>NC_143046.1:51333888-51666944 GCF_057628025.1 Oncorhynchus mykiss | reverse complement strand
GCCTTCTGGTAATAGATGCACAATGGGCATTGTTTTAGTGCCCCCTTGTGTACTGGCGGTAAGACCATAAATCCCGGGATGAGAAAAGGACTGTTTGACGATATGAAAATCTGGATTGACTGTTGGCCGTTTCAATGCATGTTTATACAGTTCTGTGTCTGTCTATATGTCGTTATGTTGGATCTTAAGTGTGTCCTTGACATAAATAAAATGGCCTGCTTTACATACATTTCTTCACTGCTAATAAATCCACCCTCCTATCGCATTAAATTGTCTAAAGTTGGTAGTTATCATGGTGAAGATTGCAATTAGGTACCCCCCACCCACCCACCCACCTAATGCTGACAGGAATAGGTGTCATCGTTCAGGATTGTTAATTGCTTGGTAAAGATTCAAGTTCTTTGAGGTTTACAGTGACTGGTGCAAGAATTACATATCCACCCACTTTTCACAAAATTTCAAGTAAACGTCACTTGTCTCCTCACCTTTCGGAGGAGGTCAAGACTTCTCGCGGTCTAGTGTTTGGCCTACAAACTATGACCCCTCTAAGGTGAGACTCAAAACACGTTGATGGTTTTGCGCTAAAAATGAATGGAGGTTAAATATAGTATACACTGAGTGTACAAAACATTTAAGGACACATGCTCTTTTCATGACAGACTGACCAAGTAAATCGAGGTGAAAGCTATGATCCCTTATTGATGTCACTTGTTAAATCCACTTCAATTAGTGTAGATGAAGGGGAGGAGACATGTTAAAGACGGATTTAAGCTTTGAGACATAGATTGTGCAGTGGTGTGAGGTACTTAAGTATTTTTTTGGCGGTATCTGTACTTTACTATTCATATTTTTGACAACTTTTACTTCACTACATTCCTTAAGAAAATGTACTTTTTACGCCATACATTTTCCCTGGTCTAATTCCCACACTTATCAAGAGAACATCGCTGGTCATCCCTACCGCCTCTGATATTGTGGACTCACTAAATGCATGCTTCATTTATAAATTGTTGGAGCGTGCCCCTGGCTATTCATCAATAAATACAAATGGTGCCATCTGGTTTGCTTAATATAAGGAATTTGAAATTATTTATACTCACTTTTGATACTTCAGCATATTTTAGCAATTACATTCTACTTTTGATATTTAAAATCAAATACTTTTAGACTTAAGTAAGATTTTACTGAGTGACTCACATTTACTCGAGTCCTTTTCTATTAAGGTATCTTTACTTTTACTCATATGACAATTGGGTACTTTTCACCACTGGGATTGTGTATGTGTGCCATTGAGGTTGAATGGGCAAGACAAAAGATTTAAGTGCCTTTGAAAGGGGTATAGTAGTAGGTGCCAGGCACACCGGTTTGTGTCAGGAACTACAACCTGCTGGGTTTTTTCACGCTCAACAGTTTCCTGTGTGTATCAATAATGGTCCACCACCCAAAGGACATCTGCCAACTTCGCACAACTGTGGGAAGCATTGGAGTCAACATGGGCCAGCATCCCTGTGGAACGCTTTCGACTCCTTGTAGAGTCCATGTCCCGACGAATTGAGGCATTTGAGGGCAAAATGCGCGGTGCAACTCAATATTAGGAAGGTGTTCTTAATGTTTTGTACACGTGTGTGTATGGAAGTAGTTTAGTGCCTAAAAAAAGGGGTTAAATGTGTCAAAATATAACCTGTTTCCAGTAGAGGTCGACCGATTAATCGGAATGGCCGATTTCAAGTTTTCATAACAATAAAAAATCTGAAAATTTGGACGCCGATTTTTAATCTTTATTTAACTATGCAAGTCAGTTAACACATTCTTATTTTCAATGACGGCCTAGGAACGGTGGGTTAACTGCCTTGTTCAGGGGCAGAACGACAGATTTTTACCTTGTCAGCTCAGGGATTCAATCTTGCAACCTTATGGTTAACTAGTCCAACGCTCTAACCACCTGCCTCACGAGGAGCCCACCTGTTACGCTATTGCAGTAAGAAGCTACGGTAAGTTGCTAGCTAGCATTAAACTTAATCAATCATAATAACTAGTTATAACTACACATGGTTGATGATATTACTAGTTTATCTAGCGTGTCCTGCGTTGCATATAATCGATGCAGTGCGCATTCGCGAAAAAGGACTGTCGTTGCTCCAATGTGTACCTAACCATAAACATCAATGCCTTTCTTAAAATCAATACACAGAAGTATATATTTTTAAACCTGCATATTTAGCTAAAAGAAATCCAGGTTAAGCAGGCGATATTAACCAGGTGAAATTGTGTCACTTCTCTTGCGTTCATTGCACGCAGAGTCAGGGTATATGCAACAGTTTGGGCCGCCTGGCTCATTGCGAACTAATTTGCCAGAATTGTATGTAATTATGACATAACATTGAAGGTTGTGCAATGTAACAGGAATATTTAGACCGTTAGATAAAATACGGAACTGAAATAATATTTTTTTTGTTTTCGAGATGATTGTTTCCGGATTTGACCATATTAATGAACTAAGGCTTGTATTTCTGTGTGTTGTTATAATTAAGTCTATGATTTGATAGAGCAGTCTGACTGAGCGGTGGTAGGCACCAGCAGGCTCATAAGCGTTCATTCAAACAGCACTTCTGTGCGTTTTGCCAGCAGCTCTGCTGTTTATGAATTCAAGCCTATCAACTCCCAAGATTAGGCTGGTGTAACAATGTGATGTGAAATGGCTAGTAAGTTAGCGGGGTGCGCGCTAATAGCGTTTTGAACGTTACTCGCTCTGAGACTTGGAGTAGTTGTTCCCCTTGCTCTGCATGGGTAACGCTGCTTCGATGGTGGCTGTTGTCGTTGTGTTCCTGGTTCGAGCCCAGGTAGGAGCGATGAGAGGGACAGAAGCTATACTGTTACACTGGCAATACTAAAGTGCCTATAAGAACATCCAATAGTCAAAGGTATATGAAAAACAAATGGTATAGAGAGAAATAGTCCTATAATAACTACAACCTAAAACTTCTTACCTGAGAATATTGAAGTTTCATGTTAAAAGGAACCACCAGCTTTCATATGTTCTCATGTTCTAAGCAAGGAACTCAAACGTTCTTACATGGCACGTATTGCATTTTTACTTCTCCAACACTTTGTTTTTGCATTATTTAAACCAAATTGAACATGTTTCATTATTTATTTGAGGCTAAATTGATTTTATTTATGTATTATATTAAGTTAAAATAAGTGTTCATTCAGTATTGTTGTAATTGTCATTATTACAAATACATTTTAAAAATCGGCCGATTAAATCGTTTTTTTTTTGTCCTCCAAAAATCGGTATCGGCGTTGAAAAATCATAATCGGTTGACCTCTAGTTTCCAGATCTCATCTCTCAGATATAAGACACTTCAAAACAAACTTCCAGTAGATGTTTTTCCCTGTATGAATCTGTAATTCAGTGTGTTTATGGGCTAATAGCAGTAAGGCCAAATTCAATGTTTCATCAAATAATTGTATATTTTTGGGTCCTAAAATCGAATATCTAAGTGATCCTTTGTATGACCATCTTAAAACAATTCCATATGTCAGCTTAGTAGAACCCCACCCCCTTCCAGGTTTAGACTCTAGAGGATTAATGGACCCAAATGATGCAGCCTTGCTCAGAACTGGTAATAAGGACCTTTTTCAGCAAAGTCCCAAAGTCTCTTCTCTTTCTAAAATGGGAAGGGGTTTCCATTAGGGGTGAATCGGTAGTGTCAGATAAGGACGGGGTGTTGGGTGGGTCAAGTTCAGGAGGAGAGGTCAAGGTCAGGCTGGCCCTCAAGGCTGCTCCAGGAACCAAATCTCGTTCTGTCGGTTTACCGCCGCGGGGTTTGTGTAGCCGGCGACAATGAATGAGTCATTCACGCATATGGCGGGGGAGTCGAGCACTTCCGCCATGGTGCGGATCTCGTTGATGATGGTCACCTCGTTCGTAGCACCAGCGAAGGCCCTGGAGCGAGAAAGGGGCACATAGGAATTTAATGAGATTTGATTCAAGTAATGGAGCTGTGCGTTTTAAGGTATTTTAACCTCCCTACCCATTCTGCTGTATAAATTCCAATGAGATTGTCCAGTACAATATGCCATGAAAGTGAATGTCACAATGGGCTAAATGGAAACACGACTGGAGCCACTTTGTCATATTTGGAAGCATTTAAGCTAGTTAGTCTCTCGTGACTGACTTAACAAATGTTTGTGTCCAATAGAGTAGCTAGCTAGTTACGTACATGTGATTTGGTTCCGAGATTCCCAGTAAGCGAACTTCTTGGCTAACTGCAGGCCGAAACAGTTTGCCAGAAACTGAACTTGTTCATGCCTCAAACTGACAAAGTGGCTCCAGTGATGTATACAATTTGATGTTAACGTATCTACTTCCATATTGTATTGCCATAAAATGTATCAGGCAGCACAACATAATCGCCAACCTTGTGTATACAGTAGTGGCAGGCCATTCCTCAATGCTTATTTCAGTGTCAGAAGGCTGGGGTGGCTGGGCTTGGTATTCTGTGGGCAGGTAGTAGGCCACAGTGACGTCACTGGACAAGACCGAGTGGTTCTCGTCCGTGCGGATCACCGTCAGGATAGGGATGGTCATACCCAGATAGGTACCTAAGGACAGGACATGAACAACCAAGAATCTGCAGTAGATTTGGCTAAACAAGGATGACGTTTGAAGAATAAAGACTCGATGACTACTGTAAAGGCTGCTTTGGACTCACCTGAGGAGTTTTGCTGGCAGATGTATCTCATGAGCTTCATGAAACCGTAACAGATGCTCTGCTCGTAGGTGTCCTCGTGAACCGTGATGCACGCCCAGTGGGCCTTCTCATAGTGGCGTTTCTCATAAAGCACGTCCCCACACTGTATAGACAGACAAAGGCTCATGAATTTGGCTGGGTCACTATTAATGATGCGTGGATCAGCGGTTTGTTCACCCGCCCGCAATTGCTAATAACCCATCGAGTGGCCCAGCCAGAGACCGACTTGAACCTGATCGAACATCTGTTGAGACATGAAAATAGTTGTGCAGCGACGCTCCCCATCCAATCTGACAGAGCTTCAGAGGATCTGCAGAGAAGAATGGGAGAAACTCCCCAAATACAGGTGTGCCAAGAAGACTTGAGGCTGTAATCGCTGCCAAAGGTGCTTCAACAAAGTACTGAGTAATGGCAGCGAGCTTTACACCACTCCAGCCGAAACTTGGCATTGCATCTTAGGCTTGTGTGCTCAGCCATGGAGACCCATTTCATGGATTTCCCGACGAACAGTTATTGTGCTGATATTGCTTCCAGAGGCAGATTGGAACTCGGTAGTAAGTGTTGCAACTGAGGACACCGTGAATCTTGGAGGAGGTGGTGTGGGAGTGCTTTGCTGGTGGTACTGTCTGTGATTTATTTAGAGTTCAAGGCACACTTAACCAGCATGGCTACCGCAGCAACCCCATCTGTTTTGGGCTTAGTGGGACAAAAAAAATTTTCAACAGGACAATAACCAAAAACACACCTCAAGGCTGTGTAAGGGATATTTGACCAAGAGGGATCAGATGACCCGGCCTCGACAGATGACCCGGCCTCAACCCAATTTGGATGAGTTGAACCGCAGAGTGAAGGAAAAGCAGCCAACAAGTGCTCAGCATATGTGGGAACTCCTTCAATACTGTTGGAAAAGCATTCCAGGCTAAACTGGTTGAGAGAGTGTGCAAAGCTGTCAATGGCAAAGGATGGCTACTTTGAAGACTATCAAAATATTTTTATTTGTTTAACACTTTGTTACTACATGATTCCATTTGTTATTTCATAGTTTATGTCTTTACTAGTATTCTACAATGTATAAAATAGTAAAACAATGAATCAAAACCCTTAAATAAGTAGGTGACCAAACTTTTGACCGGTATTGTAAATGTACAGTACATAGCTACCTCAATTAGCTTGTATCCCTGCACATCAACTTGGTACTAGTACTGCCTGTATGTAACTTATTTTCTGCTCCTTATCTATAGCCATGTTATTTTTTTACACATTTGCTGTATTCCTCGGTGTCACTATTTTTGGATTTTCTCTTTAACTCTTCATTGTTGGAAATGTACCTGTAAGTAAGCATTTCACTGTTAGTGTACATCTGTTTTCTGCAAAGCGTGTGACAATTGCCTAGAATTTAGTGTGAATTGTCCAATAATAAAAAGTTAATAAAATTAGCAGACTTAGTGTAACATACATTTTTAGTATGTGTGATCCCTGCAGCCAAACAGAACCACACATTTTACAATGAGTCTTATTGCTGGGCTGGCAGAGTAGATATTGTTCGTTGGTGAATATGTCAGATGATAGACTTGCCTTCTCCTTATGAGTGATGAGGGTGAAGGGCACGCGCTCCCGGTCGTGTTGTCCGTTGTTGTTGCTGGTGATCTGCTGGATGGGATCGGCCATGTCTGTTTGAGATAAAAACAGACTTGGTTCATTTTTATCGAGTTGCTTCTAGTAGGGTCGTCATAGTCCAGGACCTTCATGTTTTTGGGTAAGAGTGGGGAATTTTGCAACCCTACCTTCAAGTACAACAAATGTGGAGTTAAGCTGTATGCTTGATGACAATGCTGTAGTGCTACTAACAAAACACCCCATTTTCTTACATTTCCGATCCTGACTTGGGCTCCATAGATTCAGAAAAACGTTGTTGTCTGCCAACCTGCCTAATAGAGGTCAAACTAGTTGAGGCAGAGGCCAAGGTGCTGAAATATAGACCCCTATGGCATGACTGTAGCTAGTAGTAGTACAAGAAGTATTGGTTTCCTATTGCAGTCTATAGACTATAGTCGCCATTCCCAAACTAGGGGTCGTCCGATATAAAAATGGGGTCGCGGGAGAATTTCCAAAATCCTGAAGGGGAAAAAATATACATGATTTTGAGAGACAATCTTGTGTGGTTAACCTTAATCTAATAAATTATTCAAATTTAAAAGATAAAATTAGATCACTTGAATCATTCCCACGGTGAACGGCTAGGCCTGCTATGCTCTGAATCCACACACTAGCGAACAATGCCTCCCTTCCCTCGGCTGTGCATGTTTATTACAGAAAACAGCATCAGTAAGTTTCCCACATGAGTAATGACTGCTCGCCTCCAAAGCTTGAAAGAGCATTTTGGTACCTACTTCCCAATCCGCTTGACTATGATCATGGCTCCGTTGACATGCCGGTAAGTGAAATCGAACTGTCAAGTGGCCGAATGCTGCTGACAACGCATTCACTGGTCACTTAGGAGTTTGTGTTTGATTCAAAGGGAATACCTGCCGCCTCCCTCTGTGCTTTAATGCAGCGGTCAAAACTAATGGGAAACTAATGAGTGTTCAAGACAACTGGGAACTCGGGAGAAAAGAAACTATCTGTGGGAAAAATCTTTTGAACAGTCATCCAACTCTGGCCTCATTTTAGAGCTCCGACTTTCCGACCTGAAGATCAGTGACGTCATGATTTGACCTCGTGTTCCCAGTTGTCTTGAAAGCACCATAAAACTCATGGTACCCTTCGCCAGCTCATATCTGTGTGAAGCTGGATTCAGTGTGCTCGCCTGCATTAAAATCAAATATCGATCCATGTTAGATGTAACGCCAGACTAATTTCCAATTGACTGTCATAGCCCCACATTTAAAAGTATGTGACGGTGAGTTGAGAAGACAATCAGAAATACTGTTAGTTTTTCAATTGATGGCCATTACCCCAAATCAAAAAGTAAACATTGGTTGTTAATTACATTAATTCCATTTCACATGGTTGGGGTCGTGAGAATCTGAGAATTTTCAGTTATCAAATTGGGGTCGTGGTTCAAAATAGTTTGGGAACCGCTGGCCTATAGTGTTCAGTCTACAGTAGGCTTGGGCAGTATCCAGATTGTCATACCTTCATATCGACGTTGTGTCATCCCGGGATGTTTTGCAATACCGGCACTGAACACAAGGAGCACTAATTTCATACCCGACAGCCTCTGGAATCCAAAGGTTAGCGATGCTAACAAGTACATGTAAAATCCAATAGAGAATGCTAACGAGCGCATTGGAAACTTTTTACGGTTCTGACCTAAATTATTTGCAGGACAGACATCCCAGCTCATAAAATATACAAGTAACAACAAAAATGCTACTTAGTTTGCTGCATGCACAAAACAATTAGACATCAAGGCTCTTGATTCAGGAGGGGTTTCTCTACTGTTACCAAACAAAGCTTGATTTGGGAAGAAGCTCACCACTTAGCACGATAGCTAACTAGCTACTAAATTAGCAAACCAAATGCACAACTGCAGGGCATTTAGAACACTTTAGGCAGGTAACTTAGTTTAAGATATCTAGCTGGAAATCATTTCATTCGATATTAACTACGTCACCTGGCGCATGCTGCACAACAGTGAGTGACACGCAAGGCGCCGTTCTCTCGTCGTTGTGTGCTTGAAAACATACCACTGACTGGGAACTACAGGTAAACTTCCTAATGTGACCGGTGAAATGAAGAATGTAGTCTTCTTTTGGCTTATCTAACGTATTGCACAAGTTGACTGCAGGTATTTACTTAAAGCAGCTATAAATAAAATAAAAATAAATTAAGTATATTGTGTGTGTATTATACCACCCAAGCCTATGAATCTGAGTAACTGGGTAAATCAAGATGTATCCTAGGCCTATTCTCAATACAGGTGAATGCATATTCAATAGAAGTGTGCATGCATTGAGTTATTTAGCTTTTTTGGGCTGACGTCATCTGTAAAGCCATGAAAATGTGTTTCCCTTCCGTGTATCACTTTTTATTGTACTGATCAACATTTGCATAAAGTAGATTATTTTATAATTCCCCATGACAGAGGAAGAACCATTTACGCCGGTAATATGGGTCAGATCTTTAGAAACCGGCAGTTTGCTGCATTAATGGTGCAAGCATGGCGCTAATAAGTCTGTGCTCTGGAAATAATGGTACAGCAAAGCCTTACAACAACTAAAAAGTAATTTAATATAGGATTTACTCCTAATATTTTTGATAAGGAGGGTCATTGTTTCTTTAAGTGCCCCTTAGAACCAACTTCTCTGGTTTAAAAACAGCATAAGGGGCATATTTTATTTGTTATTTTGCAGATGCTCTTATCCAGAGTGACTTATTTTATTTAACTAAGCAAGTCAGAACAAATCCTTATTTACAATGACTGCCTAGGAACAGTGGGTTAACGTCCTTGTTCAGGGGCAGAACGACAGATTTTTTTTTTACCTTGTCAGCTCAGGGATTCGATCTAGCAACATTTCGGTTACTGGGCCAACGCTCTAACCACTAGGCAAACTGCCGACATACAGGAGCAATTAGGGTTAAGTGCCTTGCTCAAGGGCACAGACAGAATTTTTGCCTAGTCGGCTCGGGAATTTGAACTGGCCCAACACTCTTAACTGCTTGGCTACCTGCAGACGTGAGTCAGAAACATTCATTCTAGTGTCAAAATTGGCTACAAAGTGTAAATAGGATAATGTTGGTCATAAAGCCAGTCTCATCCAAAACAGAGTTTTGTGAGCTCATCACAATTTACTAGAGGGCTGGATTACAATCATGCCCAGTGCCCAATAACACGAGAGAATAGGGCTGGGCCCTATATACCGTATTTGACTAAATACTGTATGGCTGCACGAGTCGTATCAGATATCTAATTGCTATTGGGGTGGGGGGGGTGGGGGGGGTGGGGGGGGGGGGGCCTTATTGCAATTGCAATTTTTGAAAATTTGGTAATTCCATCATATGGTTTAAACAAGTGTCAGGGTAGAGAACAGTAATTATAAAATGAGATCTGAATGAATACATGGTGTACTAACTGAATACAAAACCAAATGTTCTACTAGACTAGCGTAATAATCCACGAGTGAGCTCTGTTTCAACTTCTCCCTTCATTTATAACCATAATCCTAACTGTCTGCAGCCCAATAGTGTGAAAGATCTCTCAATCACAGATGACCTCTAGTGTATGAAGGGGTATTGTGAGTGAGTGCTAGGCTATAGTACAGTATAGCCTAATCTTTTAGTGGAAATATGTTTATTGACATTTCTATGTACAGTTCAGAAACTCCTTCAATCGAGTGTTGCGCAAACCAAAGTGTAGTCTGTCAGTGTTTTACTATGGTGGTATTACAATGGACACAGACGGGAAGATCTTAATAAATTGACAAACACTTTTTGAGCACCATTCAAATCCCAAGAGCGAGTGGGGGAGTGGGCAGAGGTTTACTGTGCAACATTGTAACCCACAGTATTTCAGGACAGGATTTAATAGCCCAAGCTTTCCCTTAACCAGAGCAGGTTAGGCTATAGCTCATCTGTTAAGCCTTTTAATGCCTCAACGGTGGCTCCATGCTAAGTCTCCAGTTAGTTAGTCAGAGGAGAGAGGGAACAGGCAGGAGTCGCAGCCTAACTGGAACTCCATAAGCAGCATACCATAACTATAGTGTTCAGCAGCCTACACATCCAAACAAAAGGGCATTCATTCCTAACCTGTGGTTTTGACACTAGCCTACTTCAACCTGGGTTGTGTTTAGGGCTGGGCGATATGGCCTAATAATCATATCTTTATTTTTTTTCTAACTGATGGGCGATTTCACGATATATACAAAATGATGTAGACACCCCTTCAAATTACTGGATTTGGCTATTTTAGCCACAGCTGACAGTTGTATAAAATTGAGCACAATGCCATGCAATCTCCATAGACAAACATTGGCAGTAGAATGGCCTTACTGAAGAACAACGTGGCACCGTCATAGGATGCCACCTTTCCATCAAGTCAATTCATCAAATTTCTGCTCTGATAGAGCTGCCCCGGTCAACTCTAAGTGCTGTTATTGTGAAGTGGAAATGTGCAGGAGTAACAATGGCTCAGCTGCGAAGTGGTAGGCCACACAAGCTCACAGAATGAGACCACCGAGTGCTGAAGTGGTGGGTTGCAACACTCACTACCGAGTTCCTAATTGCCTCTGGAAGCAACGTCAGCACAAGAGCTGTTAGTCGGGAGCTTCATAAAATTGGTTCCCATGGCCGAGCAGCCGCACCACAAGCCTAAGATCACCATGCGCAATACGAAGTGTCGGCTGGAGTGGTGTAAAGCTTGCCGCCATTGGACTCTGGAGCAGTGGAAACGCGTTGTATCACGCTTCACCATCTGGCAGTACGACGGACAAATCTGGGTTTGGCGGATGCCAGGAGTACGCTATCTGCCCCAATGCATAGGCCAACTGTAAAGTTTGGTGGCAGAGGATTAATGGTCTGGGGCTGTTTTTCATGGTTCGGGCTAGGCGCGTTAGTTCCAGTGAAGGGAAATCTTAACCCTACAGCATACAATGACATTCTAGATGATTCTGTGCTTCCAACTTTGTGGCAACAGTTTGGGGGAAAGCCCTTTCCTGTTTCATCATAACAATGCCCCCATGCACCAAGCAAGATCCATACAGAAAATGGTTTGTTGAGATTAGTGTGGAAGAACTTGACTGGCCTGCACAGAGCCCTGACCTCAACCCCATCGAACGACTTTGGGATAAATTGGAACGCCGACTGCGAACCAGGCCTAATCGCCCTACATCAGTGCCCGACCTCACTAATGCTCGTGGTTGAATGTAAGCAAGTCCCTGCAGCAATGTTCCAACATCTAGTGGAAATCATTCCCAGAAGAGTGGAGGCTGTTATAGCAGCAAAGGGGGGGACCAACTCCATATTAATGCCCATGATTTTGGAATGAGATCTTCAATACTTTATCATGTAGTGTTTCTCTAAATAAGCTTTCTTGTACAATTTTAAAAAAGGTCAAATACACTGCATTTGACAGTCAGCAATAATCTCTAATGAATTCAGAGCTTGTGAAATTATACATAGAATAATTAAATGAGTGGGTTTTATAGTTGAAGGCTAAATATAAGCCTATGAAAAATGCATTACAAATTTACCCAGAACCATGCACAATGCACATTCAATAATAATGACTAACTTCTTGTAGCAGGCATTAGAAAATAGACACAGGTCTTAAACACACGTGCTAGTGAGTAGCCAGCTAATCGTTTATACTTCAAGTTTAGCCAACTTGGATCTATTTGCTAACAAAGGTAGAACAGTTGCATTGTTATGAACACATCCTTCTGTCTCCAACTGTTTGAAAAGCATGCTTGTCCACTTTCTTCAGATGTGAAATCAAGTGGCCTACCTTTCTCCGAATGAGAGTATCCAATTCCTTTATATAATTGTGTTTTATGCTAATCGATCATCTATAAAACAGACTAGACAGCTAGAATAACAGTCTTCTGCTAAAATGCTGCTAGCGGAACCGCACGAGACAAACCAAGCATATATTTTCCAGAATCTATGTTCATTCATACTAGTTTTTAGTAGTGTCTGTTCTACTCGCAATTTGAGGAGTTGAAACGTAAAAAGGGTGTTAAAAGGTTGAATTCTTTATTACAGTAAAATGTCTCAATGTGTTTGTTTCCATATGACCGCTTTTCTGTTGGACCAAACCTCAAATGCAAATAGCGAGTTCAATCCGCTTGTCAGAGAGGAAAAAGTGATCTCTCATCTGTTTTTCTGTAAGTGGCTTGGTGTGTGTGTGTGTGAGAGAGGGAGAGAATTGGAAGGTACACAGCCTACAAGCTATTGCACAGAAGACGCAAAAAAGATGACCAAAAAAGACAACAAGTGAACATAAACGCTCATAAAATAAACTTTATTCTTACAATATAGGCTTTTGGAATATAGTGCCAAAACATACATTAGAATTAATCTAATTCATTTGATATCGCGCAGCCCTTTTCATTAGGCAATACATTTGAGAAAACCAACTCAAAAACACAGAGGGGCTGTGGATATGTCCAATAATGTTTTAGTAGTGTGCCCTACTGAACACAACCCCAGACTGCAGGATTGAATTGCTAGAATCGAGATAAAACAGTGATACTAGTCATGCTCAGAGGTTTTGGCTCGACTCTGGCGTGTTCCCTACTGAACATACATACTGCCCTACTGGACTGTAGTGGAGGGGATACCTAGAATGTAGACTGAACAGCAGTAGTACTATTTAGGCTCAGAGGTTTTGACTTTGCTCTGGGGACAGCAGCATAGACAGCCCAGTCTGGGTGTACCCTTTCAGCCCTCTGTCATTTTGCTGCTGGCTGCCTGCTGCAAACCCAGTCTGCATTCCAGACGACCTAGTAGGTCAGGCAGAATTTTGCTCCGTTTCCTTTCAGAAATATAAGCAGTTCTGGGTACAAATCGGGGTCGCAGTACAGCCAGCCATCTGGCTTGTGTGTGCAATAGGGGGCCTATCCTTTGTATGTTCAACATTTCAATTGTTAATACTTTCAGTTAGGACTCTAAGTACCACATTCAATTTTTTTACAGCAGGGGTATTCAAACATGAGTCAGCAGGGGTACTGCAGAGGCTCTGTAAATGTTTTAAGTGGAATTTTATTTTATCAAAATTATCCATGCCTGTCATCCCCACGAAAACAAACACTCCTCACTGATAACATTACAACCTAATGGTAAATCTTGAATGGGGGGCAGTTTGACCTGAACATTCACTGACCCCTGATCAGCCCTATTTCCCTCTCCTTGTATGCACAGAAATGATTGTCCCTCAGGGATGAATACAGTTTTATTGAAATGTAACTCTTTTTCCATTTCGTTTTTCCACTGACTTGTCACCGGACCATTTTCCCATCTTCAAGATTTGTTAGGAAAACGATTTCTTAACAGATGCATTTCTTAAAATGTCATTGGCATAATGTGTTGAAGAGATATGAACAGTGACCCCGCATGCGGATGCCTGCCAAAATGGCTTGCAGAGTGGTAATCTGTTGGATCAGGGTTTGTTAAATCATTTTAAAAGTGCCTCTACTGACCATGAGGGGCAAAAGGATCAGGGGCTTTAAGTGAAATCTGTCATGTTGCTGCTACAAGCACTCATTTTACTAGGCTAGCCCCTCATTTTCACACATGACATTAGCATTATTCACAGCCTTGGATTTCATGTAGCTCTAGTACATTATACATGTTTAATACATTTCAGTGTTCCTTAACTAGCCTAGTGACAATAGTACCGTTTTTGTGAATGTATACATTGTCTTGAGCCCTGATACAATGTGTCCCGTTTCTTGGCTGGGACACAGCACATTACCCACAATGCACTGTTTTGACAGCCGTCAACATCGACACTGGTTTAAGAGGTTAATGATGATCACTGTATGTCTATTTGTGGGAAAAAAGTAGCGTTCATTTGTTTTGTGTGTTAATGATGATTTCTGGCACCCTGATGACGTGACTACAGGAATAGTTCGAGTTCGCGGCAGATCTCTCACGCAGAACTAGGTCAATCGATGAAACGGGAATAAAAACAAAAGTAGCCAACTTTGCACAATTGTTGTCACAATAAACGGCGTCAACCGTTTTGTTTATACTGTCCATATAGCATTGCCACAACATAATTGCCCATACAAAATCCACTACTTTCTAAATTCGAACTGCACAGTGTGTGCTCTAAATCCCAAATGCTTTACCTCGAGGCACTTCGACTTGGTGTCCTCGAGCAGCGTCCTGCCAGTAGCGCAGCAATCGGTCTTGCTGCCCTTCGTCCTCCATCGTCTCACTCTCCTCTTCCAGACTTCCATTGCCCGAATCTGACAGCTGGTCTTCCGAAAAAGATTCCAGATCCTCTAGCGTGATCGTCCCAAATACGGATTCGTCTCTACCATCGAGTCCACCACCTCCATTCATTCGACAATTGCCAGGATGCATTCTCCACTCTTGGAAAAAAAAAACGTAAACGTATTTCAAAGCAAATGTGTACTGTTGGGTCTAAAGAAAGACAGCTTTTGGTGGTAAATCCGAGCTCGTTCCAGTCACAATCCGAATTTACACAGCTGTGCAACCTATATTATATTTACAGAAACCATTTCAAACTTATTCTACTGAAGTTATTAATCGTCGAAGACTGCAAGACAAATACCTTGCCTGTCATAATGCGCTGCTTTCCATAGGCTGGTGAACCTATCTTGACGTTTATAGATAGTGGAACAAACACCACATGACACCTGGCCACTCCTACTGCAAGACTTGATAAATGCTGAAGTTCATTCACCTGAACATCTTTTCCTGAATTCAGATGTTCTGCGTTCCCTTTGTCATAAACAATTGCTATTTTTTTTTTTACATCGGGTAGACAGTAAATTAGGTACAAATCATGTTTTGCACATAAATCAGAGTGGGATGGTGTTTGATTTCAGTAACTGGGAGAATTGTTTCTCTCGCACATCTTTGGACAGAAATGCATATCATGAATTAATTATCTTGAGTCCATTGAGTGTGGGAGATGGGAAGGGACATGGTTATTAAAGAGTGATGAGGACATTTTATATAATCTTCTGCTCTGTAAATGTGATACATGGGGCACACTCAAAACCAGCTGGTCAGTTAGTGGTCATCTGGGGTAACTTGGCCCTAAAGTAGGACTGCAATCCCAAAAAACACGTTTGTTTATTTATTTAAGTTAAGCCTGTTGACCTCTTGACCACTTTCACTTGCGGTGATAATTATCTCATCTAACTTGGGCCATGACACAGATCCTGTGCATCGGCATCCATTGTAGACACGCAGCAGTGTATTGGCCTGTAAATTAATAGCTACAAAGAAGAAAGGCCACTCGATTGTCTCCCACCTCACCTAACTCCACACTCGCTCAGCCAATGAGGAGAGAGAGCTCCTTCACCGAGTTTGCTCTGTAAGCCTCACGGCCAAGATAGACCGAGTGGCACTCGGCTAGCCATGCTAGCTTCGCCTTCATGGGGGTGCTAGCAAGCAACCTAGGTAGAGCTTGGTATCAACAGCCATTGTCAGCAAATCCAGTAGGGGCTGAAAGTTATGGCGAGCTTTGTTTGGTCACTCACACCGCGATATCGCGGAAGATTTGCATAAAATTCCGCTTTCCCCAACTTTAGTCCCTGTTCAGCTCCCAGGCCCATGCTCGCTTCGCTCAACGGTTCCCTGCCCACTCCGCTTATCTTCTCTTTCCTTCCACTAAATTTGAATGGCTTCATAATGCCACTGTATATGAACACGAGCTGTCAGTGTTGTGGGTTGCAGTACTCACCATCCTCCCGTTCCTGCAGCTCATGAGTTCTGTCTGCCAACTGGTGGGTGTCTGAAATGGAGCTCATGGGAAAGCTGGTCTTTAGACTATAATGATAATATATGGGTTATAATGAGAATAAATAAAAAATTATCCACGTTTTGGTTGAAGCACTACACAGCTGATTCAAATAATCAAAGCTTGAGGATGAGTTGGTTATTTGAATCAGCTGTGTAGTGCTAGGGCAAAACCAAAATGTGCACCCAGGGCCCCCACCCCCTGTGCACCTTGCCCTGTTGCTTCACCTTTAATTCACTTGCTTTACCTATGACCTTTCTTCAGGTCAACGGACGGTCACTAGCATACTACACTGAACAAAAATATAAACGCAACATGCAACCATTTCAGAGATTTTACTGAGTTACAGTTCCATATAAGGAAGTCAGTCAATTTTAAATAAATTCATTAGGCCCTAATCTATGGATTTTGCATGACTGGGAATACAGATATGCATCTGTTGATCACAGATACCTTAAAAAAAAGGTGGCATGGATCAGATACCCAATCAGTATCTGGTGTGACCACCATTTGCCTCATGCAGCGTGACACATCTCCTTCGCATAGAGTTGATCACGCTGTTGATTGTGACCTGTGGAATGTTGTCCTACTCTTCAATGGCTGTGCGAAGTTGCTGGATATTGGCGGGAACTGGAACATGCTGTCGTGCACGTCGATCCAGAGCATCCCAAACGTGCTCAATGGGTGACGTGTCTGGGGAGAATGCAGGCCATGGAAGAACTGGGATATTTTCAGCTTCCAGGAATTGTGTACAGATCCTTGCGATGTGGGGCTGTGCATTATATGCTGAAACGTGGTGATGGCTGAAGATGAATGGCATGACAATGGGCCTCAGGATCTTGTCACGATATCTCTGTGCATTCAAATTGCCATCGATAAAATGCAATTGTGTTTGTTGTCCGTAGGTTATGCCTGCCCATACCATTACCCCAACACTACCATGGGTTACTCTGTTCACAACGTTGACATCAGCTAGCGACGCTACAGGTCAAGACCCTGGTGAGGACAACGAGCATGCAAATGAGCTTCCCTGAGACAGTTTCTGACAGTTTGAAGAAATTCTTCAGTTGTGTAAACCCAGTTTCATCAGCTGCCAATTGCACGCTCCCTCAACTTGAGACATCTGTGGCATTGTTTTGTGAGACAAAGCTGCACATTTTTAAAGTGGCCTTTTATTGTCCCCAGCACAAGGTGCACCTGTATAATTATCATTCTGTTTAATCAGATTCTTGATATGCAACACCTGGATGGATGGATTATCTTGGCACGGGAGAAATGCTCAATAACAGGGATGTAAATAAATTTGCGCCCAAAATTTGAGAGAAGTACGCTTTTTATGCGTATGGAAATTTCTGGGATCTTTTATTTCAGCTCATGAAACATGATACCAACACTTTACATGTTGCGTTTATTTTTGTTCAGTATACTTAGAAATAAGTAATGTATTGGGCATGCATTAGTATGAGCATGGAAACATGCACAGTCTGTCTGCTGTGTTTGTTACTCTGCTCCAACCATGAGTCCTGACATCTGCTGTGTGAAGTTTTGGCAGAAGCGCAGATGAGATGATTCTGGCGGCAAATTAACACAGAATGTTTGGGAGAAAACCCAGAAGAGAAGAAAAAAAAAAAAACCTGAATGTTTGGTCTGTCATCGCGCACTAAACATAAACATACACTCTGGTTAAGTACACACAAGTGACAGACACAACTGCTCAAAGCAGGTTTTGATTCAGGGGATCTTTAATTGTTCAAATAATTTAAAATGTATTGATCACATACACATATTTAGCAGATGTTGTTGCGGGTGTAGCGAAATGCTTGTAACAAAGTTGCTTAGGAGCCATGAACAGGGCGACCATGTCTATTGGCACCATCTTGTACCTTAATTGCTGGGCGACGTGGATGCAGCCATAGAAATAGAATCTGTAGAAGGGGCTTAAAGGGCCTCTAACCCTGGCAATTAAACTCATGATGGATTTCAATAGCTGCACACTATAAAACACCTTTGCCAGAGTCAAATAAAGAGATGTGGCTCTGACCTTCACCCACTGTGGATCATTATGCCATTATATTGTCAACAGACATCAAATTTTATTGATCACATACACATGGTTAGCAGATGTTAATGTGAGTGTAGCAAAAATGCTTGTGCTTCTAGTTCTGACCATGCAGTAATATCTAACAAGTACCTTTTGCACACGAGTGTAAAGGAATTAATAAGAATATGTACATATAAATATGGATTAGCAATGGCCGAACGTCAGTAGATGGTATAGAGTACAGTATATGCATATGAGATGAGTAATGTAGGGTATGTAAACATTATATAACGTAGCATTGGTTAAAGTGACTAGTGATACATTTATTACATCCAATTTTTTATTATTAAAGTGACTAGAGATTTGAGTCAGTATGTTGGCAGCAGCCACTCAATGTTAGTCATGGCTGTTTAACAGTCTGATGGCCTTGAGATAGAAGCTGTTTTTGAGTCTCTCGGTCCCAGCTTTGATGCATCTGTACTGGCCTCGCTTTCTGGATGATAGTGGGTGAAGAGGCAGTGGCTCAGGTTGTCCTTGATCTTTTTGGGCTTCTTGTGACATCGGGTGGTGTAGGTGTCCTGGAGGGCAGGTAGTTTGCCCCCGGTGATGCTACCCTCTGGAAAGCCTTATGGTTGTGGGCGGAGCAGTTGCCGAACCAGATGGTGATACAGCCTGACAGGATGCTCTCGATTGTGCAACTGTAAAAGTTTGAGTGTTTTTGGTGACAAGACCAATTTCTTCAGCCTCCTGAGGTTGAAGAGGCGCCGTTACGCCTTCTTCACCACGCTGTCTGTGTGGGTGGACCATTTCAGTTTTTCCGTGATGTGTACGCCGAGGAACTTAACTTTCCACCTTCTCCACTACTGTCCCATTGATTTGGATAGGGGGGTTCTCTCTCTGCTGTTTCCTGAAGTCCACGATCATCTCCTTTGTTTTGTTGACGTTGAGTGTGAGGTCATTTTCCTGACACCACACTCCGAAGGCCCTCACCTCCTCCCTGTAGGCCGTCTCGTCGTTGGTAATCAAGCCTACCACTGTAGTGTCGTCTGCAAACTTGATGATTGGGTTGGAGGCGTGCATGGCCACGCAGTCATGGGTGAACGGGGAGTACAGGAGAGGGCTGAGAACGCACCCAATCTTCGATTGGTATCTATCTAATATGCTTTTGCGATGTAAAAGGTCACTGGAATTATCGGTTCTGTAAATAATGTGAGTAGCGACTTATGTGAATCGAGGACTCCATACAAAGCATTATTTTCTTATTTTTCTTCTATACCAGCCTATAATTGACTTATCTTATTCTGAATAATTGCAGTCACACTGGTTCCAGGGCTTCCTGTTGGATACTTCAATCTCCTGCTGGGAAGATTAAAGGATATGATTATTGTGGCCACAAACAGAAAAAATAGGGAACAGATAATTGCAGAGCCTTCTTCGGTTTTGTATTGCGTCTGTTGAAGTAGGCGCTCAACTTATCCTGTCTGTGTTGCCCATTGTTGTTCCAGGTACTGGAACGGTTCACGGGCCGTCTGATCCAGAACAGGGCGATGTCTCACCATGACTTGCGCTCCCTCACCAAGTACCAGCTCATCCTGGCCCGGGAACAGTTCCGCAAGAACCCTCCGCCCCACGTCACGGTGCGGTATACACACGGATGCATGCAGGCACACAGTGCCACCACACACCACCACCACACGACACACACACAGTGAGAAAGGCAATCCTTGACTTGCACTATACTTTTAATAACTTTATGAACATTTTGTAACACATAGCCAACCAATGCTCATCTTTTTTTGAGCAGGAATGTCCTCAGAGTAACCCCTATTCATTTTCTTCTATGATCAAGCTGTTTTGCGATGGAAATCCAATGTCAAATTGACTTGCAAATCGATGTCAAGTTACATCATGTTATGTCTTGCTGTCAAATTAAGTCAAGCTACACACATTAAGCCTCTCTTTGTGGTCCTGGCTGTTAACAGGGGGCTCAGCAAGGGGTTCTGGAGGGGGACTTTGCCCTGTGTATCAGCCTGTACCATGGCTACGAGCTGCTGCTCCAAATGGGCCTGCGCTCCCTCTTCCTCTATGTCCAGGGCATCATGGATGGCACCAAAGGTAGGTAGGAGGCACCTCCCTACTCACTCACTCACTCACTCACTCACTCACTCAAGTGATAGCTAGCATTCTGCTCAGGTGATTTCTCTATTTATGCCAACTCAGAGAAGTCTCGAGCCAGGAACGAGCTACAGCGCAACGCCACCTTCATGGACCTGTACCAGGAGATGGCGGCCATGTTTGTAAAGCCCACCGGTAGGATACCGTTCCTACAGCCCTGTTCCTACAGTTTTTGAAGCCACATGATAACACTTTATTTTACAGCCAGGCTGGTACTTTCCTGGTATTTACATGGTGAATACTAAGAAACTGTGGTAACAATAAGTATTTTTTTGGTACTTACCTCAAAGAACTACCTGGTACCAAATGGTGCATAGTGATGCTTGTGTCGATGAATCTCAAAGAAACCAGAGTGTAATTATTACGCAATTATTAGTCAAGTACCATTGTAACAAGTCATTTCTAAATAACTACCTGTTCAACAGCTGGCTGTAAAAAAAAAAACAAGCGTTACCAATGCTTCTCCTAATTGTGAATGTTTATTATGAAGGGTGTCGTGGGCCCTGACGGACCTGATTGTCGTGTATTGCGCTTTGCTTCCAGGCCCCGAGGAGCCCTTCATCTACAGCCACCCCAAACTGCAGAAGCTTGAGGAGGTAGTGCTAGGGCACTTTAAAACATGGGCTGAGAGCTCCAGCACTGGTAATTTACTGTCTTGTTAGTAGCGACTAACTGCACCCGACTCTTAGCGATGACTCATCCTTTTAAGATATTTAACTAGAGCCGAGGTAAACCGCAGGCTTGAATGGCATGGTTAAAGTCAGTGTGCTCCAGGTGTTGTTAGTCCGTATTTGCTTTGAGTAGTATCAGATGCACTTAATAAGCAGTTCATCGGTTGTAAGAGCACACACACGCACTGAGGATGGCACTAACCAAATGTATGCAGTGTGTATTTCAGTAGGAAATGTTGCCTAAAAGGAAATTAAGACGTATACTGAATTTCCAACTACATGAAGTGAGCGCTGGTTGCCCCCTTTCCATTGCTTGTAAGTAACCTCTTTTCCCTCTCCTCTTTGATTGGTCCAGGCTCTGGGCCCCAGGAAGTGAGCACACGTGTGATGATCTTTTCGTCGTTCCGGGAGAGTGTGCAGGAGATTGCCGCCATGTTAAATCGCCACCTGCCCCTGGTCAAAGTCATGACGTTTATGGGCCAGGCCTCGGCAGGGAAGGGGGTCAAAGGGTTCACCCAGAAGGAGCAGCTGGAGGTAAAAACACTCTATGTTCTATCCAGAACCTAACGGGGTTATTCGATTGTCTACATGGAAGAACCCTTTGAAGAACTTTTTCACAGAGCGTCCTACCTGTAACCCAAAAGGGTTCTTCAAAGGGTTTTCCCATGTGTACAGTCGAAGAACTCTTTTGGACCACCACCTTCAGTGCATAGGCCTGCGCGAGTATGTTGCCGTGTTGCTTTGAATCCCAGACCCACGGCTGCTTTGTTACAACCCCTCTCTTCACTTACCTCCTTCTATGCGTCCTATCTCCTCAAGAAGAGGTCTGATATTACCTCGACTAACCCGCGCCGCCACACATTGACTCTGTACCCGTAACCTCTGTATATAGCCTCGTTACTGTTATTGTATTGTTGCTCTTTAATATTTTTTTTTAGCATTTTTTTACATTTTAGTAAATACTTTCTTTAACATTTATTTTTCATAAAACTGCATTGTTGGTTAAAGGCTTGTGAGTAAGCATTTCACTGTAAGGTCTACACCTGTTGTGTTCGGCGCATGTGGCAAATAAAATGCGATTTGATTTTGATAAATACTAAAAAACAGAATGCATGTGCCACTGTCACACCAGGTGACAAGACTGATGACACAAGCTCAAGGTAACGCCAGGATAATGTCATTAAAAAGGGTAGTATTTGATTAACATGGCTTGGTTTACATTGTACTTGTACTGGGATTTGGGCCAAATGAACCAACAAAGGACACACTGGAAAGTGCCTCCCAAATACCTGTATTGAGCAAAGCTAAACGGCACAAACATTCAATGTTATCCAAAAATGTGGTTGCTTAGCAGCTCTGACTGAAGCTAAGGTGTTTTTTTTTGTTGTCCTGGAGACGGCTACAACATTGACCATATTAGGCTTTGTCTTCTCAGGCCCTCAGCCTTCTCTATTCCTGACTGGCAGACAGGGTGTATGCTTAGCTTAGATAGTTAACACATCCTGCTCTGTCTTGTCACTGTGTGTTGGCGAGCTGCCAATATTTTGTTTAATTTATTTATTTAAATGTACTGATATTCACATTGGCAGTCAAATATACTGAAATACATGGATATTACAATACATACACAATAACACATTCAAGTTGAAATCACAAGTAAAATTCATGACAATATGTACGTTAAGGAGACCCAAAGAGTTTTGTTGATTAATTTGCATAGTTAGGGTATGGGAGACTGGTGTGCTGGTAGAAATATATTTTCACACCTGTACCATAGGTATAACATAACGTAGGTAGGCCTGTATACAATGGAGAAGGTAAGGCGATTTACGATAAAGAAAGAAAACAGCCAGTTCAGGTAAAGATTATATATAAATGATATGTTTTATGTTCTTCAAAAACCACCAGCAAATCAATTGAATTGCTAAACTGTTAGCCTCTAGGCTAAATGTAGCACCCACCATTAACTTACAGGAACATAGCCGACAGTAGCGTTTGAAGAACTAGCTGGTCCCCCCCCCCCCCCCCCCCTTTGTACTTTAGCACAAAATGTTATGCCGCTCATAAGTATCATGCCTCTGCAGGTCGTCGATAAATTGCATTGGTCCCGACTCCTGAATATTTTAAGGCTTCTGTTTTGTACAGAGACACGCAGTTAATGCATAGGCCTGCTCAGCTCCTCTTCAACTCCCTGAGGCACCGAGGACATGATGTCACAGAGTACAGTAGCACTGTGCCTTCAGCTCTGTGCCTTCATGAGAGCTGCTGTACAAGGAAACATTTACCTTAATCCTAAACTGTGCTGGATTCAATTACCAGTATAATGGTTCAGTCATTTATTGATGCAAACAAAGTACAGTATATATTCACAGGTGTGTGTGTGTGCACGCAAATATGGTAATTCCGCACCATTCAGTGACTCATATTCAGTATTTGTGGCCCTGACCCCATGCTGGAATCGATTCCACAACCCTCGTGTTGCCATCACCATGCTCTTACCCACTAAATCATTAGAACCACATGACTTGACAGAACAGACATACATGTTTAAGATTGACTTCACATACAGGCACAGTGAACATTTCTGTAATCCTGATAAAATGTATCGATTTCTGTACCGAAGGTGATGCGGATGTTTCGGGAGGGGGGCTTCAACACCCTGGTGTCCACCTGCGTGGGTGAGGAGGGGCTGGACATCGGCGAGGTGGACCTCATCGTGTGCTTCGACGCCCAGAAGAGTCCCATCCGCCTGGTTCAGCGCATGGGCCGCACCGGACGCAAACGCCAGGGTCGCATAGTGGTCATCTTGGCCGAGGGACGAGAGGAGAGAGTGAGAGACAACTCCTGCCTTTGGAATCTTAGGAATGGTCCCACATCTGTTTGCGCTGTACCTCTACGGTCATTCCTATGATTGTTGTCATGCCAAACGTGTTTATGTTTGGCATGGCAATTAACATAAGGGTTAGCAAGACGGCACTAGGACCAGGTCAATGGAATGTCCTTATTTTTTTCCATCGTATTAATTTATTTAGACAGTTGAATAGAGCGGGCGAGACTGAGGTACAAAGTGTGCTCTAGACCTAGCTGTGTTTCCACTCTTTCAAAATACCAAATTCCACAACCCCCAACCGGGTCCAGTCTTTTGTGTCTGACGGCTTTTGGCTCTGGAGTCTCTGTCTAGTGTTTACAAGTGTCTGGCTCCTTCCCAGGCATCTCACCGTTTTATATTGGTTTCCTTTTGTTGTGCGAAGATAGACCAAACATCCTCAAGTGCACTTTGTGTTACCTGGCACTGCTTTAAGAATCCATGCTTATCCTGTTTCGTCACACATTGATCAACCGCCAAAAACATTTTGCTCTAGAGTTGCGTCTAGAATTAACAGATACAGTGCTATCAGAAAGTATTCATACTCGTTGACTTATTCCCCATTTTGTTGTGTTACAGCCTAAATTCAATATGGATTAAAAATATATATATATATATATATATATATATATATATATATATATATACAGTGCCTTGCGAAAGTATTCGGCCCCCTTGAACTTTGCGACCTTTTGCCACATTTCAGGCTTCAAACATAAAGATATAAAACTGTATTTTTTTGTGAAGAATCAACAACAAGTGGGACACAATCATGAAGTGGAACGACATTTATTGGATATTTCAAACTTTTTTAACAAATCAAAAACTGAAAAATTGGGCGTGCAAAATTATTCAGCCCCTTTACTTTCAGTGCAGCAAACTCTCTCCAGAAGTTCAGTGAGGATCTCTGAATGATCCAATGTTGACCTAAATGACTAATGATGATAAATACAATCCACCTGTGTGTAATTAAGTCTCCGTATAAATGCACCTGCACTGTGATAGTCTCAGAGGTCCGTTAAAAGCGCAGAGAGCATCATGAAGAACAAGGAACACACCAGGCAGGTCCGAGATACTGTTGTGAAGAAGTTTAAAGCCGGATTTGGATACAAAAAGATTTCCCAAGCTTTAAAAATCCCAAGGAGCACTGTGCATGCGATAATATTGAAATGGAAGGAGTATCAGACCACTGCAAATCTACCAAGACCTGGCCGTTCCTCTAAACTTTCAGCTCATACAAGGAGAAGACTGATCAGAGATGCAGCCAAGAGGCCCATGATCACTCTGGATGAACTGCAGAGATCTACAGCTGAGGTGGGAGACTCTGTCCATAGGACAACAATCAGTCGTATATTGCACAAATCTGGCCTTTATGGAAGAGTGGCAAGAAGAAAGCCATTTCTTAAAGATATCCATAAAAAGTGTCGTTTAAAGTTTGCCACAAGCCACCTGGGAGACACACCAAACATGTGGAAGAAGGTGCTCTGGTCAGATGAAACCAAAATTGAACTTTTTGGCAACAATGCAAAACGTTATGTTTGGCGTAAAAGCAACACAGCTGAACACACCATCCCCACTGTCAAACATGGTGGTGGCAGCATCATGGTTTGGGCCTGCTTTTCTTCAGCAGGGACAGGGAAGATGGTTAAAATTGATGGGAAGATGGATGGAGCCAAATACAGGACCATTCTGGAAGAAAACCTGATGGAGTCTGCAAAAGACCTGAGACTGGGACGGAGATTTGTCTTCCAACAAGACAATGATCCAAAACATAAAGCAAAATCTACAATGGAATGGTTCAAAAATAAACATATCCAGGTGTTAGAATGGTCAAAGTCCAGACCTGAATCCAATCGAGAATCTGTGGAAAGAACTGAAAACTGCTGTTCACAAATGCTCTCCATCCAACCTCACTGAGCTCGAGCTGTTTTGCAAGGAGGAATGGGAAAAAATGTCAGTCTCTCGATGTGCAAAACTGATAGAGACATACCCCAAGCGACTTACAACTGTAATCGCAGCAAAAGGTGGCGCTACAAAGTATTAACTTAAGGGGGCTGAATATTTTTGCACGCCCAATTTTTCAGTTTTTGATTTGTTAAAAAAGTTTGAAATATCCAATAAATGTTGTTCCACTTCATGATTGTGTCCCACTTGTTGTTGATTCTTCACAAAAAAATACAGTTTTATATCTTTATGTTTGAAGCCTGAAATGTGGCAAAAGGTCGCAAAGTTCAAGGGGGCCGAATACTTTCGCAAGGCACTGTATATATATATATCCTCTCGCCCATCTACACACAATACCTCATAATTGTGAAAACAAGTTTTTTAGAAGTTTGTGTTGTATCGGATTTGCCCCAAACATAACAGTTTGTATTTAGGACTAAAAGTTAATTGCTTTGCCACATTTATTGCAGTACTAATTCAGTGCCTTGTTGCAAACAGGATGCATGTTTTGGAATATTTGTTATTCTGTGCAGGCTTCCTCCTTTTCACTCTGTCAATTAGGTTAGTATTGTGGAGTAACTACAATGTTGTTGATCCATCCTTAGTTTTCTCCTTTCACAGCCATGAAACTCTGTTTTAAAGTCACCATTGGCCGTATGGTGAAATCCTTTAGTTATGAAGGACACCTGTATCCTTGTAGTGACAGGGTGTACAGGGTCTTACAAAGTGTAATTAACAGCAAACATTCTCAAAGGGATATTCAATGTCTTTTTTTTAAATTTTTACCCATCGATCAATAGATGCCCGTCTTTGTGAGGCATTGGAAAACCTCCTGGTCTTTGTGGTTGAATCCGTGTTAGAAATTCACCGCTTGACTGAGGGATCTTCTAGATAATTGCATGTGTGAGGTACAGAGATGTGAGGTAGTCAATTAAAAAGTTCATGTTAGACACTTATTACACACAGAGTGAGTCCATGCAACTTATTATGTGACTTGTTAAGCAAATCACTTTGACACCATCGGGTATTGTGTGTAGGCCAGTGACGACACATTAAAAATTCATACTTTTTGAAATTCAGGCTGTAACACGACAAAATGTGGGAAAAGTGGGAAAACGTTCTGAACGCATTGTAAGCATGAAATAGCTTTAAATCATCTTGACTACGTTTTGAAACACTCTTTGTTTGAGCGCCGACCCCCTAATCTGCAACCACCCGACTCTTTGTCGGACATCTTTTGTTTCCCCCTCAGACCTATAACCAGAGCCAGAGCAACAAGCGCAAGGTGTACAAGTCTATCGTGGGGAACAGCCACAGTTTCCACATGTTTCCCCACAACCCCCGCATGCTGCCCGACGGGGTGCATCCCGCCCTGCACAAGATGCACATCACCTGTGGCCAATTTGACCACCGGGAGAGCAGCGGGCGGCTCGCCGGGGGTTGGAGGGGGCGCAGGTCCCACTCCTTGGAGGGCCAACGTGAGTCCTTTATTCTTCCGCATCATGGTATGTCTGTGATTGAATCGAACCGACAGCAAAGACTCTCATAGATAATAGTCTTGGTGTTGTTATCACTGTGCTCCAAATATTTGGGCATCTTGTCCAGAGCAGAGCAGTGTTTGCATTTAACTAAATATTTTTCATTTGACATACACTACTGTTCAAAAGTTTGGGGTCACTTAGAAATGTCCTTGCTTTTGAAAGAACATTTTTTAAAAATTGGTCTATTAAAATAACATAAAAGTGATCAGAAATACAGTGTAGACATTGTTAATGTTGTAAATGACTATTTTAGCTGGAAACGGCTGATTTTAAATGAAAAATGGAAAGGCGTACAGAGGTCCATTATCTGCAACCATCACTCCTGTGTTCCAATGGCACATTGTGTTAGCTAATCCAAGTTTATCATTTTAAAAGGCTAATTGATCATTAGAAAACGCTTTTGCAATTATGTTAGCACAGCTGAAAACGGTTGTGGTGATTTAAAGAAGCCATAAATCTGACCTTCTTTAGACTAGTTGAGTATCTGGAGCATCGGCATTTGTGGGTTTGATTACAGGCTCAAAATGGCCAGAAAGAACTTTCTTCTGAAACTTGTCAGAAACCAGTCTCAATGTCAACAGTGAAAAGGCGACTCCAGAATGCTGGCCGAGTTCCTCTGTCCAGTGTCTGTGTTCTTTTGCCCATCTTAATCTTTTCTTTTTATTGGCCAGTCTGAGATATGGCTTTTTCTTTGCAACTCTGCCTAGAAGGCCAGCATCTCGGGGGTTGCCTCTTCACTGTTGACGTTGAGACTAGTGTTTTGCGGGTACTACTTAATGAAGATGCCAGTTGAGCATTTGTGAGGCGTCTGTTTCTCAAACTAGACACTTTAATGTACTTGTCCTCTTGCTAAGTTGTGCACCAGGGCCTCTCACTCCTCTTTCTATTCTGGTTGGAGCCCATTTGCGCTGTTCTGTGAATGGAGTAGTACACAGCGTTCTCACATGGAATAGCCTTCATGTCTCAGAACAAGAATAGACTGACGAGTTTCAGAAGAAAGTGCTTTGTTTCTGGCCATTTTGAGCCTGTAATCAAGCCCACAAGTGCTGATGCTCCAGATACTCAACTAGTCTAAAGAAGGCCAGATTTATTGCTTCTTTAAATCAGCACAACTGTTTTCAGCTGTGCTAAGATAATTGCAAAAGGGTTTTCTAATGATCAATTAGCCTTTTAAAATGACAAACTTGGATTAGCTAACACAACGTGCCATTGGAACACAGGAGTGATGGTTGCTGATAATGGGCTGCTGTTTCCAGCTGCAATAGTCATTTACAACATAAACAAAATCTACACTGTATTTCTGATTAATTTGATGTTATTTTAATGGACAAAAAATGTTGCTTTTCTTTCAAAAGCAAGGACATTTCTACGTGACCCCAAACTTTTGAACGGTAGTGTATGTATTGGCTCTCCGTGTACCTGTATTGTAAGCTTTTGTAACAGTTGAAAGACAGACAACGGGCCTCTCTCAGCTTTGGAGTATAAAGACGGCTTCCCCCTTGTGTTTTAATGATCCAGTCGGGCACCAGGAGAGTGTGAAGAAGGATGGCTTCCTTAGCCCCTCTGAGCTCACTCACTGGGAGTCTACGATGAAACTGGGGGAGGGGGAGGCTCCACCCATTCTAAGACGGTCCCGCTTCCTCTCAAAACAGGAAGGCTCGCCACCTCGGGTGAGTCATGGGTTAAATTCTTGCACGGATCAAACACATTGGTCAGTCACACACGCACAAACACACACACACACACACACACACACACACACACACACACACACACACACACACACACACACACACACACACACTACAAATGTATGCACTCACGTATCTTAGATTAAAAAATATATATTTAACCTTTATGTAAGTAGCCAGGTCAGTTAAGAACAAATTCTTATTTACAATGACGGCCTAGGAACAGTGGCCCTGCCTTGTTCAGGGGCAGAACGACAGATTTTTACCTTGTCAGCTCAGGGATTCGATCCACCAACCTTTCGGTTACTGGCCCAACGAGCTAACCACTACCTGCCGCCCCATTATCTCTTTGGATAATATCTGCTAAGTGGTATATTTTATGATTATGTTGTGTATGTGGCTGTAGGTGGAGCTGCTCTCCAGCGGGCCAACCAGGGAGCTGTCTCTGTGGGAATGGAGACACTGGCAGAACCAGCCCTTCCCCACTCACATTGTGGACCACTCCAACCGCTGCCACCACTTCACCAAGGTCATGGAGCTCATTGACGGCCTGCGCCAGGAAGAGGTGAGAGGGAGGGCAACCTCAGAGGGGGTCATCCATCTACCCATCCATATACAGTTGAAGTCGGAAGTTTACATACACCTTAGCCAAATCCATTTAATCTCAGTTTTTCACAATTCCTGACAGTTAAAATTCCCTGTTTTAGGTCAGTTTGGATCACCACTTTATTTTAAGAATGTGAAATGTCAGAATTATAGTAGAGAGAGATTTATTTCAGCTTTTATTTATTTCATCACATTACCAATGGGTCAGAAGTTTACATACGCTCAATTAGTATTTGGTAGCATTGCCTTTAAATTATTTAACTTGGGTCAAACGTTTCAGGTAGCCTTCCACAAGCTTCCCACAATAAGTTGGGTTTATTTTGGCCCATTCCTCCTGACAGAGCTGTTGTAACTGAGTCAGGTTTGTAGGCCTCCTTGCTCGCACATGCTTTTTCAGTTCTGCCTACAAATTTTCTATAGGATTGAGGTCAGGGCTTTGTGATGGCCACTCCAATACCTTGACTTTGTTGTCCTTAAGCCAATTTGCCACAACTTTGGAAGTATGCTTGGGGTCATTGTCCATTTGGAAGACCGATTTGCGACCATGCTTTAACTCCCTGACTGATGTCTTGAGATGTTGCTTCAATATATCCACATAAACATCCGGCGCCGACAGAGATGTCCGCCTCGCTTCGCGTTCTTAGGAAACTATGCAGTATTTTTTTATTTTATTATTTCTTACACTGTTACCCCAGTAAATCTTAAGTCTTATTACATACAGCCGGGAGTAACTATTGGATATAAGAGCAACGTCAACTTACCAACATTACGACCAGGAATACTACTTTCCCGAAGCGGATCCTCTGTTTGGTCCACCACCCAGGACAATGGATCGGATCCCAGCAGGCGACCCAAAACAGCGGCACCGCAGAAGGGGCAGACGGAGCGGTCTTCTGGTCAGGCTCCGTAGACGGGCACATCGCCCACCGCTCCCGAATATACTACTCGCCAATGTCCAGTCTCTTGACAACAAGGTAGACGAAATCCGAGCAAGGGTTGCCTTCCAGAGAGACATCAGAGATTGCATCATTCTCTGCTTCACAGAAACATTGCTCACTTGGGATTTGTTATCAGAGTCGGTACAGTCTCCTTCGTTCTTCGCGCAGACAGAAACAAACGTTATGATTAACGAGTCGTGGTGTTATCATAACAACGTACTGGAACTGAAGTCCTTTTGTTCACCTGACCTAGAATTCTTTAGAATCAAATGCCGACCGCATTATCTACCAAGATAATTCTCTTCGCTTATAATCACAGTCGTGTATACCCTCCCCAAGCAGATTCCTCGACAGCCCTGAAAGAACTTCATTGGATTCTATGTAAACTGGAAACCACATATCCCGAGGCTGCATTTATTGTAGCTGGGGATTTTAACAAGGCTAATCTGAAAACAAGCCTCCCTAAAGTTTATCAGCATATCAAATACGCGACCCGGGCTGGCAAAATCCTGGATCATTGTTACTCTAACTTCTGCGACACATACAAAGCCCTCCCTTGCCCTCCTTTCGGGCAAATCTGACCATGACTCCATTTTGTTGCTCCCATCCTATTGACAAACTAGAACAGGAAACGGCCATGCTCAGGTCTGTTCAACGCTGGTCCGACCAATCTGATTCCACGCTTCAAGATTGCTTCGATCACGAGGACTGGGATATGTTCCGAATAGCGTCGAAGAACAACATTGATCCGGTGAGCGAGTTTATTAGCAAGTGGATCGTTGATGTTGTACCCACGGCGAGTATTAAAACCTTCCCCAACCAGAAACCGTGGATTGATGGCAGCAATTGCGCAAAACTGAAAGCGCGAACCACCGCTTTTAATCAGTGGTCAGTGGCTACACTCATTACATTTTAGCTTCATGACTTAAGCAGAGTTGCTAAAAGCATGTCTTCGTCCAGTAACGTTAGCCGATCAAAAATGTACGATTTAACCCTCTCATACAAACTTTAAACTGCAGTCAGGGGTGGGAAAAGTACCCAATTGTCATACTTGAGTAAAAGTAAAGATACCTTAATAGAAAAAGACTCAAGTGAATGTCACTCAGTAAAATAGTGCTTAAGTATATTTAAACCAATTACTTTTACTCAAGTATCAAAAGTCATTGTCACTGCTAAAATATGCTTTTGTTTAAAAAGTATAAGTATGTATAAATTATTTCACATTCCGTATATTAAGCAAACCAGACGGCACAATTTGTATTTATTTATTTATTTACTGATAGCCAGGGGCACACTCCAACACAACCTAATTTACAAATGAAGCATGTGTGTTTAGTGAGTCTGCCAGATCAGAGGCAGTAGGGATGACCAGGGATGTTCTCTTGATAGGTGCGCGAATTGGACCATTTTCCTGTCCTGCTAAGCATTCTAAATTTAACGAGTACTTTGCTGTGTCAGAGGAAATGTATGGAGTAAAAAGTACCTTATTGTCTTTAGGAAAGTAGTGGAGTACAAGTAAAAGTTGTCAAAAATATAAAATAGTAAATTAAAGTACAGAGACCCCCGAAAAATTACTTGAGTAGTACTTTAAGGGATTTTTTTGGTGCCACCTCTGAAATCACCACACAATGTTACAAATGAAAAAACATATCCTATTTGTATGATCTACATTTTACATGCTTTGGTGGGGAGGATAGGTTTCCGCCATTGCGACAATTTCAGAATGTTACAATTTCAGGTAAAAACTCAATAACAAGTCTCAAATATTAGGGAAATGTCTGTCAGCTGTTTCAAAAACATTGGATCGTTCGTATAGCTTTAAAAGACAATCGGCGAGCTCCATTGTACTGGCATTTGCCTTTCATTCAAAGACAGCTGATATTCAGTCCTTTAGAGCCCTAGGTTTGTTTCGGGTGGATCTAGTTTTCACCTTATCCTAATAAGCTATTTTGGAACGTTTCCTTCGCCACAGGTGAACGAGACGTCGTGCCAGTTGGTTCCTCTCGTTTGTTCACCGTGGAGATATTTGGGCCAACAAATAGGCCCCTATGTGTTGTAGGCTTGTTGTAGGCATCACAATCTCAACATCACAAACGGATCAATCTCGACGAGGACATTTTCAGTGCATGTAGAAGCTCTATTTGTGGTCATCCATCTCACCAGAGTGTTATTCGCAAACAACCACAAAATAGGCCTTGCGTATATAGGCCACAGTTAACTGACGTTTCAACAGTTTGAAATGGAAATTATCTGAAAGTAGTGTAGCTTGATTTTTCACCACTGTTTATATTTCCCCCATTAGACCAATCCACGATCATCAAATCACATTTTATTGGTCACATACACATGGTTAGCAGATGTTAATGCGAGTGTAGCGAAATGCTTGTGCTTCTAGTTCCGGCAGTGCAGCAATATCCAACATGTAATCTAACAATTCTACAGCAACTACCTAATACACACATCTAAGTGAAGGAATGGAATAAGAATATATACATATAAATAAATGGATGAGCAATGACAGAGCATCATAGGCAAGATCCAATAGATGGTATAAAATATTGTTTGTTTGTGCAGCCTCTTTGTGTTTAGTGATGGCTGTTTAACAGTCTGATGGCCTTGAGATAGAAGCTGTTTTTCAGTCTCTCGGTCCCAGCTTTGATGCACCTGTACTGACCTCGCCTTCCGGATGGTAGCAGGATGAACAGGCAGTGGCTCGGGTAGCTGTTGTCCTTGGTGATCTTTTTGGCTTTCCTGTTACATCGGGTGGTGTAGGTGTCCTGGAGGGCAGGTAGTTTTCCCACAGTGATGCGTTGTGCAGACCGCACCACCCTCTGGAGAGCCTTGCGGTTGTGGGCGGTGCAGTTGCTGTACCAGGCGGTGATTACAGCCCGACAGGATGCTCTCAATTGTGCATCTGTAAAAGTTTGAGAGTTTTAGGCAACAAGCCAAATTTCTTCAGCCTCCTGAGGTTGAAGAGGCGCCGTTACGCCTTTTTCACCACGCTATCTGTGTGGGTGGAACATTTCAGTTTGTCCGTGATGTGTACGCCGAGGAACTTAAAACTTTCTACCTTCTCCACTGCTGTCCCGTCGATGTGGATAGGGGGGGTTCTCCCTCTGCTGTTTCCTTTATTCCAAACAACTTTCATAGTTTTTCCAACGGGGGCTTCATAGGATGAGCTCGACTTCCCTATTTATTGGTATTCGGTTTAGCTTATTCCAGTCCCGGCTCCCCCTGGCTCTATTCTTTAAGGCTTATTCAGAGGGCCGATGACATTAGCCAAGGCTTAGTTACATGGCCTAAATCGTAAAGGCCTTTGCATTTGTTCTTTCGCCTGCGCTGCTTTCCTCTCCCCTCCTGCCCTCACCTTTTAAAACCAATGACCGTGGCAACGCAACAAAAACAACCCAATTTCAAAGGGAAAGGTGTTTTGTTTATAAAAAAAGCGATCCCTTTTCATTTGAAGACCTCTCTCTGTGCGAGTCCGTGCACACACGCAGCCATGCTGTGTTTTTCATTTTCCTGTCTCCTCCCTTTTTTTCATTTGCCTTTTATGATAGGGAGAGAGGGAGACACAGAGCAGGCAGACAGGCTGTCTCTCCCTCGCTTTTCTCAGAATTATTACGTTTCTCAGAATTTGTAAGCCCAGGAAGCACTAAGTAGGCCAGCCCTGGGTGACCTAGATATGCACGAACACGGGCTGAGCTAGGAAGAGCAGAGATTAGAGTGAAAGAGATGGGGAGCCTGACACCCTGTTGCCTCTGTGATGAACATAAGAGGGGCCTGTCCACTCCAAACCAGCAGTGTTTTGTTTGGTGTTCATTGGTAAGGGAAAACAGAGGGGTTTGGCTGTCACTATGGAACGGGATGAACTCGGGATTGGATTTCATTTCAATTTACTAGACTGGGCGGGCGGGCGCCTGGAACTCGCAGCTCAGCAGCACTCATGTAAATTGTGAACTCAAACAATGTGAACCCAATGATCAAATGTTGGCCCAATGTTTTATATTGATGTTCCAGTTTACACTGGCTTGTGGCTAATTTAATAATGACATTCACTCGAGCAAACTGGTCAATTGATTGAGCGACAGACCAAGGACATTGTCTGGTCCATCGAAAAGGGAATTCAGTCCAATGACCCAATTGCTCTCTCACCAGTGTTGAAATGATAATTGCGTTTCAGACGTTTGCAATGTGTTTTATCACGTCATCTGCTTCTGTCTGTCATTTTACATTGGCATTTATATTTGAACAGGTGAGTCATATCTAATCAAGGACTTTGAATTTCAAAGGAAATTAAGGATCAGATTGACTACACGTTTGCACCAGTGCAAAATCTGATGTAACAAGGCAGTACTAACAAGTAAAATAGGAATAAACGTTAAAGTGACATTCAATTCCAAAGTCACATCTTGTGAGATGTTTTCAGACCTCAAAAGTAGTTTGATGTCAAGATGAATCCACGTGTCATGTACTGTCATGTTGTGTCTTGTCTCTGTCCTTTCCTTTCACCCTGTCTCCCTCTGCTGGTCGTCTTAGGTTACCTTTTCTCCCCCGCTTCCCCCCAGCTGTTCCTTGTCTCCTCCTAACTACCCATTCACCCCGTTTCCCACCTGTTCCCTTTTTCCCTCTGATTAGGTCCCTATATCTCTCTCTGTTTTTGTTCCTGTCCTTGTCGGATTCTTGTTTGTTGTGTTTCATGCCTGAGCCAGACTATCGTCATGTTTGCTGTAACCTTGTCCTGTCCTGTTGGAATCTGCCGGTCTATCTGAGCCTACCTATGTTTAGTTATTAAAGAAGCTCTGTTTAAGTTAGTTCGCTTTTGGGTCCTCATTCACTCACCGTAACAGAAGAATCCGACCAAGAATGGACCCAGCGACTTCGGATCCTCTCCACTCAGCCGTCGAGATCCAGGGAGCGATGCTAGGCAGACACGAGCAGGAATTGTCTGCTGCTCGACATGCCGTTGAGACCCTGGCCACCCAAGTCTCCAACCTCACAGAACAGGTTCACCATCTCCGCCTCGATCCACCGGCCACTTCCAGGGCTTTCGAATCTCCGGAGCCCAGAATCAATAACCCGCCGTGTTACTCTGGGGAGCCCACTGAATGCCGCTCGTTCCTCACCCAGTGTGATATTGTGTTTTCTCTCCAGCCCAACACTTACTCCAGGAGCACTGCTCGTGTCGCCTACGTCATATCTCTCCTTATTGGACGGGCTCGTGAGTGGGGCACGGCAATCTGGGAGGCAAGGGCTGAGTGTACTAACCAGTATCAAGACTTTAAGGAGGAGATGATACGGGTTTTTGATCGATCTGTTTTTGGGGAGGAGGCTTCCAGGGCCCTGTCTTCCCTATGTCAAGGCAATCGATCCATAACAGACTACTCTATTGAGTTTCGCACTCTTGCTGTCTCCAGTGGCTGGAACGAGCCGGCCTTGCTCGCTCGTCTTCTGGAGGGTTTCCGCGCAGAGGTAAAGGATGAGATTCTCTCCCGGGAGGTTCCTTCCAGCGTGGATTCCTTGATTGAACTCGCTATTCGCATTGAGCGACGGGTTGATCTTCGTCACCGAGCTCGTGGAAAGGAGCTCGCGCTCTCCGTCGCCTCCCTCTCCGCATCACTACCATCTTCCTCTGCCGGCTCGGGTGCTGAGCCCATGCAGCTGGGAGGTATCCGCATCTCGACTAAGGAGAGGGAACGGAGAATCACCAACCGCCTCTGTCTCTATTGCGGTTCCGCTGGTCATTTTGTCACTTCATGTCCAGTAAAAGGCCAGAGCTCGTCAGTAAGCAGAGGGCTACTGGTGAGCGCTACTACTCCTGTCTCTCCTTCAAGATCCTGCACTACCTTGTCGGTCCATCTACGCTGGACCGGTTCGTCAGCTTCCTGCAGTGCCTTAATAGACTCTGGGGCGGAGGGCTGTTTTATGGACGAGACCTGGGCTCGGGAACATGACATTCCTCTCAGACAGTTAAGGGAGCCCACGGCCTTGTTCGCCCTGGATGGTAGTCCTCTCCCCAGGATTCAGCGTGAGACGCTACCTTTAACCCTCACTGTTTCTGGTAATCATAGCGAAACCATTTCTTTTTTGATTTTTCGTTCACCTTTTACACCTGTTGTTTTGGGCCATCCCTGGCTAGTTTGTCATAATCCTTCCATTAATTGGTCTAGTAATTCTATCCTCTCCTGGAACGTCTCTTGTCATGTGAAATGTTTAATGTCTGCTATCCCTCCTGTTTCCTCTGTCTCTTCTTCACAGGAGGAGCCTGGTGATTTGACAGGGGTGCCGGAGGAATATCACGATCTGCGCACGGTGTTCAGTCGGTCCAGGGCCACCTCTCTTCCTCCACACCGGTCGTATGATTGTAGTATTGATCTCCTTCCGGGAACCACTCCCCCCCGGGGTAGACTATACTCTCTGTCGGCTCCCGAACGTAAGGCTCTCGAGGATTATTTGTCTGTAGCTCTTGACGCCGGTACCATAGTCCCCTCCTCCTCTCCCGCCGGAGCGGGGTTTTTTTTTGTCAAGAAGAAGGACGGGTCTCTGCGCCCCTGCATAGATTATCGAGGGCTGAATGACATAACAGTTAAGAATCGTTATCCGCTTCCTCTTATGTCCTCAGCCTTCGAGATCCTGCAGGGAGCCAGGTTTTTCACTAAGTTGGACCTTCGTAACGCTTACCATCTCGTGCGCATCAGGGAGGGGGACGAGTGGAAGACGGCGTTTAACACTCCGTTAGGGCACTTTGAATACCGGGTTCTTCCTTTCGGCCTCGCTAACGCTCCAGCTGTCTTTCAGGCATTAGTCAATGATGTCCTGAGAGACATGCTGAACATCTTTGTTTTCGTTTACCTTGACGATATCCTGATTTTTTCACCGTCACTCCAGATTCATCTTCAGCACGTTCGACGTGTCCTCCAGCGCCTTTTAGAGAATTGTCTTTTTGTGAAGGCTGAGAAGTGCACTTTTCATGCCTCCTCCGTCACATTTCTCGGTTCTGTTATTTCCGCTGAAGGCATTAAGATGGATCCCGCTAAGGTCCAAGCTGTCATTGATTGGCCCGCCCCTAAGTCACGCGTCGAGCTGCAGCGCTTTCTCGGCTTCGCGAACTTCTATCGTCGTTTCATCCGTAATTTCGGTCAGGTGGCAGCTCCTCTCACAGCCCTTACTTCTGTCAAGACGTGCTTTAAGTGGTCCGTTTCCGCCCAGGGAGCTTTTGATCTCCTCAAGAATCGTTTTACATCCGCTCCTATCCTTGTTACACCTGACGTCTCTAGACAGTTCGTTGTCGAGGTTGACGCGTCAGAGGTGGGCGTGGGAGCCATTCTTTCTCAGCGCTCCCTCTCTGACGACAAGGTCCACCCATGCGCGTATTTTTCTCATCGCCTGTCCCCGTCGGAACGTAACTATGATGTGGGAAACCGCGAACTGCTCGCCATCCGGTTAGCCCTAGGCGAATGGCGACAGTGGTTGGAGGGGGCGACCGTTCCTTTTGTCGTTTGGACTGACCATAGGAACCTTGAGTACATCCGTTCTGCCAAACGACTTAATGCGCGTCAGGCGCGTTGGGCGCTGTTTTTCGCTCGTTTCGAGTTCGTGATTTCTTATCGTCCGGGCTCTAAGAACACCAAGCCTGATGCTTTGTCTCGTCTCTTCAGTTCTTCAGTAGCCTCCACTGACCCCGAGGGGATTCTCCCTGAGGGGCGTGTTGTCGGGTTGACTGTCTGGGGAATTGAGAGGCAGGTAAAACAAGCGCTCACTCACACTCCGTCGCCGCGCGCTTGTCCTAGGAACCTTCTTTTCGTTCCCGTTCCTACTCGTCTGGCCGTTCTTCAGTGGGCTCACTCTGCCAAGTTAGCCGGCCACCCTGGCGTTCGGGGTACGCTTGCTTCCATTCGCCAGCGTTTTTGTTGGCCCACCCGGGAGCATGACACGCGTCGTTTCGTGGCTGCTTGTTCGGTCTGCGCGCAGACTAAGTCCGGTAACTCTCCTCCTGCCGGCCGTCTCAGGCCGCTTCCTATTCCCTCTCGACCGTGGTCTCACATCGCCTTAGATTTTGTCACCGGACTGCCTTCGTCAGCGGGGAAGACTGTTATTCTTACGGTTGTCGATAGGTTCTCTAAGGCGGCTCATTTCATTCCCCTTGCTAAGCTTCCTTCTGCTAAAGAGACGGCACAAATCATCATCGAGAATGTTTTCAGAATTCATGGCCTTCCGTCAGACGTCGTTTCGGACAGAGGTCCGCAATTCACGTCTCAATTTTGGAGGGAGTTTTGCCGTTTGATTGGGGCTTCCGTCAGTCTCTCTTCCGGCTTTCACCCCCAGTCTAACGGTCAAGCAGAACGGGCCAATCAGACTATTGGTCGCATCTTACGCAGTCTTTCTTTTCGTAACCCTGCGTCTTGGTCAGAACAGCTCCCCTGGGCAGAATACGCCCACAACTCGCTTCCTTCGTCTGCGACCGGGCTATCTCCTTTTCAGAGTAGCCTCGGGTACCAGCCTCCGCTGTTCTCATCTCAGTTCGCCGAGTCCAGCGTCCCCTCCGCTCAGGCTTTTGTCCAACGTTGCGAGCGCACCTGGAAGAGGGTCAGGTCTGCACTTTGCCGTTATAGGACGCAGACTGTGAGGGCTGCTAATAAGCGTAGAACTAAGAGTCCTAGATATTGTCGCGGTCAGAGAGTTTGGCTCTCCACTCAGAACCTTCCCCTTAAGACGGCTTCTCGCAAGTTGACCCCGCGGTTCATTGGTCCGTTCCGTATTTCTCGGGTCATTAATCCTGTCGCAGTTCGACTTCTTCTTCCGCGATACCTTCGTCGCGTCCACCCGGTCTTCCATGTCTCCTGCATCAAGCCCGTCCTTCGCGCCCCCGCTCGTCTTCCCCCCCCCCCCCCCCATCCTTGTCGAGGGCGCACCCATCTACAGGGTCCGTAGAATTTTGGACATGCGTCCTCGGGGCCGTGGTCACCAGTACCTCGTAGATTGGGAGGGGTACGGTCCTGAGGAGAGGAGTTGGGTTCCCTCTGCGCTGATCGAGGATTTCCTCCGTTGCCGCCAGGTTTCCTCCTCGAGTGCGCCAGGAGGCGCTCGGTGAGTGGGGGGGTACTGTCATGTACTGTCATGTTGTGTCTTGTCTCTGTCCTTTCCTTTCACCCTGTCTCCCTCTGCTGGTCGTCTTAGGTTACCTTTTCTCCCCCGCTTCCCCCCAGCTGTTCCTTGTCTCCTCCTAACTACCCATTCACCCCGTTTCCCACCTGTTCCCTTTTTCCCTCTGATTAGGTCCCTATATCTCTCTCTGTTTTTGTTCCTGTCCTTGTCGGATTCTTGTTTGTTGTGTTTCATGCCTGAGCCAGACTATCGTCATGTTTGCTGTAACCTTGTCCTGTCCTGTTGGAATCTGCCGGTCTATCTGAGCCTACCTATGTTTAGTTATTAAAGAAGCTCTGTTTAAGTTAGTTCGCTTTTGGGTCCTCATTCACTCACCGTAACACCACGTCTCAGACCATCTGTTTTGTAGATCCAGCAAAACTCCACAAGCTCTAAAATGAATGGAAAAGATAGGCACCATGCAATTTCCGGATTTGCGGGGCTCATCTAATCCATGCATTTGGGGTGAAGGCATGTAAGCTGGATCCACACAACCAATGGTGTGCGATGTGGACTCATATTTACATTGGACTACTTTGGAGGTCTGACCAATTTAGATTCTGGTATATAATTACCCTTTAAAGCAATTGTAAACAAACAGTTCAATGGTTTAGCTTAGTTTCTTTCCTGTTTTATCCCCTTCTGTAAATATGCAGTACAATAAGCTTAGGGTGTTATTAAATCAGTCAAATACAATGCCTGATTGTGCTGCATGAACGTTTTGAAGTGTGAAACAAACATTTGAGGGTGGGTAAATTTCTCCAGCCCCATCACTCAGTTGTTTACCAAAACAATGGTGGAACTGGTAGGGTTTCTGCTTTGTTTGAACTTCAGATTGCCCGTTTATCTATAGCTGCGTACTTCAATTGAAACAGACGTGAGCAAAGTGATCAGGCTGGTTTACAAGGCTAATGTATCACGGCCTCAATCTAACAAACACTAAAATGTCTCGTACGTTGTGTTCTCTAACCCCAGCCGCGTTCTGCCTCCCTTAGCGTAGTTCACAACTGTCAACATAATTAAATGTGTTTGCCAAGAGGCGTGATCTACGTATAACTCATAACTAGGCCACTTCCCCTTTTGAGCTATATCTATACCCTCAGTGTTTAACTCCCTGAGTGGATGTGCTGGAGAGGTACACTATATATACCAAAGTATGTGGACACCCCTTCAAATTAGTGGATTCAGCTATTTTAGCCACACCTGTTGCTGACAGGTGTATAAAATTGAGCAAACAGCAATGCAATCTCCATAGACAAGCATTGGAAGTAGAATGGCCTTACTGAAGCTCTGTGACTTTCAACATGGCACCGTCATCTGTAAGTGCTGTTATTGTGAAGTGGAAATGTCTAGGAGCAACAACGGCTCAGCCGTGAAGTCTGTCCAAATTGTCTCTGGATGCACCGTCAGCACAAGAACTGTTAGTCGGGAGCTTCATAAAATGGGTTTCCATGGCCTTGCAGCTACACACAAGCCTAAGATCACCATGCGCAATGTCAAGCTTTGGCTACAGTGGTGTGAAGCTTGCCATCATTGGACTCTGGAGCAGTGGAAACACGTTCTCTGGAGTGATATATCACGCTTCACCATCTGGCAGTCCGTCGGACGAATCTGGGTTTGGCGGATGCCAGGAGAACGCTACCTGCCCAAATGCATAGTGCCAACTGTAAAGTTTTGTAGAGGAAGAATAATGGTCTGGGGCTGTTTTTCATGATCCGGCTAGGCCCCTTAGTTCCAGTGAAGGGAAATCTTAACGCTACAGTGCTTCCAGTTTTGTGGCAACAGTTTGGGGAAGGCCCTTTCCAGTTTCAGAATGACAATGCCCCCATGCACAAAGCGAGGTCCATACAGAAATGGTTTGTCTAGATTGGTGTGAAAGAACTTGACTGTCCTTCGGGATTAATGGGAACGTCGACTCCGAGCCAGGCCTAATCGCCCAACATCAGTGCCCGACATCACTAGTGCTCTTGTGGCTAAATGGAAGTCCCCGCAGCAATGTTCCAACATCTAGTGGAAAGCCTTCCCAGAAAAGTGGAGGCTGTTATCGCAGCAAGGGGGGGGGGACCAACTCCATATTAATTCCCATGATTTTGGAATGAGATGTTCGACGAGCAGGTGTCCACATACTTTTGGTCATGTGGTGTAAGTCAACAGCAGTGCTGTACTAGTGTGGCATGTTTTAGCTGTAGTGGAAGGGGGCAACACCCCGACTACAGCTGTGTTCAAATCAAATCTAATTTATTTATATAGCCCTTCGTACATCAGCTGATATCTCAAAGTGCTGTACAGAAACCCAGCCTAAAACCCCAAACAGCAAGCAATGCAGGTGTAGAAGCACGGTGGCTAGGAAAAACTCCCTAGAAAGGCCGGGGGGGCAACCCAGACAGGATGACCACATCAGTGAATCAACCCACTCAGGGACGGCATGAGAGAGCCCCAGTAAGCCAGTGACTCAGCCCCTGTAATAGGGTTAGAGGCAGAGAATCCCAGTGGAAAGAGGGGAACCGGCCTGGCAGAGACAGCACGGGCGGTTTGTTGCTCCAGAGCCTTTCCGTTCACCTTCCCACTCCTGGGCCAGACTACACTCAATCATATGACCCACTGAAGAGATGAGTCTTCAGTAAAGACTTAAAGGTTGAGACCGAGTTTGCGTCTCTGACATGGGTAGGCAGACCGTTCCATAAAAATGGAGCTCTATAGGAGAAAGCCCTTCCTCCAGCTGTTTGCTTAGAAATTCTAGGGACAATTAGGAGGCCTGCGTCTTGTGACCGTACCGTACGTGTAGGTATGTACGGCAGGACCAAATCAGAGAGATAGGTAGGAGCAAGCCCATGTAATGCTTTGTAGGTTAGCAGGAAAACCTTGAAATCAGCCCTTGCTTTGACAGGAAGCCAGTGTAGAGAGGCTAGCACTGGAGTAATATGATTTTAAAAAATGGTTCTAGTCAGGATTCTAGCAGCCGTATTTAGCAATAACTGAAGTTTATTTAGTGCTTTATCCGGGTAGCCGGAAAGTAGAGCATTGCAGTAGTTAACCTAGAAGTGACAAAAGCATGGATTAATTTTTCTGCATCATTTTTGGACAGAAAGTTTCTGATTTTTGCAGTGTTACGTAGATGGAAAAAAGCTGTCCTTGAAATGGTCTTGATATGTTCTTCAAAAGAGAGATCAGGGTCCAGAGTAACGCAGAGGTCCTTCACAGTTTTATTTGAGACGACTGTACAACCATTAAGATTAATTGTCAGATTCAACAGAAGATCTCTTTGTTTCTTGGGACCTAGAACAAGCATCTCTGTTTTGTCGAGTTTAAAAGTAGAAAGTTTGCAGCCATCCACTTCCTTATGTCTGAAACACATGCTTCTAGCAAGGGCAATTTTGGGGCTTCACCATGTTTCATTGAAATGTACAGCTGTGTGTCATCCGCATAGCAGTGAAAGTTAACATTATGTTATCGAATAACATCCCCAAGAGGTAAAATATATAGTGAAAACAATAGTGGTCCTAAAACGGAACCTTGAGGAACACCGAAATGTACAGTTGATTTGTCAGAGGACAAACCATTCACAGAGACAAACTGATATCTTTCCGACAGATAAGATCTAAACCAGGCCAGAACTTGTCCGTGTAGACCAATTTGGCTTTCCAATCTCTCCAAAAGAATGTGGTGATCGATGGTATCAAAAGCATCACTAAGGTCTAGGAGCACGAGGACAGATGCAGAGCCTCGGTCCGATGCCATTAAAATGTCATTTACCACCTTCACAAGTGCTGTCTCAGTGCTATGATGGGGTCTAAAACCAGACTGAAGCATTTCGTATACATTGTTTGTCTTCAGGAAGGCAGTGAGTTGCTGCGCAACAGCCTTTTCAAAACAAATTGAGAGGAATGGAAGATTCGATATAGGCCGATAGTTTTAAAAATTTTCTGGGTCAAGCTTTGGCTTTTTCAAGAGAGGTTTTATTACTGCCACTTTTAGTGAGTTTGGTACACATCCGGTGGATAGAGAGCCGTTTATTATGTTCAACATAGGAGGGCCAAGCACAGGAAGCAGCTCTTTCAGTAGTTTAGTTGGAATAGGGTCCAGTATGCAGCTTGAGGCCATTATTATTTTCATCATTGTGTCAAGAGATATAGTACTAAAACACTTGAGCGTCTCTCTTGATCCTAGGTCCTGGCAGAGTTGTGCAGACTCAGGACAACTGAGCTTTGAAGGAATACGCAGATTTAAAGAGGAGTCCGTAATTTGCTTTCTAATGATCATAATCTTTTCCTCAAAGAAGTTCATGAATTTATCACTGCTAAAGTGAAAGTCATCCTCTCTTGGGGAATGCTGCTTTTTAGTTAACTTTGCGACAGTATCAAAAAGGAATTTTCGGATTGTTCTTATTTTCCTCAATTAAGTTAGAAAAATAGGATGATCGAGCAGCAGTAAGGGCTCTTCGGTACTGCACAGTACTGTCTTTCCAAGCTAGTCGGAAGACTTCCAGTTTGGTGTGGCGCCATTTCCATTCCAATTTTCTGGAAGCTTGCTTCAGAGCTCGGGTATTTTCTGTGTACCAGGGAGCTAGTTTCTTATGAGAAATGTTTTTAGTTTTTAGGGGAGCAACTGCATCTAGGGTATTGCGCAAGGTTAAATTGAGTTCCTCAGTTAAGTGGTTAACTGATTTTTGTCCTCTGGCGTCCTTGGGTAGACAGAGGGAATCTGGAAGGACATCAAGGAATCTTTGTGTTGTCTGTGAATTTATAGCACGACTTTTGATGTTCCTTGGTTGGGGTCTGAGCAGATTATTTGTTGCAATTGCAAACGTAATAAAATGGTGGTCCGATAGTCCAGGATTATGAGGAAAAACATTAAGATCCACAACATTTATTCCCTGGGACAAAACTAGGTCCAGCGTATGACTGTGACAGTGAGTGGGTCCAGAGACATGTTGGACAAAACCCACTGAGTGTTCTGCTGTTCTCTACCAGTCATCAGGTAGAATGCTCTGGAATGCTCAGTGATCCATTTGTAAGGCACCACAGTTGGATACTGTCCTAGCTGTTGTATTCATCCTTCATCACCTGGATGTTGATAGGTTGATAATATGACCAATGTTAACTGGCTACCCATTTATTCTCCATCATCATAGAATAGAATAAACATTTCTTGTCCATCCAAGGATGGTCATGTTTCCTTTGCCATCATACAAGAGTCACAAATGTATCATACAAATTAAAACCAGTTGACCTGACACACCTTACTATACATGTAGAGGGATATACACTCACGTTCTTGGGCTTAAGTCCTTTCATAAGACCACTGAGGACCCTGACCTATCCTCCTCCCGCTCCTAATGTCGCTGGAGGGAATAGCAGCACTTTTACTGTCTCCTGACCAATTGTGCTATTTTGCTAATTGTGCTGATTGTAACTTTTTTTGTACATAATGTTTCCTTCCATCGTTTTCTATGACCAAAAAGAGCTTCTGAACACCAGAACAGCGATCACTAACCTCGATTTGGATGAGGATTTCTACTTCAAAGAGTCTGCGGCGAATGACATACTGCTCATCCCGGACCAGGCCTAAATCCCAGAGTCTCTGAAAAAGAAGAGGCAGGGTTATAGAGGATGGCGTGCTGGATACCTGACGAGATTTTGCCCCCGGTGATGCTACCCTCTGGAGAGCCTTACGGTTGTGGGCGGAGCAGTTGCCGAACCAGGCGGTGATACAGTCCGACAGGATGCTCTCGATTTGTGCATCTGTAAAAGTTTGAGTGTTGTTGGTTATTGCCCTGGCCATATCTGCAGTCCTCATGCCTCCTTGCAGCATGCCTAAGGCATGTTCACACAGATGAGCAAGGACCCTGGGCATCTTTCTTTTGGTGTTTTTCAGAGTCAGAAGAAAGGCCTCTTTAGTGTCCTAAGTTTTAACTGTGACCTTAATTGCCTACCGTCTGTAAGCTGTTAGTGTCTTAACGACCGTTCCACAGGTGCATGTTCATAATTTTTTTAAAGAGTTTAGATATTTTTGGTCACTGGCCTACACACAATATCCCTTAATGTCCAAGTGGAATTATGTTATTTGTCACATTTACAAATGGATTGAAATTGAAAAGCTGAAATGTCTTCAGTCAATAAGTATTCAACCCCTTTTATTATGCCAAGCCAAAATACATTCAAGAGTAAAAATGTGGTTAACAAGTCACATAATAAGTTGCATGGACTGTAATAGTGTTTAACATGATTTTTTAATGACTACCTCATCTCTATACCCCACACATACAATTATCAGTAAGGGCCCTCAGTCGAGCAGTGAATTTCAAACACTAAGACAAGGGAGGTTTTCCAATGTCTCGCAAAGAACAGCATCTAGATGGGTAAAAATAACCATTTGAGCATGGTGGTTACAAATTACACTTTGGATGGTGTATCAATACATCCAGTCACTGTAAAGATACAGGCGTCCTTCCTAACTCAGTTGCCGGAGAGGAAGGAAACCGCTCAGGGATTTCACCATGAGGCCAATGGTGACTTAAAAAACTGTTAGTGTAATTGCTGTGATGGGAGAAAACTGAGGATGGATCAACAACATTTCAGTTAATTCCACCATACTAACCTAATTGATAGAGTGAAAAAAAACATGTATCCTGTTTGCAACAAGGCACTAAAGCAATACTGCAAAAGATCCTGAATACAAAGTGTATTGGATTTGCATTAAACATAACACATTACAGCTTAGTGCTGGCTACATCATGTTAGGGGTATGCTTGTGATTGTTAAGAGTTGTTATTTGTTAAGAATTGTTGAGTTTTTCATGATAATAAAATTAATGGAATGGAGCTAAACAAAGGCAAAATCCTAGAGGAAAACCTGGTTCAGTCTACTTTCCACCAGACACTGGGAGATCAATTGACCTTTGAGTATGACAATAACCTTAAATACAAGGCCAAATATACACTGGAGTTGCTTACCAAGAACATAGTGAATTTTCCGGAGTGGCCGAGTTACAGTTTTGACATACACTTTCAGATTTATGGCAAGACCTGAAAATGGTTGTCAACCAATTTGACAGAGCTTGAAGAATTCTGAAAATAATGGGACATTCTGCACAATCCAGGTGTGCAAAGCTCTTAGACTTAACCAGAAACACTCACAGCTGTAACCGCTGCCAAAGGTGCTTTTACATAGTATTGAATCAGGGGTGTGAATACTATTTCTGTGTTTTTTAATTTTCAATACATTTGCTAAACCTTGTGAGTAGATGAGTGATTTAATCAATTTTGAATTCAGGCTGCCACAACAATGTGGAATAAGTCCAGGGGTATTAATGCTTTCGGAAGGCACTGTACACAACATAAAACATCAGGGCTTGTTTAAGCATTAAACCTAATGCTACTTCTCATATCCGCTGAATGAAGACGTAGCCTACGGAATACTGATAACATGTTTTCACTTTGATTTGAATTCCGGCTGTAACACAACATGTGGAATAAGTCTAGGGGTATGATTACTTTCTAAAGGCACTGTGTCAAATGTCTTGTTGTTTATATAACCAGTCAACTCTGTGTGTCGTACCAGGGAAGTATTAAATCTGTAACTTGCGTTATGAAACAATAGCTTGTGCAACATCTGAAGAAATTTGCCAGACTTCAACCAAACTTTTTGTTGTTTTTTTTTAAATAAGAAAAAAGTTTTGTAGTTAAATTCATTGTCTTGTTTGTTTTATCTGACAGGGTGAAAGCAGATATGAGTTGGAGCTGCTGCCCCACCTCCACAAAGCAGATGTCATAGGCCTCACGGAGGAAGCACAGCAGGAAAAGTCCACCAAAGGAAAGAAGCAGAAAGAGGGAGAAATGACTAAATCCAGAACCAAAATGGCCAACCTGAGCCACAAGCAGAAGACTTCCTGCCTTTCCTCAGCTGACCTAGACCGTGTAGAACTCAAAAAGGAAGTGCAGAGGGAAAGCATTTCTAAAGCAGAGACAACCTTAGTCTCTCCATGGACCCTGATAAAGAACCGAGTCCCTTCAGAATGTCACAAGGAGGTGACTCATGACCTCCGAGATCACCCAGGCCTCTGGCCACTCTCCTCCACGGGTGACCAGCGTATCATGGACATGGATTTTGACTGTATCATACTCGACAACGAGAGTGAAAATTCAGAGGTCAATTCTCCAAGGGATTTGGAGAGCGAATCAGTGAACTGCATTGCTGCTGTAGAACAGATTGACCTCAATCAGTTGACCTCAATTGCAGACCGTGAACCCAAGTCAGATGAAGATTCTGAACTGGAGGCTTTGTTTTACTTGCCCAAATGGGATGCTGCTGTCCCCAAGTTGCAGCCCCTGAGACAGAAGTTAGAGAGCTTGAGGGTCATTCTAGTCAACGTGACAGAGCTTCTGTCTAGGTCTCCTCCAGCTTTGCACTTTGACCTGGACAGCCCTCAGTTTGACCCTGGGCCCACCCCTTTCACCACCAAGGACTGTTCACATACACTTCCGGTTGAACCTCTGGATGAACTCCTGGATGTGGGTCAGACATTCCACGTGAATTTCTCCCTGGAAGTGGATGAGGACTTTGATGATCCTGCTTCTCAATCTCCCAATGTTGATTTAGACGTTGGTTCTCTAGACTGTGAAAGCCATTGCGAACCACCTCATCAGCAGCACTCCCCTTCATCACCCATTACTGTGCCAGCAGAAAGCATGGGTAGGGAAAGTGCCCTTGGCAGCCCTAGCTGGGATGAGGTCTTTGAGGATGACAGCAATGACATAAAGGAAGATGATATGGATGATAAAGCGGACTTCAAGCCACCATGTCATCCCACCCAGCTTAAAGCCAGGCACTCTAAAACCAACCTGGACGAGAGCATGGACCTGTTTGGAGATGACGGCACCTTCCTCCAGATGACCATTCCGGACATCCCTACGCCAGAGAACGTCAGTATCCGAATACCTAGCCCCCTGAAGGCTCCGGAGAGGGAATGGTTAATAGGGTCAAGTAAAAGTGTGACAGAAACAAAGATGGTGTATCAGGTCAAACCTAGTCGTAGCCATGCTTCTCCTGTAGCGCAGCAGGAACCTGCTCAGGACTTTGAGAACTTTGTCTGCTCTCAGGATTTGTTCTCTGTCAACTTTGACTTGGGCTGGGAGGAGGATGAAGGGGACACAGAGGCTGCTCCTAGTCAGTTCCCCTCAAAAACTTCACCCCATGGGTCCAAAAAACAGGAAGCACCCCTTTCCTCCACAGTGAATGAGCCAAAAATCTCTGGCTCATCCACTCCCCCCTTTAGTTTCCACAGGAAGAGCGTGTCCACACCCCTGACAGCCTGTCTGGGAAGGAAGAGGGCAGACACCTCTGCTCTGGCTTCGCCTCAGACCTCTCCTCTGACCTTTAAGAGCGGAGCTCTGTTCTCACCAATCCCCACATTAGGACCGAGGCGAGTTCTCCTGCCTGGTCCTTCCACCACCCCATCCACTTCGTTCTCATTCTTAAAGAGGAAATACCAGGGGACCTTACAGAATGCCCAGACTCCCAAAGTTCAGGCGGGGGACCCAGGAAATGGTTCAATAGAGATGGGACACAGTTTGTCTCACAAATCCATCTTGGACCCCCCTCATCCAGGTTAGTTCACTCCCAACTATTACAGGTGCTTGATTTCATTGTGTCCCCTAGTTTCCCATTCACAAACAACTAAGCCACCTTGTTAATATGTATACCTGGTTGAGAAATTAGCAGGTGTTCTGACAATCTGACCAACACATCTCATCAAGGTAGTGCATCATGAGCGATAGGTCAGATTGGTACTCCTTTGCATTGACCGTTTGTGCTTGTGAGTGGGTAAGCTCTTCGGGCATGTGCATTATGATTTGTTGTCCCCCGCCGCAGGCCTGTGCACCAGTGACAGTGAGGAGGAGGTTATCACCCGTAAGCGGGTTCATCATCATGTCAAGGCGAACCCCTTGTCTTCTCCCGTGGTAAGTCCCAATTAGCTACTTTCCCCCTTGTGTATCAAGGACTATATAGTAAGCCTTCAGTAATGCATCTTCATTCTGTCAAACACAACCACCAAATGTAGGTATGGTGAACACTTGCACTAGGTCTCTAATTCTAGTCATGTCGTGGTGTTAATGTTTCTTTTTATAACTTACGTATACTGAACAACAATATAAACGTAACATGTAAAGTGTTGGTCTCAGAAGTTTCCTATATGCACAAAGAGCTTATTTATCTCAAATGTGAGCATTTCTCCTGTGCCAAGATAATTAATACACCTGACAGGTGTGGCACATTAAGAAGCGGGTTAAACAGCATGACCAGTACACAGGTGCACCTTGTGCTGGGGACAATAAAAGGCCACTCTAAAATTTGCAGTTTTGTCACATAACACAATGCCACAGATGTCTCAAGTTTTGAGGGAGCGTGCAATTGGCATGCTTACTGTTTTAGAGAATTTGGCAGAACGTTCAACCAGCATCACCAAACGTAGACCACGTGTAACCACACCAGCCCAGGACCCCCTCATCCGGCTTCTTCACATGCGGGATTGCCTGAGACCAGCCACCCGGACAGCTCCCAGGGAAGCTCATCTGCGCGCTCGTCATCCTCACCAAGGTCTTGACCTGATTGCAGTTCAGCGTCGTAACCGACTTCAGTGGGCTGTAGTCAATGTTGTGAATAGAGTTCCCCATGGTGGTGGTGGGGTTATGGTATGGGCAGGCATAAGTAACTGACAACGAACAGTGATACTGTGAGGAGATCCTTAGGCCCATTGTTGTGCCAGTCATCCACTGCCATCACCACGTTTCAGCATGATATTGCACGGCCCCATATCACAAGGATCTGTACACAATTCCTGGAAGCTGAAAATATCCCAGTTCTTCCATGGCCTGCATACTCACCAGACACGTCACCCATTGAGCACGTTTGAGATGCTCTGGATCGACATGTACAACGGTGTGTTCCAGTTCCCGCCAATATCCAGCAACTTCGCACAGCCATTGAAGAGTGGGACAACATTCCACAGGCCACAATCAACAGCCTGATCAACTCTATGCAAAGGAAATGTGTCACGCTGCATGAGGCAAATGGTCACACCAGATACTGACTGGTTTTCTGATTCACACCCCTACCTTTTTTACCTATGGTATCTGACCAACAGATGCATATCTATATTTCCATTCATGTGAAATTCATAGATTAGGGCCTAATGAATTCATTTCTATTGACTGATTTCCTTATATGGAACTGTAACTCAGTAAAAATTATTGAAATGGTTGCATGTTGCGTTGATATTTTTGTTCAGTAGTAGTGCATTGAGTTGCACTACCATCAAAACTGTACAATCATCCATTTCTATTATGTAACCTACCATGTCAAATTTCCGTCCTCTTATCTTTTCCACACTTTGTTTGCCATGGCTGTAGAGCATATGTGCCCAATTTTAAGAAGTGCTCAATATAATAGTAATGATACCATACTTCGTCGGAATATTGCGAGGTCTGATGTATCTCACTTCTCTATATAAGCCTTTAAGCATAGTCTGTGTTGTCGGCATGGCAACAGACTCGCAGACTGCTTTTGCGAAGATCTATTTTGTTTCAATTTCTCTATTCAGACTGGCCTCTTTTTGGAAAGCATCTGTTTTCTCTGAGACAACTCCGGTTTTGACAATACCAGACTATTCACCACAGAGTTGCATACATGGCCTTGCCAGAGATAAAGAAAGCCTGCAGAAAGCATGAGTGGGTCAGAATAGTCACGTGGGCTTCTAAACTAAAGATTTACACTTTGCGCCTTATGTAGAATATCAATGATACAAATGCAGAAGTGTCTGGGGAAAGGAAGTTATTTGTTTGAGAGAGAATTCTTTGTGGGACCCAAGTTTAAAAAAATATATATTCAAATGATTCTGATGATTGATGATTCTGTTCATCCATTGTTTGTTATATTTCCTCTCCCAGTCAATGCTTCTCAGTGATGTGGATTCTCCTTTACAAGTGACCAGGAAGTCAAAGCATGCGGTGGCACGCATTGTAAGATAATTACTATAACCACTATCACTAAAGTATCGTTATCAAACTCGTCGCTTCTAGCCGCTTGTGTGTCTGGTTCTCTTTCTCTCAATTATATTTTACTTAATTCAGTACAAGCTAGCATCAAGTAAATACTTGTGGATTACAATGAAACACTTTTTTTCTGACCGTCATAATGAAGTTAATATGGCTTTGACCATGTCCTTTAAAACCTATTTTCCAGTCAGATGAGAGCGAGGGGGAGGGGGAGGCGATGTCTGACGATGACTTCCAGAATACCTCTGTTCGACAGCCAAGAGCGCCCCCCCGTGTGGCTGTGAAACCATCCGCGTCGCATGGGAAAGCTAAGGTCAGTCAGGTGTCAAATACATCTCACGTGAGACGTGCTGGTCAGTAGCCCAGGGTCATTTTAAGTGTGTTGTTGTTCAGCTACCTTCTCTGTTTGTTGACGAATTGCTCCAACCTCTGTGTCTTTTGGAGGGTACAGTAATACAGTAATCTACTTCTTTGAATCAACATTTCCTTCCCAGCAGGCCGTGCAGCACCACCACCGAGGAGCCCGTCACTTTCTGGACGAGGAGGCGGCGCTGTCCGAGGGGGGGGAGGTGTCATCTGACGAAGAGGACGGTGAAGAGCAGAACCGCTCACTGGAGGGCTTCGTTGTGAGCAACACCCAGTGCTCCCAGGGAATCAACGGTGAGGGGTCAAATATAATAACAATAATAACAACAACAACATGGGTTTTATACAGCGCTTTAGTCACCTATTATACAGTTCACTCACTGGGCATGAAATAGAATAAAGCGTTTCTAAAATGGGGAGATACCTAAGAATTGCTCACTTTCATTTTCTGTTGCACTATGTATTGTTTTGTTTCGGTGTTCCCTAACATGAACATTCTCACTCACTCACTCACTCACTCACTCACTCACTCACTCACTCACTCACTCACTCACTCACTCACTCACTCACTCACTCACTCACTCACTCACTCTCTCACTCTCTCACTCTCACTCACAGATTCTGAGATGCAGGGGGTTTACCTAAAGTCAGTGAGAAGCCCTGCTGTGGCTGGCAAGTTCAAAATGATCTACAAGCTACACCCCAACATGGACATCTTCTCTCAGGTAGGATTATCAGGATTTCTTTGGTGTCTATTAATCTTAGGGCTGGTTTCCCAGACAGAGGTTAGTCCATTGAACATGATTTTTAGTGTAGGAATTGGCTGTGTTTGGGAAACTGTCCCTTAGAGTTTTATTCTATGATTTTTAATCAACTGTACCCTTTTCACTCACTAAACAAAACAGTAACTAGACCCTAAACCTCAACTAAACCTTGTAATAAATGATGTGGAAATTGAGCAAGTTGAGATGACTAAACTGCTTGGAGTAAAAAAAAAAATGCAATTGGCTCAGAACAGGGCAGGACAGCTGGCCCTTGGATGTACACAGAGAGCTAATATTAATAATATGCATGTAAATCTCTCCTGGCTGAAAGTGGAGGAGAGATTGACTTCATCACTACTTTTATTTATGAGAGGTATTGTGAGAGGACATGTTGAATGCACCGAGCTGTCGGTCTAAACTACTGGCACACAGCTCAGACACCCATGCATACCCCACAAGACATGCCACAAGAGGTCTCTTCACAGTCCCCAAGTCCTGAACAGACTATGGGGAGGCACACAGTACTACATAGAGCCATGACTACATGGAAGTCTTTTCCACAGCAAGCAGTAGAATTTGATTTAAAAAACAGATTAAAAAAACACCTTATGGAACAGCGTGAAGCAACACAAACATTGGCACAGACACACACACACACACATGGATGGATTTTGTACATGGATTTTGTACTGTAGATATGTGGAAATGGTGGAGTAGGGGTCCCTGAGGGCACACAGTGTGTTGTGAAATTTGTGAATGTATTGTAATGTTTTAAAATTGTATAAAGTGCCTTAATTTTGCTGGACCCCAGGAAATGTAGCTGCTGCCAATGGGGATCCATAATAAATACAAATGCACTCAAGTTGACTTTTTTTTCTGATGAATGCTTTATGCTGAAATCTATAGGTGTTTATGAAGGATAAATAAAGTCTTTTTTACTTTAAACCCCACTGGACCTCGGATTTTTCAAGCCACTTAACCCTTTTTTGTTGGATTAGAGAATTTATTAATTTTTTTATCTATGACTTAATTACTTCAAGTTTTTAAAGAAACAATGAATAGAAGTAAAGAAACAAAGTTAGCCGATTCAATCACCTTTATAATGTTTTGCTTAAGCTTCTCTCCAAACTGTCCATAGGTGCCTGAGCTGGACGAGACATACGCGGAGGACAGCTTTGTGGTGAGGGCCAGTGATGAGGAAGAGCTCGGCGAGGAGGATGAGGAGGTCCCATTGGAGCTTATCTACGAGGACTCGTTCGTGGAGGGGAGGAGGCAGTACCCCACCAGACGCAAGGCGCTGATCCGAAACATCAGGGCTCAGGCTGGGAGCGGGCCTGCCACTCTGGACAAGAGGGCTGCTGACCCTCAACCTAATCCTGCTGGGAAAAACAAGCGCTCCCGCATAGTGCATTTGGAGGACTCCAGCTCAGAAGAAGAAGTGGAGAAAAGTAGACATGGTGTGAAAGCTGAAGGTGTTGCTGCCATCTGCAGGCTATCTGAGTTACAGCAACAGAATGACGGGGTGTTTAAAGCTCCACGGCAGCAGGTGCCCCCTGGTGGATCCACCAGAGCCTCCACAGCAAGCTGTGTGGTGGGGCCTAGAGTCCTCAGTGGAGCCTCTATGAACTCTGTGATGGAGCCTAGCGCCCCAAGTGGAACCAGCAGGACCTCCTCAGTGAGCTCCGTGAGGGGACCTAGAGAGGAGCAGCAAGAAGAGAGGTGTCGCCAGAGGCTCCATCAGCAGGCCCTCCTGTCTGAGGAGCTGGACTTTGAGCAGTCGGAGTCTCTGTTGCTCTCAAGTAAACAGCCACAGGTAATGTAGTAATGTACTGATATGGTCCACATGATATAGGCCAAATAGGTTGTGTTTACACAGGCAGCTCAATTCTGCTATTTTTTTTCCCACTAATTGGTCTTTTGACCAATCACATCCACTCTTTTACAGAGCTGTCCTGATTGGTTGAAAGACCAATTAGTGAGATAAAATCTGATTGGGCTGCCCGTGTATACACAGCCATATAGGTCACACAGATATGTTAGATGCTAATCTATGTACTATGATGTTAGTAAACTGTAATAGCGTCACATACCAAGGGATATTTAGTTACTGTAAATAACAGATGTTTGAATCCGTACAGAGTACAAACAACAACTGTTCTACCTATTTTCATCCTTTTAGGCCAAACTTTTCCTACAATAGAAGAATGGAATAGAATCTTCCGGGAATCTGGATTTCAGAAGTAGTAATTCATTAGATTTCTCCCTAAATGTCTATGTTGTGTCTTTCCCCAGGCTACCTCCTCAGCACCCCACGCCCAGAGCTCCTTCGGTCAGGCTGCCACTCTAAGCAAGCCCCCTGCCTCGTCATCGAACCCATCGGGCCTTGTCGCTGTACTGGTGGACAGCCGCTGTATCACAGCCTGCGTGGATGTGGTCTCCAGCCTGCGCCAGCGTTGCGCTGTCGCGGCCCACGTCTGCTCGCTGGACGGCTGCGACTTCGTGGTCAGTAACCGCATGGCAGTCGAGAGGCAGTGCCAGTCGGAGTTGGCCGGGATGCCGAACCGCAAACGGCTTGTGGAGAGGGTGACCAGTTTGCAGAGCCTATTTGAGCGGGTCTGTCTCATCGTAGAGAAGGACCGCACCAAACCAAGTGAGGGAGGGCACGCACTCACTTTTTGACAGACCTGTTGACTGGGATACTTCCTGTGGGGTCACTTCCTGATTTTCTACATTATGCTTGTCACGTCACTTTTGTTTGATTGTGACAGAAGCCACTTGATTTGGCTTGCCCAGCTTACTGTGTTTTCATTTGGATCCATTCCACAAGCAAATGTCACATTCGAATGATGCACCAGCACCAAAAAGCTCTTGAAGTGGGATAGCTAACGCTAAAGTCGGGACCTTGACAAACTTAAAGGGCAACTGCACTTCCTTATTTGGCCTCGTTTTCGATTTGGTTCATTAAGAAATGTTAGCGGACTAATTCAAAAGTGAGTTGGTTTGATGTGGGTGTCTCTTGTGTGTGTTCGCAGGTAGGAAGAGTTAGACTAATTATTTCGCCAATTAGCTTCAGCCGGCTGGTGTGCGACCATCGCAAAGCTGGTTTGACTTTGGATAGCCCATCTCTCGGAATATTTGGGGACTGTCAATAAATTACACAATGTAAATGGGACAATATTTCCATCTTGCACATATTTTAGTTGTCTCATTAAATGCTTTCAATATTTGTGTATGAATTTCTACAATTTATAGTTGGTTTGAGGTTTGGAGCAATTGACCATTTAAAATATTGTTTAATTTACTGATGGTCCCTAACTAGCCCCATTGGGATATCGAATGTCAAAGCTAATTGACCATGGGCGTTAATGATTGGGTCGCGTGCAGCTGCACTTATGATTACGTGGGTACTGCCAACCCATGGAAGACTGTTACGGTATCCATAAAGACAGACTTTATGACCAAAATTAACCTATTTACACTTTGTAGTACATTTTGACACTAGAATAAATGTTTCTAAGTCTTATCAATGCCACATAGGCCATTTTCAAAACAAGAAGATGTTTTTTAAGGGCAGTCACTCTTTAACAGTGAGTGATGACCATGAAAACATGCAGGACTGATGGCAATAGCTACAGTATGTTCAACAAGTATATTATTCTTCTGGCTTGATCTAGCTCTATTTGTGATATTTTACCTTGCCTCGTTGGCTTGCTAGCTTGCTAGGTAATCAAGCCTCTGATGACATCTGCAATGTTTGTTAACTTGCATGAGCTGCGTTTGAAGTTACAGTAAACATATCCACTCACTGCTAGGTAAACAAAGAGCTTTCTGATTCCGAACTGCATGCCCAACTTTTAATGACGCGGACAGGAGGGCAAGCTATATCAAGTGTGTCTAGCGATGACCGATGACAGAATGTATATGGGAGTTTGATAAAATATTGATTGTAACACAATAACCAGAAAGATCCCACATGACAGTATTTAAAGGGTTCAGCATTGCCTTTCTATCATCAGACAAACATTTTTGGGAAGTTGATCTACCGTTCGTTATTCTTCATATTTTGTACATTTTCCTTGCCTTCTTCCCATAGGTGAAGCTTCCCGTCCTTTCCAACCTACACGCTACTACGACAGCACACTGGCCAGTTTGGTGAGGGCAGGCGTCCGACTCCTGGTGAGTAGGGGGCCTGAGGAGAGCGCCACCCTACTGGCTGAACTGGCCCGAATGGAGCAGAGGAAGGGCCAGGCTATTAGCGTGCCATTAGAGGTCAAAGGTCACCGGCAGCAGGCGCTACTCTTCTACCGAACGCTGCCCTGTGTCAGCTATGTCAATGCCCTCAACATGAGCCACAGCTTCAGATCGGTGGGCCACCTGGTCAACAGGTAGGGGAAATAAACTGCCATTGTTAGCATCACTGTTAGCATTATTAGCTCTGTTAGCATCTCTGTTAGCGTGTCAGTTAGCATTACCTCTGTTATCAAATCAAACTTTATTTGTCATGTGCCGAATACAACAAGTGTAGACCGGTGAAATGCTTACTTACAAGCCCTTAACCAACAGTGCAGTTCAAGAAGAGTTAAGAAAATATTTAACCAATTAAACTAAAGTAAAAAAGTAGCATAACAATAACAAGGCTATATACAGGGGGTACCGGTACAGAGTCAGTGCAAGTTAGTTGAGGTAATTTGTACATGTATGTAGGGGTGGTGTGACTATGCATAGATAATAAACAGCGAGTAGCAGCAGTGTACAAAACAAATGGAGGGGGGTGTCAATGTAAATAGTCTGGTGGCCATTTGATTAATTGTTCAGCAGTCTTATGGCTTGGGGGTAGAAGCTGTTAAGGAGCCTTTTGGGCCTAAACTTGGCTTGTCGTGTGGTAGCAGAGAAAACAGCCTATGACTTGGGTGAATTGAGTCTCTGACAATTTGATGGGCTTTCCTCTGACACCGCCTAGTATATAGGTCCTGGATGGCAGGACGAACTTCTTGAGGATCTGGGGACCCATGCCAAGTCTTTTCAGTCTCCTGAAGGGGAAAAGGTTTTGTCATGCCCTCCTCATGACTGTCTTGGTGTGTTTGGACCATGATAGTTAGTTGGTGATGTGGACACCAAGGAACTTGAAACTCTCGACCCGCTCCACTTCAGCCCTGTCGATGTTAATGGGGGCCTGTTCGGCTCGCCTTTTCCTGTAGTCCACGATCAGCTCCTTTATCTTGCTCACGTTGAGGGAGAGGTTGTGGTGCCAGGACAACACTGCCAGTTCTCTGACCACCTCCCTATAGGCTGTCTCATCGTTGTCGGGATTGGGCCTACCACTGTTGTGTCGTCAGCAAACTTAATGATGGTGTTGGAATCATGTTTGGCCACGCAGTCGTGGGTGAACAGGGAGTACAGGAGGGGATTGAGTACACACCCCTGAGGGGCCCCAGTGTTGAGAATCAGCGTGGCAGATGTGTTGTTGCCTACCCTTACCACCTGGGAGTGGCCTGTCAGGAAGTCCAGGATCCAGTTGCAGAGGGAGGTGTTTAGTCCCAGGGTCCTTAGCTTAGTCATCTCTCTAAGCATTGTTACCTCGGTTTTCTGTTGTAAGTATGAGGACACCTGCTCGTCGAACATTTAATTCCAAAATCATCGGCATTAATATGGAGTTGGTCCCCCCTTTGCTGCTACTACTCTTCTGGGAAGGCTTTCCTCTAGATTATGGAACATTGCTGCGGGGACTTGCCTCCATTCAGACACAAGAGTGTTAGTGAGGTTGGCCATTGATGTTGGGCAATTAGGCCTAGCTCGCAGTCGGTGTTCCAATTCATCCCAAAGGTGTTCAGTGGGGTTGAAGTCAGGGGTCTGCGCAGGCCAGTCAAGTTCTTCCACACCAATCTTGACAAACCATTTCTGTATGCCTCCCTGTGCATGGGGGCATTGTCATGCTGAAACAGGAAAGGACCATTATTCCTCCTCCACCAAAGTTTACAGTGGGCACTATGCATTCGGGCTGGTAGCGTTCTCCTGGCATCCGCCAAACCCAGATTCGTCCGTCAGTCTGTCAGATAGTGAAGCGTGAGTCATCACTCCAGAGAACACGTTTCCACTGCTCCAGAGTCCAATGCCAGCGGGCTTTAAACCACTCTAGCCAACGTTTGAAATTGCTCATGGTGATCTTAGAAAACCATTTCATGAAGCTCCCGACAAACAGTTTTTGTGCTGACATTGCTTCCAGAGGCAGTTTGGGGTAGGGGTAGGCAGTCATTGTAAATAATAATTTGTTCTTAACTGACTTGCCTAGTTAAATAAAACTTGAATCCTGGCTCTAGCTGTCAGACAGCTTTTTGTAAAGAGATCTCGGAAATGCAGTGTAACTACGTAACATTTTGTGTCTCCTTATGTTACGGGATGAAAACAGTTTTTATGCATGCCATTGCAAAATCGAATGCTTCTAACCGAAAGAGTCACCTTACTGTGATACTTAAAACCTAAATTGATACTGTCAATAACGGGACTCTTGAATAATTATGCATAATACTCGTTGGATGCGCATTTGGCGTGGAGCTGTTAAATTATGTTGTGATATTATTACACATCATCTGATCCATGAAGGAATTTTCTGAATGACAGTCAAGTGAGGAACAGCTGTTTTGATGGCACATGCGATGCAACAACAGCGCAAGTGCTGGAAAATACAGTTGAAGTCGGAAGTTTACATACACCTTAGCCAAATACATTTAAACTCCAGATTTGCACAATTCCTGACATTTAATCCTAGTAAAAATGATCTTTCTTAGGTCAGTTAGGATCACCACTTTATTTTAAGAATGTGAAATGTCAGAATAATAGTAGAGTGATTTATTTCTGTGGGTCAGAAGTTTACATACACTCAATTAGTATTTGGTAGCATTGCCTTTAAATTGTTTAACTTAGGTCATAGTTTCGGGTAGCCTTCCACAAGCTTCCCACAATAAGTTGGGTGAATATGGTCCCATTCCTCCTGACAGAGCTTGTGTAACTGAGTCAGGTTTGTAGGCCTCCTTGCTCGCACACGCCTTTTCAGTTCTGCCCACAAATTTTCTATAGGATTGAGGTCTGAGGATTGAGGACAGGGCTTTGTGATGGCCCCTCCAATATCTTGACGTTGTTGTCCTTTGGCCATTTTGCCATAACTTTGGAAGTTTTCTTGGTGTCATTGTCCATTTGGCAGACCCATTTGTGAACAAGCTTTAACTTCCTGACTGATGTCTTGAGATTGCTTCAATATATCCTCATATACAGTGCCTTGCGAAAGTATTCGGCCCCCTTGAACTTTGCGACCTTTTGCCACATTTCAGGCTTCAAACATAAAGATATAAAACTGTATTTTTTTGTGAAGAATCAACAACAAGTGGGACACAGTCATGAAGTGGAACGTCATTTATTGGATATTTCAAACTTTTTAAACAAATCAAAAACTGAAAAATTGGGCATGCAAAATTATTCAGCCCCTTTACTTTCAGTGCAGCAAACTCTCTCCAGAAGTTCAGTGAGGATCTCTGAATGATCCAATGTTGACCTAAATGACTAATGATGATAAATACAATCCACCTGTGTGTAATCAAGTCTCCGTATAAATGCACCTGCACTGTGATAGTCTCAGAGGTCCGTTAAAAGCGCAGAGAGCATCATGAAGAACAAGGAACACACCAGGCAGGTCCGAGATACTGTTGTGAAGAAGTTTAAAGCCGGATTTGGATACGAAAAGATTTCCGAAGCTTTAAACATCCCAAGGAGCACTGTGCAAGCAATAATATTGAAATGGAAGGAGTATCAGACCACTGCAAATCTACCAAGACCTGGCCGTCCCTCTAAACTTTCAGCTCATACAAGGAGAAGACTGATCAGAGATGCAGCCAAGAGGCCCATGATCACTCTGGATGAACTGCAGAGATCTACAGCTGAGGTGGGAGACTCTGTCCATAGGACAACAATCAGTCGTATATTGCACAAATCTGGCCTTTATGGAAGAGTGGCAAGAAGAAAGCCATTTCTTAAAGATATCCATAAAAAGTGTTGTTTAAAGTTTGCCACAAGCCACCTGGGAGACACACCAAACATGTGGAAGAAGGTGCTCTGGTCAGATGAAACCAAAATTGAACTTTTTGGCAACAATGCAAAACGTTATGTTTGGCGTAAAAGCAACACAGCTGAACACACCATCCCCACTGTCAAACATGGTGGTGGCAGCATCATGGTTTGGGCCTGCTTTTCTTCAGCAGGGACAGGGAAGATGGTTAAAATTGATGGGAAGATGGATGGAGCCAAATACAGGACCATTCTGGAAGAAAACCTGATGGAGTCTGCAAAAGACCTGAGACTGGGACGGAGATTTGTCTTCCAACAAGACAATGATCCAAAACATAAAGCAAAATCTACAATGGAATGGTTCAAAAATAAACATATCCAGGTGTTAGAATGGCCAAGTCAAAGTCCAGACCTGAATCCAATCGAGAATCTGTGGAAAGAACTGAAAACTGCTGTTCACAAATGCTCTCCATCCAACCTCACTGAGCTCGAGCTGTTTTGCAAGGAGGAATGGGAAAACATTTCAATCTCTCAATGTGCAAAACTGATAGAGACATGCCCCAAGCGACTTACAGCTGTAATCGCAGCAAAAGGTGGCGCTACAAAGTATTAACTTAAGGGGGCTGAATAATTTTGCACGCCCAATTTTTCAGTTTTTGATTTGTTAAAAAAGTTTGAAATATCCAATAAATGTCGTTCCACTTCATGATTGTGTCCCACTTGTTGTTGATTCTTCACAAAAAAATACAGTTTTATATCTTTATGTTTGAAGCCTGAAATGTGGCAAAAGGTCGCAAAGTTCAAGGGGGCCGAATACTTTCGCAAGGCACTGTATTTCCTTCCTCATGAGGCAATCTATTTTGTGAAGTGCAGCAAAGCACCCCCACAACAGGATGCTGCCACCCCCGTGCTTCACGGTTGGGATGGTGTTCTTCGGCTTGCAAGCCTCCCCCTTTTTCCTCCAACATAACGATGGTAATTATGGCCAGCAGCAACAGCTCTATTTGTGTTTCATCAGACCAAAGGACATTTCTCCAAAAAAGCATGATCTTTGTCCCCATGTGCAGTTGCAAACCATAGTCTCTCTTTTTTATGGGGATTTTGGAGCAGTGGCTTCTTCCTTACTGAGAAGCCTTTCAAGTTGTGTCGATATCGGACTCGTTTTACTGTGGATATAGATACTTTTGTACCTGTTTCCTCCAGCATCTTCACAAGGTCCTTTGCTGTCTGATTGATTTGCACTTTTCGCACCGAAGTACGTTCATCTCTAGGAGACAGACCGCGTCTCCTTCCTTAGCGGTATGACGGTTACGTGGTCCCATTGTGTTTATACTTGCGTACTATTGTTTGTACAGCTGAACTTGGTACCTTCAGGCGTTTGGAAATTGCTCCCAAGGGTGAACCAGACTTGTGGAGGTCTACAATTTTTTTGTCTGAGGTTTTGTCTGATTTCTTTTGATTTTCCCATGATGTCAAGCAAGCGGCACTGAGTTTGAAGGTAGGCCTTGACATACATCCACACCTCCAATTGACTCAAATTATGTCAATTAGCCTATCAGCAGCTTCTAAAGCCGTGACATCATTTTCGGGAATTTTCCAAGCTGTTTAAAGGCACAGTCAATTTAGTGTATGTAAACTTCTGACTGACTGGAATTGAGATTAAGTGAAATAATATGCCTCTAAACAGTTGTTGGAAAAATTACTTGTCATGCACAAAGTAGAGGTATATTTCATTGGTCATCCCCAAAGCCAACACTCCCTTTGTCCGCCTTTCCTTCCAGTTCTCTGCTGCCAATGACTGGAACAAATTGCAAAAAATCACTGAAGCTGGAGTCTTTTATCTCCCTCTCTAACTTTAAGCATCAGTTGTCAGAGCAGCTTACCGATTGCTGTACCTGTACACAGCCAATCTGTAAATAGCACACCCAACTACCTCATCCCCATATTATTACTTACCCTCTTGCTCTTTTGCACCCCAGGATCTCTACTTCATCATCTGCACATCATCATCTGCACATCTATCACTCCAGTGTTAATGCTAAATTGTAATTATTTCGCCTCTATGTCCTATTTATTGCCTACCTCGCTGCTCTTATACATTTGAACACACTGTACATAGATTTTTCTATTGTGTTATTGACTGTACGTTTGTTTATTCCGTGTGTAACTCGGTTGTTTTTGTCGCACTGCTTTGCTTTATCTTGGCCAGGTCGCAGTTGTAAATGAGAACTTGTTCTTAACTTGCCTATCTGGTTAAGTGAAGGTGAAATAAATATATATATATATATATATATATAAAAAATAAAAAGTTGCCTTTTGGCAAACTCCAAGCGGGCTGTCATGTGCCTTTTACTGAGGAGTGGCTTCCGTCTGGCCACTCTACCATAAAGGCCTGATTAGTGGAGTGCTGCAGAGATGGTTGTCCTTCTGGAAGGTTCTCTCATCTCCACAGAGGAACTCTAGAGCTCTGTCAGTGACCATTGGGTTCTAGGTCACCTACCTGACCAAGGCCCTTCTCCCCCTATTGCTCAGTTTGGCTGGGCGGCCAGCTCTAGGAAGAGTCTTGGTGGTTCCTAACTTCTTCCATTTAAGAATTATGGAGGCCATTGTGTTCTTGGAGACCTTCAATGCTGCATACATTTTTTGGTACCCTTCCCCAGATCTGTGCCACGACACAATCCTGTCTCGGAGCTCTACGGACAATTCCTTCGACCTCATGGCTTGGTTTTTGCTCTGACATGCATTGTCAACTGTTGGACCTTTTATATAGGCAGGTGTGCACCTTTCCAAATCATGTCCAATCAATTCAATATACCACAGGTGGACTCCAATCAAATTGTAGAAACATCTCAAGGATGACAATGGAAACAGGATGCACCTGAGCTCAATTTCTAGTCTCCTAGCAAAGGGTCTGAATACTTATGTAAATACGTTTTTATTTAAAAAACATTTTTCACTTTGTCATTATGGGGTGTGTAGATTGATGAGGAAAATACTTAATTTAATCAATTTAAGAATGAGGCTGTAATGTAACAAAATGTGGAAAAGGGGAATGCACTGTATATTTGCCATATATGCCAAACCCCTCGGGCGTTATTGCTTAATTATACAACGAGTGGGTCTAATCCTGAATGCTGATTGGTTAAAACCGCATTGCAGCCGGTGTCTATTCCACAGGTTTCCACCGCTAATTCTCTGATATTAAAATGCCTATTTACTCTTCCATCTGACTGCGCAAACCACTCCAGGCAATTTCTAAACTTGATCTCCAGTATAAAAATCATCTAGACATTGTCACATTTCTTTTAGACTAACATTTAGTTTTCAAAAGCTGAGATTTGTATAAACCTTGCTGTCTGTCTGTTTCTCTGACATTTGCAACATAGTTTCAATATTCAAATTCGATAATGAACGTGTCAGAAAGGCAGGGAGATTTTCTCAGCCAGTCGAAGTCATGAATCAGCTGGCATCATTTTTATGGATATACTGTGTATACACAAAGAAATATCAAACAAAACAAAATGCAGCTAGTTTGCATTCTTTCTAGCTCCGGTTTGAAGTGATTGTGTTAGCTGTGTTGTTGGCTAGCTCCTCTGAACGACAGTGTCCTGACGAGTGAGCACATTTTCTATGACGGGCGAAATTGCGCCTTATTAGCTCATTGTTATGGATGTATCCAAATAAATGTCACTTGAAAAAAGCTTAAACATATGCAGCTACTTTGCTGTTATTCTGGTTGTAAGTTAGCCGTAGTTGAGTAGCTAACAAGCAAGGGATAACGTTGCCAGTCAGTATGACAATGGAACATAGATACAGAACAAAAAAACTGAACAACTGGGTCGCGTCATTGTCAACCGAACTGAAACGAATGACCAGCCGGCTTGGGTTGCAACTTTAGATTTGTGTCGGGACTATATGAAATAATATGAATAAATTCATCAGAATAATGTTTTTAATTCAAATATGTCAATCATTGTTTGAATATGTTGGTAACCCATTGTTTAAAAGTGATAATGCCCTCGAAGCCTCGACTTCGTCTCGGGCCTAACGACATCGGTGCCAATATATCCTCCAAACACCGGCTTCTCGGGCATTGTCACTTAATGCGGGCACTAACATCTAATGATGGCTTCAACTTGGCTTTACATACAAATCCTTCCATTACAAAAGGAACCTGTTTTTTGGGGGCTTTCTCATTTATAAAAACTGGGATGGTGAAATTCTAATGGTGAGATTGTTACCACTATTAATGTCTTTATAATGTGTGCCTGCGTTGGTCACAAAGGCTACAGAAAAATCACCATGCATGCATCCAGGCAAGTCCTCATTATTCTCACATATTTTAGAATGTACTAATAATTGGAATGTCAATGCATTGACAAGGCCCCAAAAAATGCATTATTATTAGTGGTCATTTCCAACTTTTTTTGGTTCTATTTTTTTTTTGAGGGGTGGTTCTACATTGGGGGTGTTCTATAATTTTCTAACATTGAGGTCCTTGAAAATTACAATTATGTGCTTGAAAAGTCCCTGAAAGTCCTTGAATTTGACTTGTCAATGTATGCATGAAACCTACTTAAAGGAAGTATAGTCCTAGGCCAATGTTGTATAGGTGTAGTTATGGGCAATTTGCAAATATTCCTCTAAGTACACATGTGGAACTGCATAAAAATCATTTTTGTTTTAAACAATTTTTTGGTTTATCCCAATGTCACACATTGGCCCCATGTATTTATAGAAATACCCCCAGTTGCATATGTGGATATGGAAATGTCTTCTTCAGTCTGGTGTAGAAAAACCCCTACAGCATGCTAAACATTCAGACGTCAAAGGGAAACTTCATATTCATCATCTCCAGCACCACCCCAACATCAACTTATGTGAAAATGGTGCGTTTCTATGTTTTGTCGTGTGCATCGTGTGATTTTGACCAATTGTAAGTGGGCATTGCCTACTAATTGGTCGATGTCATTGGAAACAATTATCTTTCTCAATCTTTTTATCCCCACAAAACATAGAAATGTGCCATTTTCACATACAGTATGTTGGGGTGGTGCTGGAGATGAAGTTAAACAATTGTGAAATTTCTCTTTAATGTGCTGCAGAATCTTTAATAACAATATATGAGCAATATTTGATACCATCAGATACACTACATGGCCAAAGGTATGTGGACACCCCTTCAAATTAGTGGATTCAGCTATTTCAGCCACACCTGTTGCTGACAGGTGTATAAAATTGAGCACACAGCCAAGCAATCTCAATAGAAAAACATTGGCAGTAGAATGGCCCATACTGAAGAGCTCAGTGACTTTCAACGTAGCACCGTCATAAGATGCCCCCTTTCCAACAAGTCAGTTCGTCAAATTTCTGCCCTGCTAGAGATTCCCCGGTCAACTGAAAGTTCTGTCATTGTGAAGTGGAAACATCTAAGAGCAGCAACAACTCAGCCGCGAAATGATAGGCCACACAAGCTCACAGAACGGGACCACCGAGTGCTGAAGCACGTAGTGCGTAAAATTTGTCTGTCACTATGGTTTAAACTGCCTCTGGAATCAACGTCCACACAATAACTGTTTGTCGGGAGCTTCATGAAGTGGGTTTCCATGGCCGAGCTGCCGCACACAAGCCTAAGATCACCATGTGCAATGCCAGGCATCGGCTGAAGTGGTGTAAAGCTCTCCGCCAATAGACTCTGGAGCAGTGGAAACGCGTTCTCTGGAGTGATTCATCACGCTTCACTAACTGGCCGTCCGACGGACGAATCTGGGTTTGGCGGATGCCAGGAGAACACTACTTGCCGAATGCATCGTGAGAATTGTAAAGTTTAGTGGATAAATAATGGTCTGAGGCTGTTTTTCATGGTTCGGACTAGACCCTTTAGTTCCAGTGCTAGAGCATGCAATGACATTCTACACAATTCTGTGCTTCCCACCATGTGGCAACAGTTTGGGGAGGGGACTTTTCTGTTTCAGCATGAAAATGCACAAAGCGAGGGCCGTACAGAAATGGTTTGTTGAGATCGGTGTGGAAGAACTTGACTGGCCTGCACTGAGCTCTTACCTTAACCCCATCAATTGTCTTTTGGATGAATTGGAACATCAACTGCGAGCCAGGCCAAATCACCCAACATCAGTGCCCGACTTTACTAAGGCTTTTGTGGCTGAATGGAAGCAGGTCCCTGCAGCAATGTTCAAACATCTAGTGGAAAGCCTTCCCAGGAGAGTGGAGGCTGTTATAGCAGCAAAGGGCTGACCAACTCCATATTAATGCCCATTTTGGAATGAGATTTTCAACGAGCAGGTTTCCACCATACTCATGGCCATGTAGTGTATATAGTATTGAATACAATAATTAGCTACAGTAGCATTAACACTCTCTCTCTCCTCTACTTGTAGCTCTATCGAGGCTCTACAGAAGGGGGCGTGTGTGAGCCGCCCCAGAGCCGAGGAGATCTACCGCTGCCTACGCTACTCCTGTGACACCACCCGGATGACTAAAAACACACCCGGGAAGAACAACCTTTAGCCAGCCATCACTGCTTAAATCTCCATTGACACTGATCTAAGGTCAGGGTGGCCCTTTTCCCTCCTAATGGTTACTGGTTAGGATTTTGGGAGAGTATACCGATCCTAGATCTGTGCCTCAATGACAATTTACAATCTTGCTCTTAAACAGGACCTCTAATGACATCATGGCCTTGAATTGTGTTCATTAGTCACCAAATGGAATAAAGAATACTGAATAAGGGATGGTCTACCTGGACTTCACCTTCGTTCCCCATTACAAAATGAGTATTTCTTGCACATTTGAAATAAGACTTGACTTGATAACGGACACTAAGGTGAATGTACGGTATGATGAATGCAAGTTGTAAGTACTCGCTCCCTCCTATGTAAAATGTATAAGTGCATTTCTGTTTTGTTGAAAAAATATTTTCAGTTATTACAATTTCTGTTCAAATAATGGGAGTAATATCTTTGTGTTCATATTTTGTAAAGAGATCAAATATAAGGTTTGGATTGCAGGAATAAAAATTCACAATTTTTCTGTAACAAAATCAAATTCACAATGAAATCAGAGGTATTTGTTTATTATTCGTTTAAGGTCATTTGATTCAGTCAAAACACATTGACAGATATTATCGCCCAAGAATACAAAATGTCTGTCTAGTCTCTTCGCATTGCTGAGTCTCTTAAGACTGGTCTGTCTGAACCACAAGGGTTCACCCTTTCATTACATAAAGAAGACATAACGACAGAGTAGGACACATCATTGGTCTTTCCCACATAAAAACATTTGACACTCTGGGGCGAACATGCACTATGGAGTCATATACAGTACCTTCTGAAAGTATTCACACCCCTGGACTTTTTCCACATTTTGTGGGGTTACAGCCTGCAATTTAAATGGATTACATTTAGATGTGTCACTGATCTACAGACAATACCCCATAATGTCAGAGGGATTATATTTTTTGAGATGTCTACAAATTAATAAAACATTTAAGCTGAAATGTCTTGTCAATAAGTATTCAACCATTTTGCTATGGCAAGCCTCAAATTCAGGATTAAAAATGTGCTAAACAAGTTGCATGGACTCACTCTGTGTGCAATAAGTGTTTAACTTGATTTTTAAATGAGTAAAAAAATTGTTAATGTATTATTGCACACAGCGATTCCATCCAATTTGTGACTTGCTAAGCACATTTTTACTACTTATTTAGGCTTGCGAATAATTGACTCAATACATTTGTTTTTCATTCATTAGAATTTTTTTTTTTTTAAACAATTCCGCTTTCGTTATGGGGTATTGTGTGTGTGTAGGCCAGTGACAAATCAAAATTGTCAATTTCTTAGGGCTGCAGGTAGCCTAGCGGTTGAGTCAGTAACCAAAAGGTCGCTGGTTCGACCTAGAATAAAAAAATAGCACAGTTAAATAGAACTGGATGGACATCAGAAAGAGGAAAAACTAAAAACGTGTATAAGATGTATAAACTGAAGGTTTATTAGTTTACTCCAATTGGGGGATTGATGGTGCTGTTTGCAGGGGGAAATAAAGTATATTCTTAAAAATGTATATATATTTACCAAAAATATGGGGGATTGGAAATGCAGACAATTACATTGATGGAAGCAACAATCTCTCTGCAATAGTAAGCTGATCCACCCCTTAAAAAAGATACTGAATGCTAAGGTTTAGGCCAGGATTTAATCAGATCTGGCGCCGTTGGCAATGCACCTTTTTAAAAGGCAAATGTAAACGCGTTGCTGCACAGCGCGGCTTAGTCGGAAATTAAATTGAAATGGTGCATAGCCGACAAAGCACAATCGTATTGCATCCTGACCTTTGGCAGACATACTTTGTTACATTCTTGTCTTGAAAAGACATGACAAAAGAAGACTCCTATTAGATAGGTTTTTATTCAGCCATTTCTTTTTCCACATATTGCTTTGGTTGCAAGACATTAAGACCTGAAAAAGAACAAACATTACACGTACAAAAGAAAAGTGACTTGCCCTTTTCAAGCACTTGAGCCCTTCTGGACTCTGGCTCTGATTGGACATATTGCCATCCAACCTGTACAGTACAACAAAAATGCTGATGGTTTTCTGTAACAGTAAAACATAGGAAGCAGCATTCCATATAGTTGAGTTGCCCTTGTGTCTACGATCACTTAAATTGTGCCATAAAAGAAATAAGATGAGTAAGCACTGACCCCAATTCACAGTATAAATACATCATACAGTACGTTACTCTGTACAAGCAGTGTCATCCAGCATATAGAAACGAGTCATTAGTTATTGGGAAACGCATGCACGTGCAATTCCATTTGATATCCAGTGTAGGTAGTTTAACCTCTCCAGTGAAAGGATGCAATGTCCTTAATATGTGTTTACATACATATCATACTTGTAGGATCATTTCTCAAATCATGACATGTACATCATTCAATATTAAGTTGGTGTGTAACAATCAGGCTGTTGATTTAATTCGCTACATTTTCTAGGGACTGTGCTGCCTCAAATACAATATAATGCTACTGTAAAAAAAAAAAAACTTTTGTCCTGAATCAAAACAATTAACTTATTTCGCTGTGCCATTTCATACTTAACACTGCAATAATTTCAGCATATTTGTTAATGCCAAGTGTTTCAGTAAAATAAAACAATAAGGTGCCACCTTTACAAGGTCTGGGACATGATTGACTTGATGCCCCTGAGTGTTTAAATTAGGATTATCAAAAATAACCAAGAGTTGTGTAAATCAGGAACCAGTTTGTGCAGACGTCACACCCAACTCTAATGTCCAATGGCTTTCCAAAATGGTTACTCAAGATAATCTTCACCCGTGGGCCTAAGGCTCCGTTCACACTGCTCACCATAAAAATCTATGCAAGGAAGTCATTTCATTGGTCCTAGCCAGCAGAATCATTGATTAGAACGAATGAAATGGCTTCCTTTCTGGCATAGTTTTTTCCCTGCAAGCAATGTGAACGGACCCCAAACTATGTACTCGAAAATAGGACTCCAGAGTTAGTCTTTTCATCGGAAAGCTTCACTTGGTGTATACAGTACAGCATATGTACATATAAGCAGGGTTGGGTAGGTTAATCCGCTAATTACTAGTTTTCATGTGAAATTCTAAATCAGTCACGTAACTTTTGGATTCCTCAAACTTTACTTTGTTACTTTTCCCCTTAAGATGATTAGAAGACAAATTAATATTACCAATTGAATGACATCTATTGCAGGATAAATCAATGTTAAGGGCTGGCCATAATGGATGTTGCATTTTAATGACAAAGCCTATAGGCATCTGCTAGCAGATACCCATAGACTTCCAGTCACTGGCTAGCGAAACTACCTCCCAACTTCCTTCATACTGGACACGGAAATAAGAATGGTATCCATGAGTTCTGGGGAAGTAGATCAAATCTTTAAGTATCCCTTTAAACTTGCTGATTTGAATGTCAGGAGAAAATGGAAAGGAGTCCGATTTCCCCGGCCCTAAACATCCTTTCTGAATTCAAAAGTATCAAATCTGATTACAATAATTTTGCTGGTAACAGATTAGTTTGTTTTGTTACATGTAATCCGTTACTCCAACCCTGCAATATAAATATACTAAGCTGTGCATAAACACATGTATACGGCTGTTTTGTTTGTAACCAGGATGACCAGTTCAGTAATGAGTACTTTTTCAGTGGGATTGCTTTCTTCCACCAGTGATGAATTAATTCACCCCAAAAAAAAAAACAATGAGAAAAAAAGGGCTGCTCTGTAGAAAACCAAGGGTCAAAAAGGGACACGTAAATATTTACAACCGAAGTTTTCCAATCTTAAAATACATTGTATAAAAATATCCTTTGTTGAGTGGTCAAGTCACTCAGGTCTCAGCAGCTTAACTGGTGCACTGTGGGACCACCTCCACTCCAGTCAGGGTCACCAGAGCAGAAGCACCATCTTCCCCAGGTCACAGGCTTGAAGGCTGGGCCTGTTGTGGGCTCGCAGTGAGTGAGGAGTGGGCGGGTAGGGGCTCGCAGTCTGTGATGCCGCCCTCGTCGTTCCGCATGTACATGAGGAACAGAGTCACGGTGGCAAAGGTTGTGGCATTGACTGGGAATGCCCGAAGCAGTGTGGAGGTGAGGCCACGCGTGAACACCCGCCAGCCCTCCCGCTTCATGCTCTGACGCATGCAGTCTGCAATGCCGTTGTACTTGTTGTGGCCACCCACGCCGTCCGCCTGGAGCCGGGATTTTATGACGTCCACGGGGTAGGTGGAGATCCACGAGGCGATGCCCGACATGCCGCCGGCAAACAGCAACTTGAGGATCATGTAGGGGTCGTCGGGCTCGCAGCCCAAGTGGCGTGTCAGGACATCGTAGGTCAAGAAGTAGATCCCAAAGCCCGGCGTCTCACGGACCAGCGTGGTCACCATTCCCCGGTTGATTCCGTAGAAGCCCTCCTTCCGGTAGATGCGCACCAGGCAGTCCAGTGAGTTCTTGTACAACTTCTGCTTGGACTTCCTCTCGCCCAAGCCCTGCAGCTGCATCCGTGTCTTGGCCAGCTCCATAGGGCAGCAAATGATGCTCTGCAATGCCCCCGCCGATGCCCCAGCCAGGAACTGGTTGAGCGGTGTGTCATGGCCCAGCCTGCGCATGGCGTTGCCCTGGACACCGAACACGATGGCGTTGATGAAGGTCAGGCCCATCATGGGGGAGCCGATGCCTTTGTAGAGCCCTGTCATCTGTGGACACACAGCAGAAAGAGGGACCAAAGTAATAAGGTAATGAAGCTGAATAACTGGGGATAAACAGTAGTTTTGGATAAAGGTATCTGCTATATGGCATATTGATTATTATTTAACCAAATCACACTTTCACTACAATAAATGCTGTTCTCAAGGCCAGACTTTATAAAGCAATGGTATAATGCTAATGTGCTGTATATGCCGCTATTCTACTCCTTTAATGATGATATAGCTTAACACTAGTACTCCACCATTGGGGGAATTCCTAATCACGAGGAAAAACAGGTTGAGGCAGCCCAGCAGAATCTACCCCATTAAAACCTGGCGCAACTCCCAACCTGCGCGAGTGATAAGGCGGTTCTCTTAATTTAGCCGCGCAGCAGGCACAACGCTCTGATTAACCCTGGCTACTGATATCTCTCCCAACCTCCTCCCTCCAGACTGGCTGATAGGCTCTCTGCTAGGCTGACGCACAAGACTGTAACGAGAGACACTTGAGTAGAGCCCTGTTCTAACCAATGGTACAACTGTAGTTGGCACTGCGCAGAGCACATGGCAATGCAGAGCCAGCCAAGTTGAAACGGATTCATTTGAATATGAAAAGATTTCACCACTGGTGACTACCCACACACACACACAAAAAAAAAGGGTTTTCCCCCACTATAGCAGTCTCAAACGTCCAGCCCGTAGGCCACATCAGGTGAGTTCTACAGACTTGGTACTGTGAGAAACTTGAGTCGGTCATGGTGGTGATCGATACTCACCGACTCTTGTCGTACGATAGACTGGAAGCAGTGATACGTGCCGCGGTACAGAGGTCTGTCCACACTCTGAACTTGGAGTCGTACCTAAAAAAAATGGACACCTCAATGTTTGTAAAAAATTTTTTAAAAGCACAAAGACAATACTGCCACATTTAATAATACAAAACACAAAGGAAAAGGCACAATACATGAAAAAGTTACTATTGGCAAATGTAGTGTCCTAAGGTATGGGATTTGGGGTGGTGGTGGTGAAATGATATATATAAAAACAAATAAGTATTCTGTGCTTGTACATCTGGAGAATATTTTTTACAAAACACGGGGGAGAAACAGAAGACCTTGACCGTACTTACTAGCTAGGTCACACATCCGTGCAGAGGTAGATTATCCCTCATCTACAACAAAGTGACACTTATGCTGTTAAAGACAGCCTTTCCCATTCAGGGATAAAAATCAACATGGTGTCCCTCCCTCGGCGCCTTCGTATTCCAAATAGTAAAAAGTGTAGTACACATTCGAAGATTCAGTGTCAGCAAATTACAGCTCTTAGACTAATTACATGTATGCAAATACGATGAGGCTTGTACTGACATTTTTATAATAAAACAATTAAGCCTACTGATTCTTAGGTTTCCACAGCTATATAATATACATTTTCATGAGGCTATTTTGAGCCCAAATAACTTAATTGCTATGACTGGTATAACTTTACTAGAAATGACCTTAAGGAACAAAGTCCATGTTTACAAAATACTTTGCCCTCTGTCTTGACATGTCCCTCAGTCAACCAACCCCGTGTCAATTCTAGGAGGATTTCAACCCACTTATCCCAAAAAAATTATCTGTCTCACCATAATCGTAAAGCCCTAGTTACTTCAACAAATGTATATCTGAAGATTATTCTGTTCATGTGATTTATTTACATCTGCCCCTCATTTTAAGGTCAACCCTGTTATGTGAACTGTCATTTTAATATGGTAAAACTAATCCTTTTTAAAATGTGTTTCTCAAAAGAAACATTGAACATCAATGTATATTCATCGTGTAAAAGCAGGTGAGCTGGTTCTATGCCTTATGGGCATTTTCTAGTGTTCTGTGAGGGAACACTGAGCAGGTCAACGCATAACGTTAACCCTGTTACCCATAGACAGAAGTGTTTTAGCAATCACATTTTTTTGTGAAGCTTGCATTCAATTTCCACTCCCTGTTGCACACAAGCTTCCGGTACCCGTCCCGAGGGGATTTATGGCTGATTTAAGATAATCGTCAACCCGGTTACTTTATTTGGCACATAATAGGCACTTACTATAGTAATTTTCATTTAACATCTTGAGATGGGGGGGAAAGGTGTTTAGAATGTGCTTTTTATGACCAAGTAAACAAAATAAAAATTGAATAGTCGTGCAGAACACCTTTTAAAAGCACAATCTACGATTCAAACAACAACTAAGCATTTTCCCCACCACTTTATTTAGTAAATAACTGAGGAATGGGGCAGGAGAACAATTTTACCACTCAAAAACATAGGCACAGGGAATCTCACACATGAATGCAAAGACTGAACAGCAATGACATAAGAATAATAGTTTTAACCATGTTTTGAAACGATACAGTGATTGCTTACAAATAATAAACCAAGGTTATATTTGGGGATCTGATAGGGTAAGACCAATGCTCATGAGGAATTTCTAAGTTACATTAAAGAATCAATGGCTACAGTTGAAGTCGGAATTTTACATACACTTAGGTTGGAGTCATTAAAACTTGTTTTTCAACAACTCCACAAATTCCTTGTTAACAAACTATCGTTTTTGCAAGTCGGTTAGGACACCTACTTTGTGCATGACACAAGTCATTTTTCCAACGATTGTTTACAGACAGATTATTTAACTTATCATTCACTGGATCACAATTCCAGTGGGTCAGAAGTTTACATACACTAAGTTGACTGTGCCTTTAAACAGCTTGGAAAATTCCAGAAAATGTCATTGCTTTAGAAGATTCTGATAGGCTAATTGACATCATTTGAGTCAATTGGAGGTGTACCTATGGATGTTTTTCAAGGTCTACTTTCAAACTCAGTGCGTCTTTGCTTGACATCATGGGAAAATCAAAAAGAAATCAGCCAAGACCTCAGAAAAAAATTGTAGCGCTCCACACGTCTGGTTCATCCTTGGGAGCAATTTCCAAACACCTGAAGGTACCACATTAATCTGTACAAACAATAGTACGCAAGTATAAACACCATGGGACCACGCAGCCGTCATACCACTCAGGAAGGAGATGCGTTCTGTCTCCTAGAGATGAACGTACTTTGGTGTGAAAAGTGCAAATCAATCACAGAACAACAGCAAAGGACCTTGTGAAGATGCTGGAGGAAACAGGTACAAATCTATATCCACAGTAAAACGAGTCCTATATCGACATAACCTGAAAGGCCGCTCAGCAAGGAAGAAGCCACTGCTCCAAAACCACCATAAAAAAGCCAGACTTCGGTTTGCAACTGCACATGGGGAGAAAGGTCGTACTTTTTGGAGAAATGTCCTCTGGTCTGATGAAACAAAAATAGAACTGTTTGGTCATAATGGCCATCATTATGTTTGGAGGAAAAAGGGAGAGACTTGCAAGCCAAAGAACACCATCCCAACCGTGAAGCACGGGGGTGGCAGCATCATGTTGTGGGGGTGCTTTGCTGCAGGAGGGACTGGTGCATTTCACATAATAGATGGCAGCATGAGGGGGGAAAATTATGTGGATATATTGATGCAACATCTCAAGACATCAGTCAGGAAGTTCAAGTTTGATCGCAAATGGGTCTTCCAAATGGACAATGACACCAAGCATACTTCCAAAGTTGTGGCAAAATGGCTTAAGGACAACAAAGTCAAGGTATTGTGGCCATCACAAAGCCCTGACCTCAATCCTATAGAAAATTTGTGGGCAAAACTGAAAAAGCGTGTGTGAGCAAGGAGGCCTGTAAACCTGACTCAGTTACACCAGCTCTGTCAGGAGGAATGGGACAAAAATTCACCCAACTTATTGTGGGAAGCTTGTGGAAGGCTACCTGAAACATTTGACCCAAGTTAAACAATTAAAGGCAATGCTACCAAATACTAATTAAGGGTTGTTAACTTCTGACCCTCTGGGAATGTGATGAAAGAAATAAAAGCTGAAATAATTCATTCTCTCTACTATTATTCTGACATTTCACATTCTTAAAATAAAGTAGTGATAACTGACCTAAGACCGGGACTTTTTACTAGGATTAAATGTATTTGCCGAAGGTATGGCAACTTCCGACTTCAACTGTATATATTAACTTAAGTCCAAAAATGCATGGACCAATCCCAGATTGACCCTTTTAATAAGACTGCATTTAATTAAATCAATATCAAACAGGCACCAACTCACATCAACAACTCTCCAATCCATTAATATAGAACAACATCACCAACTCTCCCACACACACACACGTATCATTGACAATGGGATATACATAAGGTTATTCTTGAAAGTTGAGGAGGGCGTGATGCAAAGTAGCCTAGTGGTTAGAGCTTTGGAATAGTAACCGAAAGGTTGCAAGTTCGAATCCCCGAGCTGACAAGTTACAAATCTGTCGTTCTGCCGCTGAACCCACTGTTCCTAAGCTGTCATTGAAAATAAGAATTTGTTCTTATCCGACTTGCCTAGTTAAATAAATGTAAAATAAAAACATTGGATTCATGTGATACAGACCCCTAAATGTATCTCATAATAATGATTAGTAAGATTTTTTGGGGTAGCGGGAACAGTATTTCCATTGATGTCACTAGGTCAGAAAACAGCCAAAATACCCACGTTTGTGTGGTCTGGGAAAGAAATAGCTGTTTATTATTTGTAAGTAGTAGCCGAGAAAATGTGGTTCTTAAAAAGTTTTGATTGGAAAAGAGCATGCATATTTAATTCTCTATCAAAACGCTGTTGGTCATTTGTCATTCAAACTCGCCCTTTTGACGAGGCTTAATAAACCCCACAGTAGCTAAGAAAAATAAACACGAGCCAGGCATTTGCCAGCGAGAAAACATAAACCCACCTTTACAGTATCAAAAGGATGGCCAACCAAAACACCTGCAGCACCTGAAAATGACAAAGATCTGTTAGTAAGCACTTGCTTGTTGGAAGCAGTTGATTTCTGCTAAGTAATGTAGGCTATACTAAGTTAAAGCCATGTGAAACTGATAGGAAAAACAAACCCTTAATTGCAAAAACAAGATAGCATAGAGAGTGGTGAATAACACTACAGTAGAGAGCATGGAGATGCATTCCACTGCTTATCAGTCTGTGATTGAAGTTGCAACCACTGTGAGGTATTGTTGCAGTGGCGGATGCATGTTTGAATATCAAGTGCATCACACACAAGAACAAACAGCCTTATCTGGACTGCCATCAACAGTTGTTCACTGTACCCTTGTCCTTGACATTATTGCTAGAGAGAGGAAAACGCAATACTGTCTGACACCACCTGTGTGTGTCACAGGACTAAACCTGCCTAGAGCAGTTTCAGATTAGAGTACATTAGTCTGACCCTCACTTGCAAGACATTATCTGTAGCTGAGACAGTATCACAATAATGCTCAATGCTCAATATAGTTTATTAATCAATAACTTTGTCTGTCTGGCTAACCGAACAACATTCATATAATTTGAGATGGAGGTAGGGTTAAAGGCAATTATACATCTTTGTAGGAAGTCAAGAAAATAACTTCCCGTGGAGAATAATTTTAACAATGCAATTTAGCTAGACAGGTCCTATTTCACAACGCCTCTAAGGTCTAGAAATACACCTAGTTTAATTTTGTGTTGGGGGGGGGGGGGGGGGGTACTCTTAAAAAATTAGTACCCCCGTCTGAAAAATCTGAAGATTGTACGTTACGTTAGTTCACTTCACATTCACCAGTTTTCACCATGTGAAGTTGGTGCTTGAGGGACTGCCCATTGTACCACTCCCAACTATGAGCACATAGTTTGGATTTAAATGAATGTAACGTTAATTGTTTGGTTGTGAGAGAATTAAAAGGTTATCAACCAGATATATTATATAGCTAAGAAACCAACAGGTTTAGCCAGCTAAGTACATGTAATATGGCGAGTTAAACAACAATGGGGGCAAGAAAGTGCTAGACTAGTGGACAAGACGCTCACAGTACTCAGTATTTTTCCATTCTTTGTTGGTAAACTTGCGCCATCACTAGGCACATTTCTGCATTAGCAAACTAACATAGCTAGCCACGAATCATTAAGTAAATTCAAAACGATTCCAACGCGACGCATTTGGCAAACCCTTTCCACGACTCGGTGCTGCTGCCACGTAGCAATCATTGAAGCAATATATCCAAGGGTGTGCTAGCTAGCTGGCTATAGTTTAACTTACCTCCTATGCATCCTGCCGCAAAGTCCAATGTAAAGTCCATTCCCTCAGTCTTTGAATTAATCAAAAGATTGCTAGCGGTCAGTGAGCCTGTATTTCTTCTTCGTAGCACAAGGGGCTAGCCAATTCAAAGGTCTGGCTTGGTGCAATCTTGCAATGCTTCAAGCTAGCCGAATAATTTAGCTAGCTATCAGTTTCCACCTGTAGTTTGATGGCTGCATCTGTAACGTTAGCTATCTGCTAGTTGAATTGCTAGCCTGATCTAGCCTCCTCTTGATATAGAACAGTTAGCGAAGTGCTGTTGGTGATATCACTGGCTACCCAAGCGAGCTCGTGAATAAGCTAGATAAGTAGCTTAGTGTGCATGCTTTAATTTAATAATTGAATTGAGGCTCTCCCAGTTAGCATACTTCCACCGGCTGTGTCTTCTATTTCTGTATATCGTGTGAAGTTCAAAGCCCATTTTGAGGAAGCATTTAGCCCAATCGGATTACTGTGACGAAGACAACACCCCTACCGCCCCCACACTCAGTGACTCGAAGTGATTTTGCATGGGGTTCTGTTCAAAAACTGTGATTACAGTACTTTCGAGTCGAAACAACTGATTTATGATCAGCTCTCCTCAACCTAGTCTAACTAACCGTTTACCTTTTTTTTATTTGTATTTATTTATTTCACCTTTATTTAACCAGGTAGGCAAGTTGAGAACAAGTTCTCATTTACAATTGCGACCTGGCCAAGATAAAGCAAAGCAGTTCGACACATACAACGACACAGAGTTACACGTGGAGTAAAACAAACATACAGTCAATAATACAGTATAAACAAGTCTATATACGATGTGAGCAAATGAGGTGAGATAAGGGAGGTAAAGGCAAAAAGGCCATGGTGGCAAAGTAAATACAATATAGCAAGTAAAACACTGGAATGGTAGATTTGCAATGGGAGAATGTGCAAAGTAGAAATAAAAATAATGGGGGTGCAAAGGAGCAAAATAAATTAATTAATTAAATACAGTAGGGAAAGAGGTAGTTGTTTGGGCTAAATTATAGGTGGGCTATGTACAGGTGCAGTAATCTGTGAGCTGCTCTGACAGTTGGTGCTTAAAGCTAGTGAGGGAGATAAGTGTTTCCAGTTTCAGAGATTTTTGTAGTTCGTTCCAGTCATTGGCAGCAGAGAACTGGAAGGAGAGGCGGCCAAAGAAAGAATTGGTTTTGGGGGTGACTAGAGAGATATACCTGCTGGAGCGAGTGCTACAGGTGGGAGATGCAATGGTGACCAGCGAGCTGAGATAAGGGGGGACTTTACCTAGCAGGGTCTTGTAGATGACATGGAGCCAGTGGGTTTGGCGACGAGTATGAAGCGAGGGCCAGCCAACGAGAGCGTACAGGTCGCAATGGTGGGTAGTATATGGGGCTTTGGTGACAAAACGGATTGCACTGTGATAGACTGCATCCAATTTGTTGAGTAGGGTATTGGAGGCTATTTTGTAAATGACATCGCCAAAGTCGAGGATTGGTAGGATGGTCAGTTTTACAAGGGTATGTTTGGCAGCATGAGTGAAGGATGCTTTGTTGTGAAATAGGAAGCCAATTCTAGATTTAACTTTGGATTGGAGATGTTTGATATGGGTCTGGAAGGAGAGTTTACAGTCTAACCAGACACCTAAGTATTTGTAGTTGTCCACGTATTCTAAGTCAGAGCCGTCCAGAGTAGTAATGTTGGACAGGCGGGTAGGTACAGGTAGCGATCGGTTGAAGAGCATGCATTTAGTTTTACTTGTATTTAAGAGCAATTGGAGGTCACGGAAGGAGAGTTGTATGGCATTGAAGCTTGCCTGGAGGGTTGTTAACACAGTGTCCAAAGAAGGGCCAGAAGTATACAGAATGGTGTCGTCTGCGTAGAGGTGGATCAGAGACTCACCAGCAGCAAGAGCGACCTCATTGATGTATACAGAGAAGAGAGTCGGTCCAAGAATTGAACCCTGTGGCACCCCCATAGAGACTGCCAGAGGTCCGGACAGCAGACCCTCCGATTTGACACACTGAACTCTATCAGAGAAGTAGTTGGTGAACCAGGCGAGGCAATCATTTGAGAAACCAAGGCTGTCGAGTCTGCCGATGAGGATGTGGTGATTGACAGAGTCGAAAGCCTTGGCCAGATCAATGAATACGGCTGCACAGTAATGTTTCTTATCGATGGCGGTTAAGATATAATTTAGGACCTTGAGCGTGGCTGAGGTGCACCCATGACCAGCTCTGAAACCAGATTGCATAGCAGAGAAGGTATGGTGAGATTCGAAATGGTCGGTAATCTGTTTAGTATAGGTTAAGGGTCAAATATGGTACATTGTTGACCAAGACACATTCAAGATTGCAACGTTTATAGCATATTAGACATAATGAAAAACACTCACTGTATGGTCAAACCAAACATTGTATAATCAAATTTATTTATAAAACCCTTCTTACATCAGCTGATATATCAAAGTGCTGTACAGAAACCCAGCCTAAAACCCCAAACAGTAAGCAATGCAGGTGAAGAAGCATTTAATTTTAAGTGGCAAATTACCAACAATGACGAGGCAGCCTACAGGGAGGAGGTAAGGGCCCTTTCGGAGTGGTGCTAGGAAAATAACATCTCCCTCAACAAAACAAATCGTGGACTTCATGAGACAGCAGATGGAGCACGCCCCTATACACATCTACGAGACCGCAGTGGAGAAGGTGAAAAATGTCAAGTCCCTCTGCGAACACATCACTGACTATTTGAAACGGTCAACCCACACAGACAGTGTGGTGAACAGTGCCTCTTCAACCTCAGGAGGCTGAAGAAATGTGTCTTTGCCCAACCGAGCCACGGCCTGTTCACACTGCTACCATCCAGAAGGCGAGGTCAGTACAGGTCCACCAAAGACGGGACCGAGAGACTGAAAAACAGCTTCTATCTCGAGGCCATCAGATTATTAAATAGCCATCACTAGTCGGCTACCACTCGGTTACTCAACCCTGCACCTTAGAGGCTGCTGCCCTATATAGACATGTAATCACTGGTCACTTTAATAGTGGAACACTAGTGACTTAGATAATGTTTACATACTGTACTGCTTTACTCATTTCATATGTATATACTGTATTCTATTCTACTGTTTTTTAGTCAATGCCGACATTGCTCGTCCTAATATTTATATATTTCTCAAATGTTATATACCTCACCTCCACTTTAGAAAGTGATAATATATCATATTATGTGTTTATTGTACTGGGAACACTGATGCGCTATATCCTTGCCCGTTGAGTAACAATTGTACTGTATTATTATCATGGCATCTTTGGCATGAGTCCTGCTTTTTGATCCCTCTTTTTTGATACTGTAGTGATTTGGTCAGTGACTCCATGTCATCCACAAACAATCTCTGATTAGTCTTAATTCAGACACAATTAAAACATTATTTATATAATTATTACTATTACGATGTTTGTTGCTGTATGGTTACATTCACACAACAATGTGATTGATCAGATGAATATAATAGTTCGATTAAAACGTTTACATGCTTTGCAAGAAGAACCATGTTCAAGAAGAACGATTTGTCCCGTCGTAGCTCATCCTAAACTAGCCTACTCCATTCATATAGCCTATCTCTTTCAGACATATGGAATGTGGCGCCTTGAAAGCGCCTCCGCTACCGCATGTTCGTGGCGGCTTTTTAAATGCCGCCACGAAACCTTCTTTGGAGATACTGTAGTTTCGAAGAGCCAGTGAACGGGCATTTAACTTGTCTGCAAAGGAATGCCGCTTCTGAATAGTGGTGGGAAGCCGACTCTAAAATAATCGATTCCTCGACTCCTTGCCCGGTGTCAACTCCCATTTGTGGGTGTCAAGCTTCAATTCCTCTAGGAATCGACTCCTAAGATTCAGTATTTTTTGCAACGGAGGAAACAATTTCCCGTAGTCTATTTCGAGAGCACAAACTCTCGCATCTTTCACAGCAAAGAAAGAGGAGATTGGAGGGGCATAGGTAGGCATGTCGGCCACCAGGCAGACAGTCAGAACTGTGCACCGGAAATCAAAATATGTAGGCTACGGGTAATGGGGTCAATTTCACGCCATATGTATTAAATTCAAAATAAAATAAATCGTGAACATGAAAAATAAAGTTGAGAATGTAAACATTATATTTTCGAGGACGGGTGAAATAATGGATGTTGTGATCAAAAACCAAACAATTGAAAGCAAAATGTATAGAATTGTAAACAAAAATAAGACCTCAAAACCCCCAAACTTGTAAACAAATAATTTTAAAGCGAGAGCAAAACTATGACAAATGATTTAAATAAATATTTGAAAACGAATGCAAATCCTATTGAATACATGTTTCCTACACGCTTGCCTGCATGTACTACCTTTTGTTTTTATTTTATTTATTTTATTTAACTTTTATTTAACTAGGCAAGTCAGTTAAGAACAAATTCTTATTTACAATGATGGCCTACCAAAAGGCAAAAGGCCTCCTGCGGGGACGGAGGCTGGGATTAAAAATAAATAAAATATAAATATAGGACAAACAACATGGTAGCAACACAACATGATAGCAGCACAAAACATGGTACAAACATTATTGGGTACAGACAACAGCACAAAGGGCAAGAAGGTAGAGACAACAATAGATCTTGCAAAGCGGCTACAACTGTCAGTAAGAGTGTCCATGATTGAGTCTATGAATGAAGAGATTGAGATGAAACTGTCCAGTTTGAGTGTTTGTTGCAGCTCGTTCCAGTCGCTAGCTGCAGCGAACTGAAAAGACGAGCGATCAAGGGATGTGTGTGCTTTGGGGACCTTTTAACAGACTGTGACTGGCAGAACGGGTGTTGTATGTGGAGGATGAGGGCTGCAGTAGATATCTCAGAGTGGGGGGGAGTGAGGCCTAAAATGGTTTTATAAATAAGCATCAACCAGTGGGTCTTGCGACAGGTATACAGAGATTACCAGTTTACAGAGGAGTATAGAGTGTAGTGTACTACACTCATGTGTCCTATAAAGAGCATTGGTGGCAAATCTGATGGCCGAATGGTAAAGAACATCCAGCCGTTCGAGAGCACCCTTACCTGTCGATCTATAAATGATGTCTCCGTAATCTAGCATGGGTAGGGTGGTTAGTTTGGCTAGGATTAGTTTGGCAGCTGGGGTGAAAGAGGAGAGATTACAATAGAGGAAGTCTAGATTTAACTTTAGCCTGCAGCTTTGATATGTGCTGAGAAAAGGACAGTGTACCGTCTAGCCATACTCCCAAGTATTTGTATGAGGTGACTACCTCAAGCTCTAAACCCTCAGAGGTAGTAATCACACCTGTGGGGAGAGGGGCATTCTTCTTACCAAACCACACAACCTTTGTTTTGGAGGTGTTCAGAACAAGGTTAAGGGTAGAGCAAGCTTGTTTTGCACTAAGAAAGCTTTGTTGTAGAGCATTTTACACAACATCCGGGGAGGGGACAACTAAGTATAAGACTGTATCTTCTGCATTTAAATGGATGAGAGTGCTTCCTACTGCCTGAGCTATGTTGTTGATGTAAATTGGGGAGAGCGTGGGGCCTAGGATTGAGCCTTGGGGTACTCCCTTGGCAGTGGCTATCAGGCAGTGGCGGAGACAGCAGATTTTCTGTTTATACTTTATACACTGCATTCTTTGAGAGAGGGAGTTAGCAAACCAGGCCAAAGACCCCCTCAAAGACACCAATACTCCCACAAGAATGGAATGGTCTACCGTATCAAAAGCGTTGGCCAAGTCACTAAAAATAGCAGCACGACATTGCTTAGAATCAAGGGCAATGGTGACATCATTGAGGATCTTTAAGGTTGCAGTGACACATCCATAACCTGAGTGGAAACCTGATTGCATACCAGAGAGAATACTATAGACATCAAGAAAGCCAGTCAGTTGATTATTGATGCGTTTTTCCAACACTTTTGATAAACAGGGCAGAATAGGCCTATGACAGGGAGAAGCATCGGGAATAGTTTCATTAGATCGGGTGGGAGATGAGGAAGTGTTGGATGGGCAAGGAGGCATGGCTGAGTCAAATAGGAATCCTGACTTAATGAAGTGTGTCTTCCAAATGGACAATGACCCCAAGCTTACTTCCAAAGTTGTGGCAAAGTGGCTTAAGGACCATAAAGTCAAGGTATTGGAGTGGCCATCACAAAGCCTGACCTCAATCCTCTAGAAAATGTGTAGGCAGAACTGAAAAAGCATGTGTGAGCAAGGAGGCCTACAAACCTGACTCAGTTACAACAGCTCTGTCAGGAGAATGGGCCGAAATTCACTCAACTTATTGTGGCAAGATAGTGGAAGGCTACCCGAAACATTTGACCCAAGTTAAACAATTTCAAGGCAATGCTACCAAATACTAATTGAGTGTATGTAAACTTCTGACCCACTGGGAAGGTGATGAAAGAAATAAAAGCTGAAATAATTCATTCTCTCTACTATTATTCTTACATTTCACATTCTTAAAATAAAGTGGTGATCCTAACTGACCTAAGACAGGGAATTTTTACTCGGATTAAATGTCATGAATTGTGAAAAACTGAGTTTAAATGTATTTGGCTAAGGTGTATGTAAACTTCCGACATCACCTCATTTTAGGGTTTTAGCTAATGTACTTCAAAATTGTCAGTCACAGGTCAATAATGTACGGTTATTAGAAGCATGTCTATCTGATACATTTAATGACAAACCATCTAACTACTTAGGTAAACATGAATGACCTGTTTCACAATGTTTGGCGCAGGTGTTGGTAACTGGTTCACCATATCCAGAACATGCGGGCACATGTGCCGAACACCTGCTCCGAACATTGTGCTAAAATAATGATTAAGATCACACTTCATCATTTTAAATATTATGGGGAGAACTATACGTTTGACAATCAAGAACGAGTTATCGGGGTAGCCTATTATTGTCCAGACATAACTTTTAAATATCTTCGTAAGAGTCGATGCAATTTGAAAATAATTAAGAATTACAGGGAGAAGTTTGGAAAAACTAATCCTGTGTGAATCATCATCTCCTCTGGAAGAATGCACAAGCTCGGATAATAATTACAAAACCAGCATCTCTAGTTACACCTGTCCGAATAGGGCTATAACATGGCAAAGGATAGGCTTATCAGCGTAGAGTGTACCGCGTCATCCCATGGGATCTGTCAAGGCTGTACACAGCAGAAATATCACCGAGATATAGTTCCTTCATATTATGACAAGGATTTAAAAGGATATGCCAGTAGATTGTCGACTTGATTCATGATGATGACTGCTAGCTAAGATTGTGAAAGTATGATGTCGACATGATCAGTCCAATCAAAGCTACTGTACATATAACGTGATTTGACGTAATTTTATCTGTGGCCAATGACCTTGAGCCTTCTTGGATGGGCACTTCTATGGCAGCAACCGAAGGGCTAAAATTTTCAAGGTCTCCTCTTATACTAGGCAGTGATGTAAAGTCCCCATGAGTGACAGAACACTGAGCCAATCACGGCGCAACACTCCGTATTTTCTGCTGGCTTGCCCCACCACCACAGAAAGCGCTGAACTAGGCTGAAACACCTGCATATTGGAGCTGCCTTACTCAAGAAAACAAAAAAATGCCATGTTTGTATATGGCTTTATTAACTCAATTATATATATTATTTTTTTTACATTTGTTTGCAAACTGACATGTGACATGTATTAATGCCAAAATAACATGCAAAACAGGTAAGCCCCCAAAAATATATTTTATAGTTCCTGTGGCTCAAAACAGGTGGGGCTCTTCCCCACCTGCCCTGAATGACGGGTCGCCACTGCACAGGACAAACATAGTTAGAAGGTATGCATGAAAGAATGGACATTTTTACCGACTCGATGATACCGACTCGATGTAGTCAGAGGTAGACGACACTTTGCCAAAACCCATCTCCTCGCTTCTCAACTGCACCAGGTATCATGGAGTTGAGAATTCTTGGCTAGAGACATCCATGACTTCATCGCTGAAAAAGATAAACAGTTGAGTTAGATGTCATTTGAAAGCTTACAAACAGGGTTGTCAAACTATTCTGTGATCTCTTGAAAAATAGTTCAATTGAGGTCCAATTGAGTCGTTTTTTATCTCAACATTAAATAATTTCTGTGTAACAATTAAGAACCCTACTGTGATTGTTTTCAATTAAAATGGTCAAAGAGAAACAAAAATGAATCCCACCAGAATAGGCTGAAATTTCAGGCAGTCTTTTCAAACAGTTCTTAGCCTAAAAGGGAGTTATCATAATTTTCGCATTTTCGCATTATTATCCCAACCTCAGTGTGGAAATATATAAAACACAAGAAAATCACATTTTTGACTACACTGGGCCAATATTAATAATAATAATCAAAAAATATATAATTTCATGTAGCCCTTTACACTCCTACCCATATATGGAGATTTATAAATGGGCTGTTTTTGTATTGCGTAAACAACAACAGTAATTGTGTGATGGCAGGGATGCAGGGTTGTGGTTGTAATTCCAAATGAAACAACTACAAGTGTGCTTGCTCTAGTTCCTCAACAGCACAGCTAGGAGAGCTAAAAAATGAAACTTATAGTTGCCTCTTTGAGTCATAAAGGTGCATTGACATTAGTTAGCATTGACATTAGTTAGGATATGTGTTTACATACTGTTTTACCCACTTGTATATGTAGTTACATACTGTATGGTTACCAATGTAATTAGAGCAGTAAAAATACATATTTTGTCATACCCGTGGTATACAGCATGATTTACCATGCTCGAACCACCCAGTTTATAAATATATAAAAGTTTGGACACACCTACTCTTTCAAGGGTTTTTCTTTATTTTTACTATTTTCTACATTGTAGAATAATAGTGAAGACATCAAAGTTATGAAATACCACATATAGAATCATGTAATAACCAAAAAAGTGTTAAACAAATCTAAATATATTTTAGATTCTTCAAAGTAGCCACCTGTCACGCCCTGACCTGAGATATCTCTGTTTTCTTAATATTTTGGTTAGGACAGGGTGTGACTAGGGTGGGTACGCTAGTTTTTGTAATGTCTATGGTTTTTGTATGTCTAGGGTTTTTGTATGTCTAGGGTTTTTGTATGTCTAGGGTTTTCTAGGTCTAGGTGATTTGTATGTTTATGGTGGCCTGATATGGTTCCCAATCAGAGGCAGCTGTTTATCGTTGTCTCTGATTGGGGATCATATTTAGGTACCCATTTCCCTTTGGTGTTAGTGGGATCTTGTTCTATGTTTAGTTGCCTGTCTGCGCTATTCATATTAGCTTCACGGTTCGTTTTGTTATTTCGTTAGTTTGTTCAGTGTTCATTATTTTAATAAAGAAGAATGTACGCATACCACACTGCACCTTGGTCCGATTCATAGGACGAACGTGACACCACCCTTTGCCTTGATGACAGCTTTGCACACGCTTTGCATTCTCTCAACCAGCTTCACCTGGAATGTTTTTCCAACAGTCTTGAAGGAGTTCCCACATATGCTGAGCACTTGTTGGCTGCACTGTAAAACATTTACTGTAGAAATTACAGTAAATTAACAGCAAAAAAGTTGCCAGTAAAGTACTGTAAAACAGTTTCTGTAAATTAGAATTACAACATGTTGCTGTAGATGTACTACAATAACTTATTGTTTATAAATAACAGCAATTGTCTGTATTTTTACAGTACCTATACGCCTTTCTAATTAGAATATATGATTGTGCTTTTATTTTACAGTAATTACTTGTATCTACAAAATGTACAGGATTTACTTGAATTGCATTAAATTACTGTAATTTATTATTCTATTTTTGCTGTAAAACCACAGTTATCTGTTGTATGTGCTTTTACAGTAACATGCCAATAGTACTGTAAACATTTGCATTACCAGAACAAGTGAACACAAAACAAATCATAGGTTCTTAAGCATGGTTTAATGTAAACAAACCAAAAAAGGGACCATCACATTCAATAAGCTTCCATCGTACAACTGAAATGCCAATAAACTCGAGCTAAATGGGCTGCATCACAAACGCCTCAATTACAAACCTACTCTACACCTTTTGTCACGTGTGCTCCCTCTCCGGCCTCTAGGTCACCAGGCTGCTCGTTGTGATGCACACCTGTCACCAGCATTACACGCATAATGACATTCACCTGGACTCCCATCACCTACTTGATTACCTGCCCTATACATGTCACTCCCTTTGGTTTCTTCCCCAGTCGTCATTGTTTCCTGTATCTGTTTCATGTCGGTGCACTGTTCGTGTTTCTTGGTTTGTTCATTTATTTATTAAATGTATTCACTCCCTGAACTTGCTTCCTGACTCTCAGTGTACATCATTACAGAATGACGACTCAACAAAGGGAAGCATCGGGGAGTGTTGTTTTGTTTGATTTGCTGTTGGAGGTGATGTCGGGTCCGGGTGTCCGAACCGGAGCTACCTGGGAGGCCTCAACCAGTTTGTCAGGTCTGCCTCAGCTGGCCCAACGCGTTTCCATACCTCAGCAGGATCGACAGGCTCCCATGCCTCAGCGGGCTCGACAGGCTCCTGTCACACATGTGCTCCCTCTCCAGCCTCTAGGTCACCAGGCTGCTCGTTATGGCGCACACCTGTCACCAGCATTACGTGCATAATGACCCTCACCTGGACTCCATCACCTCCTTGATTACCTGCCCTTTATGTCACTCCCTTTGGTTCCTTCCCCAGGCGTCATTGCTTCTTGTCTGTGCGTTGTTCGTATTTCTTGTTTTGTATTATGTCCCGTTTTATTTATTAAAACACTCGCTCCCTGAACTTGCTTCCTGACTCTCGGCATACATTGTTATACCTTTCCCCTATCAAAGTGTACATCTGAAAATACAAGCATCTAACTTTACAAATTAATACATTTTGCAAAATGATGTTTAATGGTATTCTAGCTTGTATGTGACGACAAACATGCAATCAGATGCAAGCCATTTTTTTTCCACAAAAAGGTTTCAAATGTATCAATTATCGAAATAGATCAACGTCCTGAATAACGTGCATGTTTAACTGTTCCAGCATAGAAAGTGACCGCATTACAGATAAGAAAGGAGCTGGTATACTGTATGTATCTTAGCTTTGAAAATAACCTTTCAGACACAGGTAACTCTCAAATTGCATTGCCTCGCGTTGAGCTCCAAAAAACATTTTTCCTACTAAGATGGGTAAGCCTACTCTCAACATGTCTGCCTGGCCTTGTTTTAGGTTTGTCATTACCTTCACTCCCAGTTTAAATGCAGAGTATGTCGTTTTGGGAAGGGTAATTGGACTTTTTAATTATGTGAGATTATGGTTAGAAAAGATCTCAATGGATATTTTTCTCCTATTCCCAGATGTCTAATTATGCATTCAAGCTTTAAGGTTAGTCCTTTCAAGTTGAGTAAATACCAGACATTTCCAAACAGCCAAAGTGGCATTACTTCCTCAACAATGTACCAATTTCAGTGCATACTAGATCATTTTCAAACACTTAAGGTGTAAAAATCAAAGTCCATTATCTTCCTGACATATACAGATGTGCATGAATTGTGTTTCTGTTCTTCTCCACTACCTTTCTGCTTTTCTTGCTGACGGCCTCTGCTGTGGCGGTCTTCTTGCCAGTGGATGGATTGACTCCAGCAAAACATCTGTGAAAACAAAAGAGCACATCCAGACAACATTTTAGAAAGATGATTAGATCCCCTAATGTCTTCAATAGTGTCTGAAGTGTGCTGCATCACCTCCTGTTTTGTACAGAATGTTCACTTAGCTTCTCACTGCCAGGACTTATCTCAGGACGTTTGTCCTTACCATCACTCCCAAGGTGTTTAAATTGGCTGATGCATCGGTTAAATTCAAAATATGTCAAATGTTTCTCTTGACTGACCAAATGATTAATGAACAGTGTAAGGTCAATAGAGACGATGCCCTCGGAGAGGTCATGACCAAGGCAAGGAGGCAGTCCAGGCTGGCAAATGTGGAAGTACCTAAGCTCGTTAAATAGAGAATCAAATTTGACACCCCATGCACTGTCCTTGTCATTAGCTTCTATGTACTTTACATGTTCTTTATAGGACTGGGCAGTTCTTGTTTAACCAGTTGACGGTGGATTCGACTCAAATGTTGCTCTGTCAATGTCACAATATCGACAAAAATATGTACTCTGGCTGAAATTTTCCGCATAGCCCCCAATACTGTGAGATTCCAGATTATGTCCAGCTATGGCACATAAAAACGCGTCCATCTGCTAAAACAATACCACCATCCTCTAGCTCCTCAAGATCTCTTAGCGATGGGTTAAGAACTAATTCCTGTTCAAAATGCTTAAAAGATTGCTCTCTGCACAGAAGGACTAGTTGCATGTGATCAATATTTGACCTGTTATAAGGCAAAATGTCACCTAGAGTAAGATTGAAAGAAAGCACCTTGTGTTTATTTTTCCCTGGTCCTGAAGGATTTGCAACCTCAAATGCATCTTGATATAAACTCCTCAGCAAAAAAAAGAAATGTCCTCTCACTGTCAACTGCGTTTATTTTCAGCAAACTTAACATGTGTAAATATTTGTTTGAACATAACACGATTCAACAACTGAGACATAAACTGAACAAGTTCCACAGACATGTGACTAACAGAAATCGAATAATGTGTCCCTGAACAAAGGGAGGGTCAAACTCAAAAGTAACAGTTAGTATCTGGTGTGGCCACCAGCTGCATTAAGTACTGCAGTGTATCTCGACTTCATGGACTGCACCAGATTTGCCAGTTCTTGCTGTGAGATGTTACCCCACTCTTCCACCAAGGTACCTGCAAGTTCCCGGACATTTTTGGGGGGAATGGCCCTAGCACTCACCCTCTGATCCAACAGGTCCCAGACGTGCTCAATGGGATTGAGATCCGGGCTCTTCGCTGGCCATGGCAGAACACTGACATTCCTGTCTTGCAGGAAATCACGAGCAGTATGGCTGGTGGCATTTTCATGCTGGAGGGTCATGTCAGGATGAGCCTGCAGGAAGGGTACCACATGAGGGATTAGGATGTCTTCCCTGTAATGCACAGCTTTGAAATTGCCTGCAATGACAACAAGCTCAGTCCGATGATGCTGTGACACACCGCCCCAGACCATGACAGACCCTCCACCTCCAAATCGATCCTCGTTCCAGAGTACAGGCCTCGGTGTAACGCTCATTCCTTTGACGATAAACGCGAATCCGACCATCACCCCAGGTGAGACAAAACCGCAACTCTTCAGTGAAGAACACTTTGAGCCAGTCCTGTCTGGTCCAATGACGGTGGGCTTGTGCCCATAGGAGACGTTGTTGCCGGTGATGTCTGGTGAGGACCTGCCTTACAACAGGCCTTAAAGCCCCCAGTCCAGCCCCTCTCAGCCTATTGCGGACAGTCTGAGCACTAATGGAGGGATTGTGCGTTCCTGGTGTAACTCAGGCAGTTGTTGTTGCCATCCTGTACCTGTCCCGCAGGTGTGATGTTCGGATGTACCGATCCTGTGCAGGTGTTGTTACATGTGGTCTTCCACTGCGAGGACGATCAGCTGTCCGTCTCCCTGTAGCGCTGTCTTAAGTGTCTCATAGTACAGACATTGAAATGTATTGCCCTGACCACACCTGTAGTCCTCATGCCTCCTTGCAGCATGCCTAAGGCACGTTCACGCAGATGAGCAGGACACTGGGCATCTTTCTTTTGGTGTTTTTCAGAGTCAGTAAAAAGGCCTCTTTAGTGTCCTAAGTTTTCATAACTGTGACCGAATTGCCTACCGTCTGTAAGCTGTTAGTGTCTTAACGTTTCACAGGTGCATGTTCATTAATTGTTTGTGGTTCATTGAACAAGCATGGGAAACAGTGTTTAAACCCTTTACAATGAAGATCTGTGAAGTTATTTGGATTTTTACAAATTATCATAACCTCTAGCACTTTCCCGGATCCGGGATCGTGAATACAGCCTCAAGCTCATTACCATAACGCAACGTTAACTATTCATGAAAATCGCAAATGAAATGAAATAAATATGCTAGCTCTCAAGCTTAGCCTTTTGTTAACAACACTGTCATCTCAGATTTTCAAAATATGCTTCTCAACCATAGGAAAACAATCATTTGTGTAACAGTAGCTAGCTAGCGTAGCATTTAGCGTTAGCGTTAGCATTCAGCAGGCAACATTTTCACAAAAAACAGAAAAGCATTCAAATAAAAGAATTTACCTTTGAAGAACTTCCGATGTTTTCAATGAGAAGACTCTGTTAGATAGCAAATGTTCAGTTTTTCCTGAAAGATTATTTGTTTAGGAGAAATCGCTCCGTTTGGTGCGTCACGTTTGGCTACCAAAAAAACCCGAAAATCCAGTCGTCAAAACGCCAAATTTTTTTCAAAATTAACTCCATAATATCGACTGAAACATGGCAAACATTGTTTAGAACCAATCCTCAAGGTGTTTTTCACATATCTCTTCGTTGATATATCGTTCGTGGAAGTGTGCTTTCTGTTCTGAATCCCAGGAGAAAATGCCCGCAGCTGAAGATTACGACACCGGGCGGACCCCTGGAAAATGTAGTCTCTTATGGCCAATCTTCCAATGATATGCCTACAAATACGTCACAATGCTGCAGACATCTTGAAGAAACGACAGAAAGGGCAGGCTCGTTCCTGGTGCATTCACAGCCATATAAGGAGACAATGGAAAACAGAGCCTCAGAAATTCTGCTCATTTCCTGTTTGAAGTTTCATCTTGGTTTCGCCTGTAGCATGAGTTCTGTGGCACTCACAGATAATATCTTTGCAGTTTTGGAAACGTCAGACTGTTTTCTTTCCAAAGCTGTCAATTATATGCATAGTCGAGCATCTTTTCGTGACAAAATATTGCGCTTAAAACGGGCACGTTTTTTTATCCAATAATGAAATAGCGCCCCCATAGACTCAACTGGTTTTAAGACAGGGTCCTGAAAAAGGGACGTTTCTTTATTTGCTGAGTTTAGAATTAAGGCTAGAGATGATGCTTATGGCTAAAGAATAAACCATTGTCTGCAATATTCTATCCATCCCAAATATCTTTCTCATACTGTTTCTTGAATGTCTTTGACTCAAAAATGGCACCAAGTGTTTTATTTATAGGGACATACTGGGCAAAGCACTCTTTCCCAGATTCATTAGTGCCTAAATACAAGGGCACAGGTTCAACATAATTGAAAGTGTTTTTAAAGATAGTCTTCCGACGCTGATCTGTTCATGAAGAACCATTACAGGCCTTGAGAAGATCCTCCTTTTGGAGCTCTTCAATTACACATTTTATATCATTCTCAGGAATGCCAAGTACACCCAACTTCTCCCTGACCTATGAAAAAAGATGTGATTGACCAAGATCATAAATATCTTGAAATTCTTCAATAATAGACTGAATGACAGAGACATGTAACAATAACTCTACCCGAAGCTTTAAATAAAACAGTGTACGTTTAAAAAATAAATAAATAAGAGAGCTTCATCAACACTGTCCAAGGGGCCGCCTGCCTCTAGGTCCTCGGAAAAGTAATTCTCTGTTGACACACCAGGGTTCTCAGTAACATTTTCAGTTTGTGTTTCCATATGCATGTTTGACTGAGCTGTTTTTGTGTTTTCTGGATATATGAGACGCAAATGTAGATTTAAAGCATATGTTTTTTCACATCCCATAAAATGGCAACTAATCTCTCTGCCCTCTTGCAAATGATCCTTCAAATGAGAAATAAATTCAGTAAAATCTAAACATCTAAACTGACAAATGTCTATTGGGAAAATCAAGATGTTGTCTGCTCGTTGAAATTGAACAATTTTCACAGACCTTTGATATCCCTTGTGGTTCCTATATAAATGAGACTTAAAGGCAGTAAATTGCCTGAATGCACGGGAACATTTGGGCACGCCCAGTGCGACCCATCATTCATGGCAGATGGGGCAGGGGCCCACCTGTTTTGAGCCCCACATTTTTAGCAAAGAAATGGGTTTGTTTTGCCTGCTATTTTGGCATTAATACATGTCACATATGAATTTGCAAACTGTGTAAAAAAAAATATATAATTAATTGAGTTAATAAAGATGCATACAGACATGGTCTCTCTTTTGTTTTCTTGAGTAAGCCACCTCCAAAATGCAGGTGTTTCAGCCTAGCTCAGTGCTTTCTGTGGTGGTGGGGCAAGCCAGCAAAAAATACGGAGCGTTGTGCCGTGATTGGCTCAGTTTTCTGTCACTCAGGGGGACACTAAGTCACCGCCAAGTCTAAGGGTAGAGCTCAAAAATTCAAGCCTCTTCAGCGTGAAGGGGTTAAACCAAGGCCTCAACCCTTGTAAGGCAAGGTGGGCCTTGTTTTTCACTCGTTTTGTTTTCACCCTGTCCTACAGACCAGGCTCCCAGAACGTGAAGGCAGACGCACTGTCCCGACTGTATGACACAGAGGAGCGGCCCATGGATCATACTCCCATACTTTCGGCCTGCCTGGTAGCGCCGGTGGTGTGGGAGCTGGATGCGGACATCGAGCAGGCGTTGCGTGTAGAGCTCGCTCCCATCCAGTGTTCCGCTGGGCGTCTGTATGTCTGCCGGTCTGCTGTCCATGACCGGTTGATCTATTGTGCCCACACGTCACCATCCTCTGGTCATCCTGGGATCGGTCGGACAGTGCGCTGTTTGAGCGGAAGGTACTGGTGGCCTACCTTAGCTAAGGACGTGAGGGTTTATGTTTCCTACTGCTCGTGTGCGCCCAGTGTAAGGCTCCTAGGCACCTGCCCAGAGGGAAGCTACACCCCTTACCCGTTCCACAACGGCTGTGGTCGCACCTGTCGGTGGATTTCCTTACCGATCTCCCCCTCACAGGGTAACACCGCGATCCTGGTCGTTGTGGATCGGTCCTCTAAGTATTGCCGTCTCCTCCCTCTGCCCGGTCTCCCTACGGCCCTGCAGACTGCGGAGGCCTTCTTGATGCACGTCTTCCGGCAATACGGGGTGCCTGAGGATATAGTGTCTGATCGAGGGCCCCAGCTCACGTCGAGGGTCTGGAAGGCGTTCATGGAACATCTGGGGGTCTCTATCAGCCTCAATTTCACCCGAGAGTAATGGGCAGGTGGAGAGAGTAAATCAGGATGTGGGCAGGTTTCTGCGGTCTTATTGTCAGAACCGGCCGGGGGAGTGGGCGGCGTTCGTGCCCTGGGCCGAGATTGCACAGAACTCGCTCCGCCACTCCTCCACTAACCTCTCCCCCTTCCAGTGCGTACTGGGGTACCAGCCGGTTCTGGCGCCTTGGCATCAGAGTCATACCGAGGCTCCTGTTGTGGACGAATGGTTCAGGTGCGCGGAGACATGGGTAGCTGCCTGTGTTCATCTTCAGCGGGCCGTGCTGCGCCAGAAAAACAGTGTAGACCGTCACCGCAGTGAGGCCCCGGCTCTCGACTCGAAACCTGCCACTCCGCCTGCCCTGCCGGAAGCTGGGTCCGCAGTTTGTGGGGCCATTTAAAGTCTTGAGGAGAGTGAACGAGGTTTGTTACAGGTTACAGCTTCACCCCGATTACCGTATTAACCCCTCGTTCCATGTGTCTCTCCTCAGGACGGTGGTTGCTGGCCCACTCCAGGAGTCTCAGGTGCTGGAGGTTCCTCCGCCCCCTCTGTACATCGAGGGGGCCCCGGCGTACTCCGTTCGCTCCATACTGGATTCGAGGCGTCGGGCGAGGGGCCTTCAGTACCTCGTGGTGTGGGAGGGGTACGGCCCGGAGGAGAGGTGCTGGGTTTCGGTCGAGGACGTGTTGGACCCTTCAATGCTGCAGGAGTTCCACCGTCTCAGTCCGGATCGCTCTGCGCCTCACCCTCCGGGTCGTCCCTGAGGCCGGTGTTGGCGCGCTGCTGGAGCCGCGCGTCAAGGAGGGGGGGGGGGGGGGGGGGGTACTGTCAGTCGGTTCCTCTCCTTGTTCGGGCGGTGCTCGGCGGTCGGCGTCGCCGGTCATCTAGCCATCATCGATCCACTTTTAATTTTCCATTTGTTTTGTCTTGTCTTCTCACACACCTGGTCTCAATTTCCCTCATTACATGTTGTGTATTTAACCCTCTGTTCCCCCCATGTCTTTGTGCGGAATTGTTTATTTTAAGTGCATGTTGTACGTTTTCTCTGGTCCGCGACGAGTTTTGTACCCATTTGTTTGTTTGAGGACCTGCCAAATCTTTTGGATTTGAAACTCTCAACCTGCTCCACTACAGCCCCATTGATGTTAATGGGGGCCTGTACGGCCAGCCTTTTCCTGTAATCCACAGTTCCTTTGTCTTGCTCACATTGAGGGAGAGGTTGTTGTCCTGGCACCACACTGCCAGGTCTCTGACCTCCACCCTATAGGCTGTCCCATTGTTGTCGGTGATCAGGCCTACCACTGTTGTGTCGTCAGTAAACTTAATGATAGCGTTGGAGTCATGTTTGGCCACGCAGTCGTGGGTGAACAGAGAGTACAGGAGGGGACTACATACACACCCCTAAGGGGCCCCAGTGTTGAGGATCAGCGTGGCAGACGTGTTGTTGTCTACCCTTACCACCTGGGGGTGGCCCGTCAGGAAGTCCAGGATCCAGTTGCAGAGGGAGGTGTTTAGTCCCAGGGTCCTTAGCTTAGTGATGAGCTTTGTGGGCACTATGGTGTTGAACGCTGAGCTGTAGTCAATGAACAGCATTCTCACATAGGTGTTCCTTTTGTCTAGGTGGGAAAGGACAATGTGGAGTGCAATTGAGATTGCTTCATCTGTGGATATGTTGGGGTGGTATGCGAATTGGAGTGGGTCTAGGGTATCCGGGAGAATGCTGTTGATATGAGCCATGACCAGCCTTTCACAGCACTTCATGGCTACTGAAATGAATGCTATGGGGCAGTAATCATTTAGGCAGGTTGCCTTAGCTTCCTTGGGTACAGGGGCTATGGTGGTCTGCTTGAAACATGTAGGTATTACAGACTCAGTCAGGGAGAGGTTGAAAATGTCAGTGAAAACACTTGCCAGTTGGACCGCGCATGCTTTGAGTACACGTCCTGGTAATCCATCTGGCCCCGCGGCTTTGTGAATGTTGACCTGTTTAAAGGTCTTCACAGTCTTCCAGAATAGCTGGTGCTCTCATGTATAATTCAGTGTTGCTTGCCTCGAAGCGAGCATAAAAAGGCATTTAGCTCGTCTGGTAGGCTCACGTCACTGGGCAGCTCGCGTCTGGGTTTCACTTTGTAGTCCGTAATAGTTTTCAAGCACTCCCACATCTGATGAGTGTCAGAGTCAGTGTAGTATGATTCAATCTTAATCCTGTATTGACGCATTGCTTGTTTGATGGTTCGTTTGAGGGCATAGCGGGATTTCTTATATTATATTATATTTCTTATAGGCGTCCCCATTAGTGTCCTGCTCCTTGAAAGCGGCAGCTCTAGCCTTTAGCTCGATGTGGATGTTGCCTGTAATCCATGGCTTCTGGTTGGGATATGTATGTATGCTTACTGTGGGAATGACATCATCGATTTACTTATTGATGACTGTGGTTTTTCCCTCTGGTTGCACATGTGACATGCTGGTAAAAATGTGGTAAATCTGATTTAAGTTTGCCTGCATTAAAGTCCCCGGCCACTAGGAGCACCGCTTCTGGGTCAGTATTTTCTTGTTTGCTTATGGCCTTATAGAGTTGGTTGTGTGCGGTCTTAGTGCCAGCATAGGTCTGTGGTGGTAAATAGACGGCTATGAATAATATAGATGAGAACTCTCTTGGTCGGTAGTGTGGTCTACAGCTTATCATAAGGTACTCTACCTCAGGCGAGCAATATCTCGAGACTTCTTTAATATTAGACATTGCGCACCAGCTGTTATTGACAAAAATACATACACCCCCACCCCCCACGTAGCTTCTCTGTTCTGCCGGTGTATTGAAAATCCCTCCAGCTCTATATTATCCGTGTCGTCGTTCAGCCACAACTCGGTGAAACATAAGATATTACAGTGCCTTAATGTTCCGTTGGTAGGATAATCGTAATCGTAGGTCATCAATTTTATTTTCCAATGATTGAATGTTTGCAAGTAGAATTGATGACAGTGGGAGTTTACTCGCTCGTCTACGGATTCTCAAAAGGCAACCTGATCTGCATCTTTTTTTCTTCTGTCTTTTCTTCACGCAAATGATGGGGACCTGGGACTGTTCCCGGGAGAGCATTATATCTTTCTAGTCAGACTCGTTGAAGGAAAAGGCTTCTTCCAGTTCATGGGGAGTCTTCCCAGTTCTGATGTCCAGAAGTTATTTTCGGTCATAAGAGATGGTAGCAGCATAAAAAAAATAAGTTACAAACAAAGCAAAAAAACTAACAAAATAACACAATTGGTTACGTGCATGTAAAACGTCTGCCATCCTCTTCGGCGCCATCTTATGTGTGTTTTAATAAATTATTTGGTGATAATATATTTAGTATAGTTTTATCAAAAAAGGATAACTTCATCGAGGTTAGAAGGTGGTTAGAAGAGCGCGCTTGTTTGAAATGGAAAAGTGTTGCGGTAGCTTTTAATAAAGAATAACATCAAGACAAAACAACAACTTTATTGCGCTTTATAGCGCTCAATGTTGAGCGCTATACAACCCGAGGGGTTCGTGCTGAATGTACGGAAATTGTGACACCCGGATAAATGGCGTCCCTTGAGAAAGCAAGAACAAGATGTATGTCAGGAGAAGTGCAGTATTATCATAAGGAGACGTTTACTTGGAATACATAGGAGGAATGGAGGGACAAAGGGAGAGGGAGGAAGACGGTGAGCTTGAGTTGGTTAATAATGGCTGGGAAAAGGGAGATGGTTTGTTAAAGAAGAATGGCAGAAAATGTAAGCAGAGAGAGCTGAAGACAGGAGGAGAAATGGAAGTGAATGAGGTCGAAGTATCGGAGGTGGGGTGAAGTTTTCGGAGCTCTAGGCTTTGCACCAAGGGTCAGGATAAGGATAAAGATGAGTCTGTGAAAAAATAAATGTGTGAGTGTTGTGTCAGATGGTAGAGTATATGTGATTGTTTTATTTTTTTCAAGCGAAGTATAAGGAAGTTGTACTCCAGTCTAGTAGGTGGCGGTAATGCAACATATTGGATGTCAACCGCCGTTAATCCTCATCGAAGAAGAACGCATCCAACATTTTTAGCTGGACGCATTGGTTACATGCAATTACTCTACTTTCTCCTTAACCACTTCACTGAATCGTAAGTAACGTTAGCTACAGCTACCATTCCCGTAACTGTAGTGGCATATCTGTTATAGACACAGGAATATGGATATTGCTAGGCAGCTTCTTGCTTGAGTTGCTAGCTAGTTAATGACTGTGTGACTAATGTTATGCGATTGTCCCTGACTTCAGCACATAGCTATCCAATTTGCCCATGTCAGAAGATACTAAGAGCCCCGAAGCTTGCTCTAAACTTTAAGACGCGTCCCTTGCGGTATGGTTTTGGAAACATAAGACACGTATCATTCATATTAGATAAATACTTTAAAAAAAAAAGAGGTACAATTACTACACCTTTTAAATGATTACAGTTCGGTACACCACCATATGTCCATGTTTACAGCGAAGACGGAAGCCACTAAAAATGACTATAGGCTGCAACTGTGTTAACCGGGTCACTCAGTGTACAGTAAGTGGTGTGTTTTGCATTTGTGATGTGAAAGTAGAGGGATGTATGTTTCTAGGACCGTTACCGCAATTGAGAATCGTTTCACGTTTAGATGGAGTACGTTTTGGTTTCCAGAGAAAATGATAATTTAAACAGAACATGGGGCCTTGGACTAAAATTAGTACAGTAACGTTAGGCTCCTTTAGTCCGTTATTGGGCTAATAGCCGTCTAGTGAATGGTGCAAAACGTATTTCCTCATGGGTGGGTATAATTTGTGGAACGTTCCAACAGGAATAGGTTCCAAAAACTTCGTAAAACACTCATACAACGTTGTATAGCGGCAGCGTAAGATACCAGGTGAGCAATGTTGTTGATTTTTTTTCCACGAAAAAAGTCTGTCCTCACACTGGTAGCCTATGGACAAGCATTAAGAATAAGCTCTTGTTATTTATGTTGTTTTGGGAACAGATTCCTGTTGGAACGATCACAGGGCCCAATGTGTTGGCAGGATTTGTAACAAGGCAACATTTGAAACATTTTGGTATTCTAGTTTCTGAAAGCAGATAATTGCTACCAGTGACATTCTGATTAGACCTACTCTAACAGAAAGCTAATATAATATCTGTTGCTAATAATGTCTATAAGAGGACCAATTACTAGAACTGTTGTGCACTTTTAGGTATTTTAAATTTAGGAGCACCACTGCACTTAGAGCACAGAATCATGACCAAAAAAACTGCTTGTTACGTAAAATGTGTCATTGTCCTCCTACATTTCTTTGTGTGCTCCTACATTTTTCAATTTAAACGCACATGTGCTCTATGTAACAAAGTTCAGTGAAGAGCCCTGTTAGGCTAGCAGCTTTTCAGCTGCCAAGATAGCTACAGATTGTAACACCAAGTAATGTTATTTGACCAATATTTTTTATATTTTTTAAATATACATTATACTGGGAGTTACTCTCGAGTGGCGCAGCAGTCTAAGGCACTGCATCTCAGTGCTAGAGGTGTCACTACAGACACCCTGGTTTGAATCCAGGCTGTATCACAACCGGCTGTGATTGGGAGTCCCATAGGGCGGCGCACAATTGTCCCAGCGTCGTCCGGGTTTGACCGGTGTAGGCCGTCATTGTAAATACACATTTGTTCTTTAACTGACTTGCCTAGTTAAATAAATAAAGGTTAAAAAGTTACAGGTTTCCATTAGGTACAGTTTGCTGTACCACAGAATTTTTCGACCAACCTTAGCGATACTGTATTCGAACTTGATTTGTGGAAACCGGAGTCTCGTAAAATGGACTGGTCGAGTTGTAGGGGGTTCCGTTTGAATTTAGAAAATGCTCCGTTTATTATTATATTTTTTTTGCTCAATGAAGTAATCCAACAATTAGGCTGCCATCTTGTCTATTTCAAGTCTTCTTTCATAGATTGAGACATGTGGTCCACCCTGAACTAGAATTCGTCTTTCCAGGAGACGTTGAATATGCCAATTCTACTTTAAGCCCAGGAAGCAGCCATTCAACTTGCCATTCACCAACTTGTCAAGCTTAATAATGTCAAAATACATTAGGTACTTATCAAATAATGAAGTTTCCCTGAGCAACTGTCGTCATTTCTGTTGTCACAGCCGGTGTACTTCCAAAAAATGTCTAAATTAAAAAGCTACTTTGGATGGTAGCCTAGTGGTTAAGAGCGTTGGGCCAGCAACCGAAAGGTCACTGGTTTGAGTCTCTGAGCTGTCTAAGTGAGAAATCATCCGTCTGTGTCCTTGAGCAAGGCACTTAACTCAAATTGCTCTTGTAGTTCACGCTGGATAAGAGCGTCTGCTAAATCACTGAAATATAAAGTAAGAGTTGTTCTTCTGGCCTGGCTGGTCTTGCGGTATTGCTGCAGCCTCCGGCACGCGTCTACAGTGTTGTTATAGGTTCGAATCCGGCCTACTTTCCTTTGACACAACCGCTGTCATCTTCTCTCTGATCCCTTAAACACATTTTTTATTTTTATTTATATTTTTTGTAGCATGCGGGTGTCTGGGTGGCCCATGTTATGCCTACTCATGAACTAAAAAAAAACATGTTCAATCTCTATTGAAAGTGCTCTTTAGCCCAGGAGTAGATTGTGGAGGAAACTGTCTTGATGTAGACTGCAAATGATGTAGATTGTAGTGTGGTCTGCAACACTTCAATCCAGCCGATGTCACTAGTATCTCTTATGAAGTAAATTGTTATGCAGAGTGGATGGAAGTGGAGAGGGAATTGCATATGGACAGAGCTTAAGCCTCAATGTAATAGACAAAGGGTGTGTTCAGTTCACGTCAATGTTTTGTTATGTAGCATGATGGTTTTTACTGAAACTGGCACCGTTCTTCAACAGCCTTTGAGGTACGCATTAGAAAAAAGGAAGGGAAGCATTCCTAAGGTACACGATAGGTCTTTATAGATAGAAGCTCTTTGGTAAATTGGTCATCAAAAAGGAAGGAGGACCAAGGCACTCTTCATATAACTAACTAATGTCTTTATTTGTGTGGTGTGTTCAATTGAACACATATTTTCAAACGGTTACGTTTCGGCTGCATGGCCTTTGTCAGGGAGTACAAAGATACTTTGTTCAAAAGACATTGTATTTTTCCCCAATCAATGCGGATTGAAGAGGGGATGGTTACAGAGTAGTTGGTCAATATTCATGAGACAACACCTAGTAACAATATTGTACATTCAAAAGTGAAATAGATAAGTTATAAAAATGAATATTAAAGTTAGAAGTATTAGGAAAGACAAAGTAGTTCTAGCCTTGAATAGGAGTGGGTGTAGGAGAGCTATACATTTCATAGTGCACTAGATGACAACAAACATGGACCACGGCTTTCCAAACAGAGGGTAGTTGGGCAATATGTCCACTAGATGACAGCAAAGGGACCACTAAGACCCTACAGGAATGGGGAGAAATCGATATCTTCATTTTTAACCAGGGTACTCAGTGGCCTGCAGTTTGTAAAACCAAAAATGTTCCCTTTGGTTTAGTGGTTTAAGGCGGTCCCCTCTTCTGATTGAGGCCGGAACATGATCAATACCCATAGCTTGTAGGGAGGCAGGGTTACCATGGTGTAAGAACTTGTAGTGCCTTGCCATGGGGTAGTCTTAGTTGCCTACTCTTTTGGGGCACTTGTGTTCTGTTAAGCTGGTGGTTTTACAGTTAATTAAATGTTTGACTTGATATTCTGTGTCAACAAAATACTTTTCCTGTGTAATATTTCTACAATGGTTGCATTTGAAAGAGCCAGCTGGGTTTGTGATTTAGTCTTTTGAGAGTCACCAGGAAGGTAGCTGTGGACGAGTTTCTCTTAAAGCTCATGACTTGTGGCTCTGGGAAGACTTTGCGTATTAGCGTATCACTTTGGATGATTCCCCAAATCTCTTTTAAAGACTAATGTTCTGTGCTATATTTAATCAACAAGGCCCGAAGGGGTGTGGTTTATGGCCATTATACCACGGCTAAGGGCTGTTCTTATGCACGACGCAACAAGGAGTGCTTGGATACAGCCCTTAGCCGTGGTATGTTGGCAATATACCACAAACCCGAGGTGCCTTATTGCTATTATAAACTGGTTGCTAATGTAATTAGAAGAGTAAAAATAATTGTTTTGTCATACCCATGGTATATGGTCTGATATACCACAGCTTTCAGCCAATCAGCATTCAGGGCTCGAACCACCCAGTTTATAATTTGTAAAAAAGTACACGCTCTCTTGTGCATCACGAGGAACTCCCCTCCGCAACAAGTCCTCTCTGTCAAGTCATCCGGCCCTTTTAGAATTTGAACCCCGACGCAAGAAGCAATTCTCCAATACAGCAGATTTGACACTGTAGTCTGTTTCCTGATTGCAAATTCTGCAGACTCTATAGAATTGGCTATAAGGAATTTTCTATTTGAGCCTTTTGGGATGGAAACTTTGTGCCCTCAGAATGGTATTCCCATCTGTAGGCTTCTTAAAGTTGTATGTGTGCAAAAAGCCTCTGTCATTTTTACTGATATCAAGATCCCCAAAAATGTAGGTTCTCTTTGGTGTACTCAATAGTCAGTTTGATGTTAGGGTTAAGGTGTTGGTGGAAGGAAATAAGTGAATCTTCTGAGCCAGACCAGAACAGGCAGACATCAATATAGCACCCCCACCATATAATCTGGTAAAATAACTTTTTATTTTTTATTTTTAGAAGGATCCAGAAAGAAGTCATTTTCCCATTTACCGAAGTACAATCCAACGTAGTAAGGGCTGTAGCAAGCTCCAATGGCACATGCTTTGACTTGTTTAAAGACGAGGTTCTGGAAGACAACATTTCTATTATTTAGAGTCCACTCAGTCAGTGAGAATGAATTCTGAGGGAGGCGTGTCAGGCCGAGTACTCAAGAATGGCGCATAGCTGCCAATCCTTCATATTCAATGGTGGTGTACAAAGACTCCACATCCAAGGTGACTGAAAAGGAAGCTGTGCCTCTAAAACTGTGCCTCAATTCCTTGATTTTATTCAACACATCTGTGGTGTCTTGAAGAAAGGCTAGAAGTGATGGCAGAAAAGGCTTAATAAAGTAATCAATGTACTTGGAGATGAGTTCTATCAGGCTTTCTGCCTGAGGGGGCTCTCTTATCTGAACTCATTATCTGAAATATAACTCTGTGAGGACCCCTTTCAATTGGGGCAGCAGGTAGCCTAGTGGTTAGAGTGTTGGACTAGTATCCGAAAGGTTGCAAGATCGAATCCCCGAGCTGACAAAGGTACAAATCTGCACAAGGCAGTTCCTAGGCTGTCATTGAAAATAAGAATTTGTTCGTAACTGACTTGCCTAGTTAAATAAAGGTAATAACAATCCCATTTTAGGGCCTCTAAGGATGAAAGAATTGGTAGAATTCATCATTGTATAATTGACGGTAGGCTTCTGTCACATTTTGTTCTTACCCCACACTACTGTAGCACCACTGTCTGACCGCATTCTGTTCATTTTTGGACAAGGATTCAATTGCATCCCGCTCTGTCTTTGAAAGGTTACATTTTGTTTTTTATTATGGATCCCATTCAGCTACTCTTCCTGGGGTCCAGCAAAATTAAGACAATACATTCACAGATTTCACAACCTGCTGTGTGCCCTCAGGCCCCTACTCCACCACTTCCACGTATCTACATTACTAAATCCATGTGTATGTATTAGAGGTCGACCGATTATGATTGTTCAACGCCGATACGATTAATCGGATGATTTAATTTTTTTTTATTTGTAATAATGACAATTACAACAATACTGAATGAACACTTATTTTAACTTAATATAATACATCAATAAAATCAATTTAGCCTCAAATAAATAATGAAACATGTTCAATTTGGTTTAAATAATGCAAAAACAAAGTGTTGGAGAAGTAAAAATGCAGTCTGTGCCATGTAAGAAAGCTAACATTTGAGTTCCTTGCTCAGAACATGAGAACATATGAAAGCTGGTGGTTCCTTTTAACATGAGTCTTCAATATTCCCAGGTAAGAAGTTTTAGGTTGTAGTTATTATAGGACTATTTCTCTCTATACCGTTTGTTTTTCATATACCTTGACTATTGGATGTTCTTATAGGCACTTTAGTATTTCCAGTGTAACAGTATAGCTTCCGTCCCTCTCCTCGCTCCTACCTGGGCTCGAACCAGGAACACAACGACAACAGCCACCATCGAAGCAGTGTTACCCATGCAGAGCAAGGGGAACAACTACTCCAAGTCTCAGAGCGAGTGACGTTCGAAACGCTATTAGCGCGCACCCCGCTAACTAGCTAGCCATTTCACATCACATCGTTACACCAGCCTAATCTTGGGATTTGATAGGCTTGAATTCATAAACCGCAGAGCTGCTGGCAAAACGCACAGAAGTGCTGTTTGAATGAATGCTTATGAGCCTGCTGGTGCCCACCATCGCTCAGTCAGACTGCTCTATCAAATTATAGACCTAATTATAACATAATAACACACAGAAATACGAGTCTTAGTTCATTTAATATGGTAAAATCTGGAAACGATCATCTCGTAAACAAAAAAATATTATTTCAGTGAAATATGGAACAGTTCCGTATTTTATCTTATGGGTGGCATCCATCAGTCTAAATATTCCTGTTATATTGCACAACCTTCAATGTTATGTCATAATTACGTACAATTCTGGCAAATTAGTTCGCAATGAGCCAGGCGGCCCAAATTGTTGCATATACCCTGACTCTGCGTGCAACGAACGCAAGAGAAGTGACACAATTTCACCTGGTTAATATCGCCTGCTAACCTGGATTTCTTTTAGCTAAATATGCATGTTTAAAAATATATACTTCTGTGTATTGATTTTAAGAAAGGCATTGGTGTTTATGGTTAGGTACACGTTGGAGCAACAACAGTCCTTTTTCGCGAATTGGCACTGCATCGATTATATGCAAAGCAGGACACGCTAGATAAACTAGTAATATCATCAACCATGTGTAGTTATAACTAGTGAAAATGATTAAGTTTAATGCTAGATAGCAACTTACCTTGGCTTCTTACTGCATTCGCGTAACAGGTGGGCTCCTCGTGAGGCAGGTGGTTAGAGCGTTGGACTAGTTAACCGGAAGGTTGCAAGATTGAATCCCTGAGCTGACAAGGTAAAAATATGTTGTTCTGCCCCTGAACAAGGCAGTTAACACACTGTTCCTAGGCCGTCATTGAAAATAAGAATGTGTTCTTAACTGACTTGCCTAGTTAAATAAAGACTAGATAAACATTTTTTTTTTTAAATCTGCAAAATCGGCCATTCCAATTAATCGGTCGACCTCTAGTAAGTATAGTGCGTATGTTATTGTGTGTGTGTATGCAAAAGATTGACCTATTTTGTTTCTACATCTGAAGGCCTGGTACAGGAAAAATACCTTTCCAACTACAGACAACAGTGTCAGGTCAGTCAGTTTCTGTGCCCTCAAACACATTTTAAGCCTAAATCTACTTTGTCCAGAATGCAACAAAACAAATTTACACATTTTGATGTGGAGAACCCGTTTTAAAGGGTAAAAGTGACACAAACCAAACATAATGTCTTAACACTATCAACAAGGCAGGTCCTACAGGCCCTAGTTTTGTCGCACCTTGACTACTGCTCAATCGTGTGGTCAGGTGGCACAAAAAAGAACTTAAGAAAATTGTAATAGGCTCAGAACAGGGCAGGACAGCTGGTCCTTGGATGTACACAGAGAGCTAATATTAATACTATGCATGTCAATCTCTACTGGCTGAAAGTGGAGGAGAGATTGACTTCATCACTACTTTTATTTATGAGAGGTATTGACATGTTGAATGCACCGAGCTGTCGGTCTAAACTACTGGTAAACAGCTCAGACACCCATGCATACCCCACAAGACATGCCACAAGAGGTCTCTTCACAGTCCCCAAGTCCTGAACAGACTATGGGGAGGCACACAGTACTACATAGAGCCATGACTACATGGAACTCTATTCTACATCAAGTAACTTGACCAGGAAGTAAAATTAGATTTATAAATAAATAAATAAATAAAAAACATTGGCACAAAGCAACACAAACATTAGTACAGACACATGCATATGAGTTAAGTTAATTAGTTGAGTATTTGGGAGCAAAGGACATTCGTTTAGACAAGACCCTTACAGTGTCATCAGAAAGGGGTTCTCCAGAAATGTTGATCACAGCCTTGTTCTGGTCCTGCTCCATGTGGTTGGATAATCTTGCTTTCTTCCTCCTCCTCTGTGTTGGCCTCTTCCGCATCCTCTCCTCTTTGTGAACCTTGCGTGGCTCGGCTTTCTGGCCTAAAAAATCTTGGGAGGAGCCGGCCTCGCGGAGTGTCTTGGATGATCCTCATCGTCGACTTCCTCTTCTATAAACTTCCTTAGCTTGTCCAGCTTCAATTTAAGAGTGAATGTGTCTTGAGGTATGTACGCTTGTTCCAGTTTGGTGGGTGTGGTGAATTGTGGCCATTTTAAATCGCAAAACTTGTGCAGCACACTATACGGTAAGTACCATCTGGGCCACCATAATCAACTTTTTTTTCCAGCTGGTAATTCAGAACTGTTTCTGTTAAATTCAATGTTACACACTTTTGTCAAATGTTCTGTTGAACTGAACACAACCCAGGATTGTTACTAAAGCACCTTATACCACCCACCACTGCGACCTGTATGCTCTAGTCGGCTGGCCCTCGCTACATATTCGTCGCCAGACCCACTGGTTCCAGGTCATCTACAAGTCCATGCTAGGTAAAGCTCTGCCTTATCTCAGTTTACTGGTCACGATGGCAACACCCACCCATAGCACGCGCTCCAGCAGGTGTATCTCACTGATCATCCCTAAAGCCAACACCTCATTTGGCCGCCTTTCCTTCCATTTCTCTGCTGCCTGTGACTGGAACGAATTGCAAAAATCGCTGAAGTTGGAGACTTTTATCTCCCTCACCAACTTTAAACATCTGCTATCTGAGCAGCTAACCGATCGCTGCAGCTGCACATAGTCCATCGGTAAATAGCCCACCCAATTTACCTACCTCATCCCCATACTGTTTTTATTTATTTACTTTTCTGCTCTTTTGCACACCAGTATCTCTACCTGCACATGACCATCTGGTCATTTATCACTCCAGTGTTAATCTGCTAAATTGTAATTATTTGCCTACCTCCTCATGCCTTTTGCACACAATGTATATTTACTTTTTTTTATTTTTCTGTGCTATTGACTTGTTTATTCCATGTGTAACTCTGTGTTGTTGTCTGCTCACACCGCTATGCTTTATCTTGGCCAGGTCGCAGTTGTAAATGAGAACTTGTTCTCAACTAGCCTACCTGGTTAAATAAAGGTTAATAAAAATAAAATATGTTTTTTAACACTGCTTTAAACCTGTCTCAATAAATTGTATTTTATTGACATCCCACAGGGTTCTGGGGAAAGGACAATGACCTCGTTAGTGGCCTATGATGATTCTGACCAGGAGGATGATGACGGAGCACTCCCTCATCTTGCCAACTGTCCCATGGATGATATCAGGCAGTCCCAAGGAAACCAGAAATGGTTGGATTCTAACTTCTATGGACCATTATTACCCAGTCCCCATTACAAACAACTGGAAATAGGACAATGTGTTGAAGGTAGGACAGTGTCTGAACCTCACAGGGAGATTTATCCCCTTCCATTGGGTCTCTCAGGGGTTGTGGAGAACAGCTCAAACTCAAAACCATACTCCGCTCCACAATACTGTGTTAATTTGACCACAGCGAAGAGGCATCAGGCTGCACCACCTGGTGTCTCGCCATACATTCCTAAGAGACAGAGGTTGGCCACACAAGGAACGAGAGAAGAACCAACCTCTTTGGAAACAAATGATAAGTCCACTGTCTCCAGGCTGCTGACCGAGGTCTCTGAGCGGGTGCGTCCGTACCTGGGGCCCAGGCCTGGCAGGGCAGCGGTGCCGAGGTGCATGCAGCTCAGCCTCCAGGCCCACCAGGCTCCAATCAACATGATCCAGTGGTGCCCAGTGCCCCAGCTCAGCCATCTCCTACTGTCTGCCTCCATGGACAAGACTGTCAAGGTAACCATGATGATGTGTGTGAGCCATTGTGTGCTCCATGTTTTCGGGTCATACATGTCGTAGCGTAAATCATAGCCTACACACAGGCATACTTTTACACTTGTCAGTCCTAGGGACAGGTAAGTGGGTAATTAGTGTACAGATCTGACGTTCAATGTAAGTGGCTCACCAGGTTAGACGGTAAGATGGATGATAACAGAGCGAGACATGCTGCCTTTAGAAACACCTGTGTCACTGTCAGAGCAATGTGTGTCAGGACCCATGGGATTTCCTTCCCTCCACTACTACCTACTATTGTTGTCACGATACCAGAATTATGACTTGGATACCATGTTCAGTATCACAATACTCGATACCATCACGATACTACATACTAAAACAATGCCCAAATGATACCACAGCAACAACAACAACAAATAATGCGTATTAGCCAAAGTCACAGGATGGCACTTGATCCAGATATCTTTTGAGTTCAATATAATTCCATAGATTTTTGAATGTATGCTTTAATTAATAAAATACAATCATACAATCAATTTCAATTAGTTTTTTACCAGTCTAACTACATAACAGCATAATGGTAATAATTTATTTGAATGGTAAGTCTCTTATTGATAGACTGGGTAAATCAAGATGTAGCCTAGGCCTGTTCACAATACACGTGAATGCATTGAGCTTGTTTTTCATGAGGCTACAGATGGAAAACAATCAGTTTACCTTCCATTTGGGACATATTTTATTTTACTGATCAACAACATTTACATAGAAGCAGTCTCTTCTTTTATAAAAGTGCCATGATGTAATTCACACACAAAGAAACTCCCAGTGGTGAGCACATTTGCATGCACGCAAATAATTTGATATTACATTGATTTACGGGAGTAAGCAGAGTGGAAATTGTCATGTAAACATCTTACTCTGCTTATCTTAAGGTCAAAATCGAAGTAGGCATAGCATACATACACCCCTGGTTTTCAGAGCAATCTTTCAAATTATTAGGGCATGTAAGCGGCTTAATCTGCACATGTGCCAGCAGCAAGCCTCCCTGTTATGCCGAGTGAAGAGTTCAGGAAACACCTGTAAGTATGCATCTTAGAAATAGTTTTCACATACAAACTTTAAATGTCTGAATTCCGAATCAAATGGAATTTGATTGACATGGTCACTGTGGTAGAATGTTTCTTTTTATGGCCTGATTTCAGATGTGAACAGGATTATTAGGGAACATTTTTAAAACTACTTATATTAATTCTGTGCAACTTCAGACGCGCGTTTACTGTGAACACTGAAGCTGTACCCGCTTTAATTTACTGTTTTAACAGTGACCAACTAGGCTACTGTGGCTATTTGATTAAAATGTAGGCCTACCATGAGAAAATGCATCAACATTTTAACATGAAAATAGCAGTTATATCATTGTCTACAGTAGCGGCCAATGTGTGGTGTTCAATGTAGGCCTACATTCATACAGACTTTTGGAAGAAAAAATAACACACAGGGCCTGACATTAACCTGTTTATCCACTTGTCCTTCAGACAAGGAGGTGACTGACCATTTTGTTGTGGTGTTTAATGTAAGAAACCACTTTCATTATTCCCATTACAGAGAATCAGACAAATTATAATACCCTCTGCCTATTGGCTACTTTTTTTTTTCAACTTAAAGTTTTCTTGTTTTTCAATCAACCAACAAAACACATTCCACATTCACAGGCTTTAAAAAAAGAAAAAATCTCAAAATAATAATACATATGAAAAAATAAAAATACAATTAAAATGAATGATAGTCAAACAAAAGCATTTATTTTCCTTGGTGTATGTATGTATGTATGTATGTATGTATGTATGTATGTATGTATGTATGTATGTATGTATGTATGTATGTATGTATGTATGTATGTATGTATGTATGTATGTATGTATGTATGTATGTATGTATGTATGTATGTATGTATGTATGTATGTATGTATGTATGTATGTATGTATGTATGTATGTATGTATGTATGTATGTATGTATGTATGTATGTATGTATGTATGTATGTATGTATGTATGTATGTATGTATGTATGTATGTATGTATGTATGTATGTATGTATGTATGTATGTATGTATGTATGTATGTATGTATGTATGTATGTATGTATGTATGTATGTATGTATGTATGTATGTATGTATGTATGTATGTATGTATGTATGTATGTATGTATGTATGTATGTATGTATGTATGTATGTATGTATGTATGTATGTATGTATGTATGTATGTATGTATGTATGTATGTATGTATGTATGTATGTATGTATGTATGCGTACATATATATACACGTACTCAAAAACAAAATTCAAATAAAAACACAAAAAAAAAACATATAACACTTGCAGCAGCACTATCAAGGTTCTTATCAGCTATTTCAAGCATTCGCTGAGACGACGGGCCAATAATTCGTTTTTAGGTTTTACAGTACCTTACACAACATGCATTTCCCTAGTCACCCCATTCACTCTGTCCAGTTTGAAATATAGTTGAATAGTGGAGACCAGAGTCTATCAAACTTGGGCTGTCTCTTGTGGAGGTCATAAGTGAGCTTTTCAAGAGGGAGAAAGTCAACAATCTGGTCAATCTACATTTTAAATATAGGAGGGGTATTTGAGGCCCACAATAGAAGAATACTTTGCTAAGAAATGTATGTAATAGTCATAAGCAAATTTTCTCTGTCAGGATCAAGAACAAAGTCCTGCTGGGCATTAAGAAGATAGACACACGGGGTCATATCAAACTGTACCTCTAGTATTTTCTGTGCAGCAGTATGTATAGATTGTCAGAATCTGGCAATCTCCCTACAGCTCCAAAATACATGCATATAGGTTCCACTTTCAGAGGTACATCTTTTACAGTTAGGAGACATATCTGTTTTCATTCTATGGAGTCTCAAAGGAGTATAATAAAATTTGTACAAAAATTTGTCATTAGATTCTTTCATTTTTACACTGGTAGAGGAGCAGTATACCCTGTCGCAAACCACCGCCCATAACTCATCACTGATAGTCAGACCAAGGTCCTTTTCCCAGATCATTTTCAAAGGAGTAAAGGAGGAGCCTCCTTTCTCAGAAAGGAGTCTATAGTTGTAAGATATTTTGCCTTTAATGGATTGTGCTGTGACAAGAAGGGTTTCAACTTCAATCAACTGAGTTCTAAACCTCCTCTTGGAGGTAAATGAGGAAATTACATGTCTAATTTGAAGATATTTGAAAAAATGGGATCTTGGCACATCGAATTCACTGCAGAGCTCTTGAAAGGATTTCAGTGTAGTGGTTTTCTGATGGAATAGGTCTGAAAAGGTCCTGATTCCTAGAGTATGCCAAATATTAAAGTTGGCCTCCCTCAGGGCTTTTGGCAAGTCTGGGTTGCCCACTATAGGCGAGTGAGAACATATTTGGGAGGAAATGCCCAGGTATTTCTTACAGTCCCTCCACGCTAGTAGGGTGCTGTAAATCACAAAGGTTTTGGCTATGTTGCCCACTTCACTAAAGTTATTAATGAATATAATTGAGCTTAAGGGCAATGAACCACAGGATTGGGCTTCTATCTGAATCCACGTTGACTCTTGTCTGTTTGTGATCCATGTTAGCATGTTGCGGATTTGGGCAGACCAGTAGTACAATTGAAGGGAGGGAAGGGCAAGACCACCCTTAGATTCAGGTTTCGATAGAGTGGAAAACTTGATCCTAGGTTTTTTTATTGCCCCATATAAATTTGGTGATGCTTTGGTTAGTTGTTTTGAAGAAGGAAACTGGGAGATAGCATGGGAGCATCTGAAATAAGTAGTTCAGTCTAGGGAGGACGTTCATACGGATTACATTAATTCTTCCTACTAAGCTAATTGGGAGGGAGATCCAGGTTTGGAGATCGTTCTTGATTCGGTCCAGGAGTGGAAGATAATTTTCCTTAAAAAGGCTATTCAGATCTGGTGTTATGAAGATCCCGAGGTATTGAAACCCCTGTGTTTTCCATTGGAAAGGACAAAGTGTCTTCATAGAGCTGGTGAGTGTAATATTGAGAGGGCAGGCAGTGGATTTGTTAAAATTGATCTTATAACCTGAAAACTTGCCATACTGAGCAATTGTGTCTAAAATGAGAGGGAGGGATTTCTCAGGGTTGGATATGTAGAGCAAGACATCATCCGCGTAAAGCAAAATCTTGTGCTGCAGGCCACCTGCAGAAACACCCATAATACTTGGATTGCTCATTATCAGCTCTGCCAGAGGCTCCGCCCCCAACAAGTAGAGCAGCGGGGACAGTGAGCACCCTTGTCTTGTGCCCCGTTCCAGAGGGAATCTGTCAGAGTTCAGTCCATTAGTAGTCACCATGGCATTTGGATGAGAGTATAGTGATTTGATCCAATTAATAAAATTTGGGCCCATATTGAACTTTTCTAAGACTGAAAACAGAAAGCTCCACTCCATCCTGTCAAACGCCTTCTCAGCATCCAGTGAAGCCAGCACGACAGGGGTCTTCTGTGCGTTTACTTGATCAATAATATCAAAAAGACGGCGAATGTTATCAGAAGAGTATCTGTCTCTAATAAATCCAGTTTGGTCCGCTTTTATTATTTTGGGAAGAAGAGTGTTTAGTCTTTTGGCGAGCAATTTGGTAATTATTTTATAGTCGAAATCCAACAAGCTTATGGGCCGGAAGGACGAGCAGGATAGGGGGTCCTTGTCTTTTTTTAGCAACACTAATGCGAGCTGTGTGCATTGAGTCTGGAGAACTCCGTTTTTGCAAAAATCCTCCAGCATTGGCATGAAGATAGGGCTGAGCTGGGGCCAAAAAGCTTTGTAGAACTCTCTGGGGAATCCATCTGGGCCTGGGGACTTATTAGGTGGCATGGAGGTAGTTGCCTCCAGGATCTCCTCAGGAGTGAAGGGGGAGTTGAGATCTTCTTGGTCGGTCTCTGATAGTTTAGGTAGCGAGATTCCCTCTAGGAAAGAGTGGAGTTCTGCCTCTGTGTGTTTTCTCTCAGAGGTATATAGTTTGCAGTAAAAATCATAAAGTTAAATTGATCTTTTTGGGGTCATATGTGACCTCGTCCTCTGCTGTTCGGATAGCCATGATTGTACGCTCTGACTGCTCCTTTTTTAATTGGTAAGCAAGCAATCTACTGGGCCTATTGCTATACTCATGGTATTTCTGTTTAGTAAAGAGAACTTTTTTTTTTCCTATCTCCCGAGTGTAGTCCAAATTCAGTTTGGCTTTTGATGCTTTAAGATGACTCCAGGAGGTGCTGTCTAGGGATTGTTTATGTATTTTTTCACAGCATTCCAGCTCCCTCTCAAGATCTAGCCTGTGTGCTTCCATTGCTTTTTTCTTAGAGGAAGCATATGCAATTAGATTACCTCTTAGTGTGGCTTCAGCAGCGTCCCACATTGTGGCCGGAGAAACAGGAGAATCTTTATTGTCTTGTGTGTAGTTGTCTATCCATGTAGTTACCAATGTATGGAACGCTTCGTTTGATAGCATGGAGGTGTTGAATTTCCAGCTCTTTGACCTCGGGATGTTTTTGCAGAGGTCAAAGCGGAGGTGGACAAAGGCGTGGTCTGAAAGTGCTATGGGTCCGATTGTACAAGTGGCTGAATTTATGAAACTCTTTGGGATAAAAATGTAATCTATACGGGAGTAGGTGTTATGGACATTAGAGTAGTATGTATAGTCCATAGATGAGCTATTAGTCTCTCTCCAGATATCTATCAGTCCCATCTCTTTAGTAAGAGAGTTCAACATCTTTGCAGATCTAGGATTTGTGGTGGGGACTTGAGATGATTTGTGTAGGGTTGGGTTAAGGGTACAATTAAAATCTCCGGCCACCACGCCAAAGGAGACACAATGCTCATTGAACAGGGTTATAATTTTTGACATGAAGGCAGGAGTATCTGTGTTAGGGGCGTATATGTTTAATATAGTAATTGGTTGACCATATAGTGACCCAGTTATCAAAATAAATCTCCCCTCCGGATCAGATATGTTTTTGTCAATTATGAATGGAACATTTTTATGGATAAGTATGGCTGTGCCTCTACTGTTTGATTTGAAAGATGAGAAATACACCTGTCCCACCCAAGCTCTGCGGAGTTTGGCATGTTCAGCATCACAGAGGTGTGTCTCTTGTAATAGCGCGATGTCTGCTTTTTCCTTTTTTAGAGCACATAGTATCTTTTTTCATTTTATTGCATGCCCTAGACCATGGCAGTTCCATGTCAATAGATTCAAGGTACTAGTCATCGTCATCGAGCAGTAATCAAACTTTAGTGCAAGTCATCGCTGGGTAAAAATGGATAGTAATTACAGCTGCATTCACATAAAAGGAAAATAAATGGTGTACATAAAATAATAATCTCTGAACACCCCAGCCGAGTTCCCAAACAACTCGACACATCCCGTTGGATCTATTACCCCCCCCCCCCCCCCCCCCCCCCCCCCCGCTCATTCTCAATTCTGTGTTCCGAATAAAACAAAAACCGGGAACAGTTAGCAACGCACAACGTCTCCCTCTCTCCACCAAAGAAATGCCTCATCCTCTCCACCCCGCATTGAGTAAATAACATAGTTACCCTCGTCCAGACCACAGTAAAAGAGGGGAGAAAAATAAAATCAATAGCCAAGCCTACATATACCTCCCCCGAGGGACATAGGGAACCCCAAGTAATAATAGCAACAACAACAAAAAAACAGGGAAATAAAAGTAGGCTGAAACATTAGTAGGCCTAGGTTAGGCTATACAGCCCATCCCTCTCAGTTAAAGGAAAATAAATATAAATTGGACGGCTATAATGACCTTTAGGGGGTGGGTCTCTTGATATCGGCTATATGTCGTCTTACCTCCTTTAGTAACGGCATTAATCGAATTTAGTCATTGGTCTGTTTCTCATTGGCCAGGATTGTCTTTCAAAAAACGTTTTGCCTCTTCGGGAGTTTTGAAGTGTCACAAGGCTCCTTGGTGAAGAATCCTGAGCTCGTTTTGGTATTTGAATCCCCTGAAGATGCCTCGGTCAATGGAGTATTTCTTCACTTCGTCAAATTCTCGGCGTATTCCAGCTGACAGGTCCTGGTGTAAAGCGAGTTTGGCGTTTCCCACTGTGATGGTGTTGTTTTTCGCCGCCTGTAGGACTCGTTCCATGTCGGTGAATCTCAGGAAACGTATGGTGATTGGGCGCGGTGGTTGTCTGGCTGCTGGTGGGGGCCTCAGTGCTCAGTGAGCACTTCTATGGGCCTGTCGGTGGACATGTGGAGCCACTCGGGAAGTTTGTCTTGCAGGTAGCGGATCAGTGGCATGTTTCCCTCTTCTTTTTCGCCCAGATTGAATAGAACACAAATATTATGTTTTCCAGGTCCTCTTTTCTCTTCCAGATGCTAGATTTTCTTTTTAGCATATGCTATTGTTTCCATGGCATCTGTCAATAAGTTTTCCATGGATAGGATTCGCCCCTCTGCCTCGTCCAGGCGCCCCGCGTTTATGGTTCTTGTTGTTGATGTCAGGCAAAGGGTTTTCCAGGATTGTCACCTTGCCCCCTATCGCACTGAGCTGAGAGTTAATGGCATCTAATGTAGTGTTTAGTTCTGTAAGTTGGGATCTCAACTCAGAAAGAATGTCTTCGACAGAGTGCGAGGTTGGCATTTGTTGTGCCTCGTGGGGGAGCGGGTTCTCTTGCTCCTGGCTAATGGTGCTAGTTTTTTCTGAAGCTAGCTTCTTCTTGGAGGCTTTTTCCGTCGCTAATACTCGAGTCCGGGTAAAAATGTCACCTGAAGTGTCGCCTTTTGTAGCCGCCATGACTTTTTCTTACTAAAGCTATATGAGTTTGAACTTGGAGTGGAGGTAAGATTAGGAATTGGAAACTACTTGTGCGGAGCTCTTAGTTCATGCGGCCATCTCGTCCAAGGGTCACGTGATCCCCCGCCTATTGGCTACTTAGCTTATTCAAGCCTGTCTCAAAATACAACACTGACCTTCTTTTTTTTTTAAGACATAAAAAAAAAATCTCTGTACCAGACGTGCTTTTCAAAGATCGCTTCAAATGTACACACTTTGCTCTTGTTGGAAGCAATCACTCCCACATTGCTGACTACAAAGTAGCTATAACTCGGCCAATAACGCACTAACTAGCAAAGAATATGAACAAATGTGCACACGTGGCTACATGCAGCGCTCGCTTTGATCTCAAAACAATTGTGTAATAATCGTGACTGCTCATGCTGTAAAATAGTCCAGTTCAAAGTGAATGGCATATCCATATATGGCAAGAGTCTATTTGCATATAGGTCTACTGCAGCTCTGATTGGTTATGGGTCACCGGCCTGTACTCTGTGTAGAGTACTGGCCTGAGTCATGCCTGTCAATGCAATAAAATCTGATGCTCTATGCCTACAACTAAATCTCTTGCATAGTTTTGCATAGTTAGTTTTGTTTCGGTATGTTGCATTGAAAGTGGTTAATATTGCATTGATTCGATCCCACAGTAAAGGGAAACGTTGATGGCGTTAACTACCGGGGGGAAACTCCACTCAACTTTCTAATCTCCTGCTTCTCTGTGCTGACTGTTATTTATTCTGCAAGGCTGTCCTGGCAGAGCTGCACCCACAAACAGCTTAAATGGAGCATTTATATGTAACTGTGCTCAGTGTTTCCTCATGGCAGGCTAGAGCTAGCAATGAGTGCGCTATGGGAATATCAGCTGTGCTGAAAGACAGACTTGATCCTCTCTCAATCAGTAGATGACATGGGACACATTTGACAGAAGTACCTAAAAGTATGTTCTAGTATCGAGAAAGTACTGACGTTTCGGTGTACCTTGTAACACTACTACCTACCACATTTCACCAGGGTCGTATGGCACCAAATGGAAGAAAATGGAATTAAACTGTGAGGGACTACCTTAACTTGCCAGATAAGAAATTGTTTTAATTTTCTGTTGCAAAATGTTTTTCTACAGTGTGCCCCAATTAAAACGACCCAGGAAGACCTAAGTTTACCTAATGTAACCTAGGTTCTATGATATGAGTGATGTCTCTCACTTTGGGTAACACCTCTTAGGGATGGAGTCTAGGAAGGTCCAATCACACAACGTCTGTCGGACAGGCGCAATGACCAATAGTGGACCAACCCACTTTCCATATAAGGAGCCGTAGTCTGCTCCCATTTTCACTTCGAAGTACGTTCATCTTCCTTACGCAAAGCATGAATGCGGTGAGAGACCTCACTCATAATATCATAGAACCGGGGTTACATTAGGTAACCTAGTTCTACCTAAGTTCTATTTCAATTACTCGTTCGGTCACTTTGGGGATATAGCCACATCGAGTAGCGCTCATATACTCTGAAGCCATGTCTGGATCGGATCAACCCTCAGAAGTCCCGACAATAAGCACTATATGCTCTAACGAGGGTGTAGTGACGTCCAGTTCGTAGAACCTCACGAATGTATGGGGGGTACCCCAGCATGCCACATTATAGATATCTTGAAAAGAGATGCCTTGGAACAATGTCCATGATTTAGACAAGCTTCTAAAGCTTCCCATACAATGGGATAAAGCACTACTAACACAAGGGACAAACCTTGGATATCGCTGGGGCAAATCATAGGTAGTTGTGGCCTGACGGTGCATGCAGCTCTACAACCTGTTTTGCTAATGCAATGGCTAAAGCTAAAGCAGTTTCAAGCAAGCAATCTAATTTTCACGCTTTCCAGTGGCTCGAACTGCAGCTGTGAAATGGACTCAAGCACCACAACGATTGTAGGATGGGTCTAGCTGTTTGGGTACTGAGCGTAGACTACGCTCAAATGTGAGGTTGTCGTACTTGGGATCAGCTAGCCACTGTTCACCCAGGAGATTACTATTCTGACTCAGGCTTCCACCATGTTATCCGGGGTGAGCATTGTTGCGCCTCATTTGACCGTAGTGCTGTGCGGTGTAAGTGGTCAGTTTTAGCTGTAGCTAGCTAATAATTCCAGGTATCTGAGTGCTTGGTTTAGTTCGTCCAGTACGGGGAAAACAATAGCCATAATGCTGAGCGAGAAGGTTCTGACAGCTGGTTTATATGTGAGCTACTCAAAGCCTGGCCGTGGGGTCTGTACAACTCACCTAGCTAAACACATAGCTGTAGTTAGCCGCAGAACACTATTGCTCTTTACAGGCTGAAACATCTCCCACGACCATAGTACCAAGGCACAACTGGTCAACCTAGCCAGCGAGGGCGCTGGTAAGCTACATAAGGGGGAAAGTAACACTACCCAGTGTAGGTATAAGAGCTAGCTCAGTGTGTACTGGCGGACGGTAGCTGTGGTGCTAGCCCTGGTATTAGCTGGCTGGCAATTGCCTAGCTATTGCTTGCACACTGATAGCTGAAGAACGTGAATGGCATACTTCTTAAGTGAGCTTCGCCTAGTAGTGTTGCGTGGGCTAACTGCATCACAGAAGGGGACTCTCCCTGTGCAGTGGTAAAAGTAGCCATATCTCTGGTATGGAGACCTGGGCTATGCATCTGCTATTCGAAGCTTCGCTGTATAGCTAGCGAGTCCGTTCGCCCAGTGGGTCAGTAGTCTAGTTATATCAAGCATACTTCCCGGGGAGGGAGATCTTGTCGTGTGCTTCACCAATACTTAGCTGTGCAGCCAGTGTTCCCTGGCGTTTAGCTAGCTAACTTAGTGTTCACGTAAAGGGTTAGTAGCCTCGTCCCTAAAATAGGAAGCTTGGGGAAGTTCCATGGCAGAAATTAGCTGAAGAGGGGTCGAAAACCGCTGTAAATCAGTGATGTTGGCTGGAGCTCCAAAGGTGCTCACCAGATTAGTGCCATAGGAGCAACAGTGTGCGAGGGCTGAAAATGTCAACAAAATGAGCACTGGTGACCTTTTTAGAACTAAACATTTTTTGAAGGCCAAAAAAATAGCTAGCCACAATGAGGTTCATTTTGAGAATTCGGCTAACCTTGAAGGCAACCTAGTTAACTAGCTAGCTGCTTCTCAAAACAAACCTCATTGTGGCTAGCTATTTTTTGGGGGGTCTTGAAATGTAACATCCAATCAAAATCTCCAGGCCTCCAAGGGAGTAAGTGATTTGAGGTATGGGAACGCGAGACTAGTAGCCTAGCTATAGCAAGCACACCACTAACTGAAGAATGTGCGTTCTTTCTTAGCTAGCAAGGTTAGTTTAGAGTCTGGCTAACCGAATCGCGAGTATATTTCCTTTCTTCCACTTTGGTGGGAATAAGCAACACGAAGCAGGTATCTGGGCTGGTAAGGTGAGAGCTGTCATGTGAGGGCAATCCTCAGCACGAAGCTTCTGTCCTGCGCTTGGCGGCTGAGTTCTTGACCGTCCACCTGTGAACAGTTAAGCAGAGGTCCAAGTCGATGCTGAGTAGAGGACCTTAATTTGAACCCGTGAAGAAGATGAAAGAAGTTAAGATACTACGACCCCTTATATGGGAAGTCGATTGTTTCTCTATTGGCGGTTGCACCCGTCTATGACCGACTTTGTGTGACTGGATCTTCCTAGACTCCGCCCCTAACAAGGCGTTACCCAAAGTGAGACACTGAAAGAGTGATTGTAAATAGAACCACCAGCTTAGCTATTCATCTCATCCATAGGCCAATTGGTGCAGAAAGCGAAATATTTTGATCCAGAGCAAAAGTGCGTTTCCTGCACAGCGCCAGAGAGCATTAGCTACCTGCTACCAATGGGCTCGGTATAATTAACAATTTAAATATTAATGATGAAATTTGCCTATTCATACAGGAGTGCAAGTGTACTGCTGCTAGGCTCCCTCTGTCACTTGGCAGACTAATTCAGACGGCAGGGCTTGTGAGTTAGTTATCTGTTGCTGGGGATTAGATCAGTTAGTAACACTAGAATCATAATTGTTTTCCTCGTCCAATTACTTAAATAAAACCTATTTGAGGATGCAAATTAATTGAGCCCTTATCAATATTTATTGTTTGTATAATAATCTGTCTAAAGTCGATCAATCTCACAAATAATTTGAATGGGCCACCCAATTGGAATATGCAAAGTTAATCCAGGGAAACCCAAATAAAAATTAGTGCCAAGCTGAGGAAGGGGGGACAGGTCAGTAGGGTACACGGGTAGGTCAGAAGAGGACCCTATATGTCCTTGGCCAGCCCTGGTCTTTTGTAGGCTACTATTTGTAATTTAGCTGCAGGAGAGAGATGTTTGTAGCTGTACACAGTCACCATGGTTACAGCAGGTGTCTCGCAATAGTGTTTATGTTGATAACATGAATACAATTTTTATATTTTTTGTTACTTAGAAACCATTAGGAGGCTGATTTTTTTTAAAATTTTATTTGCCAGGACTTTAAGTGACCAGTGAAATGGAAAATGTTGCAAACATTCATTTTCTACATGTTACATTAGAGGGCAGTGTTTCTCTTACAATGATTATTTAGCTGAACTTGTTTAGATGTTGCTGTTGTTCATGATAGACGGAAATACTATTGTACAGTTCACCTACTCCAGTATATTTAATTTTCAGCTCTTTTTTTTTGTGTTGCTCTGGCATTCCCTCTAATGTCTTCACTGCTTTACATTTCCAAAATATTTGCCTCTAAGCTTCTAGGGGATTCTGTTTGGTACAGAGCAGCGAAGAAGGAGCTTGTTCCTGAATTGACATGTCACACATTCCTGTTGACTCTCTGTGGAGTATGGGGGCTGTCATACTTCTCCATGCTCTTTCATGCTCCGTGCAGTACAGTGTTCAATAATGAAATAGAGGGAGACGGATCTGGCTCACAGATCTTCAAAGACCCTCTGTGGGTCTGGATATGCGATGGCATAGAAATTTCTCATCATTAGTTTTGGCCTTCACACATGAGACCACCCACTCAATATCCAACGTTTCCTGAGGAGTCTTTTCCAAATGGACTGGCAGACGCTTTCTTTTGACACAGATGTCTCCCATGGCACCTACAGTTGGCACCATTGCCACCTACTTGAATCGGGGTTGGTCAGGTTCAGCAAGCCTCTAATCTCCAAAGGGTGAAATTGACTTATTTCTGTTGTCATTGGGCTGTTTTTGCAGCCTTCTTCTTGTCAAGTAGTAGAAACTACCTAATCACACTCGTGACAGGCTGGTGCACTATTCCTTTGTTTCTTCACGACTAGGATCAGAGAAGCCTTTATTCAAATCACAAAATCATTCAGCTATTTCTTGCTTTGAGATCGATTTATGGCACTCTAAGTTAATTAGCTAGATAAATGAATTAGTGAGTGCTGTCTTGCTTTTTTAAAACCCTACAACTGAATTAAGCCAATTTGTCAGTAAATAAAATAAAACACCTTTAAAGGTCCAATACAGGATCAAATAATTTCTGGTTGACAATTAAGTACTTTATTGTGATTTGTATTCAATGAAAATTGTACAAAGGATTGAGCAAAGAGTAATTTCTCAAGAACTTCGCTAGTGCTGTCAGGGAGTGGTCTGAGAGGGGGGCAACTGAAAACTAGCTGTTATTGCCAAAGAGGTTTGGAACTCTCTCTTATTGATCTATGAACTCGGGAGGCTAAAACTCCCTCCCAACAAAACAGGCTAACAATTCTGTCGGCCTTTTCAGACAGGTATTACACTAAAAAGGCATCATTTTCACAATTTCACAGTATTATTCCAACCTCCGTGTGGAAATATACACTGAACAAAAATATAAATGCAACACGTAAAGTGTTGGTCCCATGTTTCATGGGCTCAAATAAGAGCCAAGACATTTTTCCATATACACAAAAACGTATTTCTCTCAAAGTTTGCACAAAGGAGCTTATCCCTGTTAGTGAGCATTTCTCCTTTTTCCAAGATAATCCATCCACTTGACAGGTGTGGCATAATCAAGAAGCTGATTTAAACAGCATGATCATTACACAGGTGCACCTTGTGCTGGGGAAAATTAGAAGGCCATTCTAAAATGTGCAGTTTTGAGAATGCCGAGTGTGTGCAAAGCTGTCATCAAGGCAAAGGGCTACTTTGAAGAATCTCACTTATACAATTTATTTAGATTTTGTTTAACACTTATTTTTTGGGGTTACTACATGATTTCATGTGTTATTTTGTAGTTGTGATGTCTTCACTCTTCTATAATGTAGAAAATAGTAAAAAGGTGTGTGTTCAATCTATTGACTGGTACTGTGCATATATAAAAGACAGAAAAATCATGTTTTTTACTGCACTGGGACATTTTTGACCAAAATGTAAAAAATCTAGTAACAAGGAGAGACTGCAATCCAGACCTGCGTTCATGACGAGTACCATTTTAAATCTTTACTTCCCTAGTACTTTTGGTGTTTGCTTTAGTCTGGAGGGGCTCCTCTATGGGAGGAGTTTGCAGTTTTGCAACTAATCTATTAGTTCCATTTCGCTAGGGCAGCTCAATCACTCCCAACTAAACTTTTTGAAATGATTTAAAATTGTTTTTGACCCAAGGTCTGCTGCAATCCATTAATTTTCTGGGTTAACCTAGACACTGTCTTTAACCGCTAAAGTTGTTAGAACATACTAAGTTCTTGGCCCAAATTAATGCAAGCATATCAGTTTTTGGTGCATATGCATTTGTTTCCCAGCCAAAGTGAGAGGTGAACACAGAGCCTCAGATTACCGTTTCTCCCCCCTCAAAAGTAATTCAATGCCACCCTAAAGGACTGTGTGGCTGCCTGGGGCCCTAATGTAGGAGGCAGCAAATAGTATGTGAGATTGTTTACACGTACAGCAGCCCAGGGATTTTACTCTGGTTTCAATTTCGCCGCCAGATCATTATCTCAGCGTGGTCCTACTAGTAGATATGGATTGCAGGCTTTACCTCAATTGCCTTGTCACATTGACATTATTCACACAGTCTGAAAATAGCAATCCTGTTGGCTCTGGAGGTGACGGTAGAGCACCAGGATGTATTCGACCAGAGGCCCTGTCATCATGTCACAGGCTCTGTCTCACTCAGGGGACAGCGAAATATCCTTCACAAATAGCTCTAGTTCTCCACCAAAGCCATTGATCTAGGCAGACATGTTTTGTAGTTTGAGTGTTTGCTTGTGGACTTAATTTAGCACAAACCCTTGATCCAATGTGCTATTGGAAGCAAAATACTTTTTAAAATTAGATGTTTGATCTACAGTTAAAATAAAATGTAAATAAAAGATCCCTTCTGCATACACTTAGCAATATGATAGTGGGAGAGGCAACTTTTTTTCTATTTAGGCTAATTTATTTTAATTGAAGAACTGTGAAAGTAACCGATGAGTATCTTTTCCCCTGTAATCTATAGGGAAATTGTCCAGTTTGAAATGCCCCATATTACCGATTTTACTTAGGCGAAGTGTGAGTGTAGCACCCTCTTAAAGAACCATACTTTTTTCTGATACAGAATAATGCGTGTGATTTTAAAAAGCCTCTGTGCTCTCTCTGGGGTGTATGAGAATTCCCATTACAAACTTTTAAAGCTCCTCAAAACATGACTGTCTCTAATGAACCGCTGCACTGTATCCAGGGGTCTATTCACTAGGAACCAGACAGAAGCAAATGGGATGAAATGGGGAGCAAACTACCTGAATTTCAGTGCAGCTGGAAGCTCCAGTACAGCTGGACAATGATCCAAAACACATAATCAAGTCTACATGAAAATGTCTTAAAAGTAACAAATTTGAAGTTTTGGAATGGCCTAGTCAAAGTCCACACCTAATCGCACTTGCGATGTTGTGTTTAAAACTTGAAATGAGCAGCTCACGCTTGAAAACTCACATTCTGCTGAGTTAAAGCAGTTTTGCATGCAAGAGTGGGCAAAAATTCCTCCACGGGGATGTGATGCTAATCAAAATAACAGGAAGCATTTGGTTGGAGTCATTGCATCTACAGGTGGCACACTCAGGGGAATTGGGTGTTGCATATCTTTGTTAATAAAATTTAAAGTTTCATCTCTTCTTTCGCGTTCGCAAAGACGTTTAGGGACGGGAGAATGTGCAATAAGAAAATAAAAAACTGAGATATAATATTGTTTTGACCATTTGTAAGGAACTAGAAAGCTTTGAAAACAACCCAACATGTTTCTGTTAAGAGTTCAGTTCGGCTTGGATGTGGATGCATATTTTGTGGTTTAAATACTATCAGCTTTGATGCTAATAATGATGGCACCTCTACAGATGGTATCTAACTGAGCATTTGCATTCTCTCAAGATGCTGAAAGAAAGTAATCATATTTCTCAACACTTGAGAACTACATTTGGCATATGACTTTACTGCAAGAAATGCTTAATACTGCAGGAGTTAATATGAAGGCTATGTGAGAGGTTATGGACCTATAGTCAGTGTCCAGATTTCAGTTTCCATTTAACCCTTCTGAACAGGAGGCTACAGTGCCCTTGACATGCCAAAGGCCTATTTGAAGACCTCATCTTGTGACTGTCAAATTTGTATAGATCTTCACAAAACATCCTCATTTACCACTTCACAATTTTTTTCCCCGAAACATTACTTTTCTTGCCATCCGTCTCCTTACTTTCAACTCTCCTTTCGCGTCTTTCGTCTTACTGAATTCAACTCCGACATTGTCCTTTTTGCCTCCGTGGATTGACATGAACGTTTTCTTCCTGTTCCCAAAAGCATTTGTCAATTGACGCACGAACAGTTAGGCCATGAAGCTTAGGCTTATGCACTAATGCCAGATAGCTCAAAATAATTAAATAAAAACCTCAATGTAGCCTATAGGTACACATTTCACAAGAATAATATATTTAGATTTTAAGATATTGTTTTCTCTTTATTCAACCCGCATGCCACCTTTCATCCACATAATATTTAATGACCCTAAACCTGTCCACCCCACTGAGACTGTGGGTTCTGAGTCAACCCGCATCACTAGTTTGCACTAATGAATACACCCTGTTTTGCAGATTTGGGATGGTGCAGAGAGTGGGCAGTGCCTGCAGGTATACTCCTCCCACTCGGGGGCGGTGCGAGATGCCTGTTGGTCCCCCTGTGGGCGACGCCTCCTCACCGGCTCCTTTGACAACACGGCCATGGTGACGGACGTGGAGACAGGTGAGCAACACTCTCTGGAACAATCCAAGTCACTTGTATTTCATATTGGTGACCAAAAATGTTTTGTGTGTTTTCTTGATTAGTTTAGGTCTGCTAGTATCCCTTTTACATGTATTTCAAATCAAATCAACTTTAATTGGCCACATACACATGGTTAGCAGATGTTAATGCGAGTGTGTAGCGAAATGCTTGTGCTTCTAGTTCCGACAGTGCAGCAATATCTAACAAGTAATCTAACAATTCCACAACAACTACCTAATACACACATCTAAAGGGATGAAATAAGAATATGTACATGTAAATATATGGATGACCGGGCGGCATAGGAAAAATGCAATAGATGGTATAAAATACAGTATATACATATGAGATGAGTAATGTAAGATATGTGAACATTATTAAAGTGTCATTATTTATAGTGACTTCTCCAAGATTTAATATTGGACCATTGAAAAATGCCATATGTAGAAAACTATGGATAATCGTTGAGACAAATAGCATTTGATATAAGGCTGATTGTGCCCTTAAACTGGCATAGCCAACGTAAGTGGAAAATCTTGTAAAGTCCGTCCCCTTAAATCCTCCTGTAATGCATATCCTATTTTCTTAAGTGTTTTTTTTCAACCGCAAACACATGTAAGTACGTACGTTGATTTAAAGCTCTCAGTGGCTCTCCATCTTTTAGGTCACCACATGATTAGTCGTTGCAGTGTGCACTTCCTCTCCCCGCGTGGCTGTCAATTCTGCCAATAAAGCCCTTGGATAATTGCTTCACCCGCCCATTAAATAACCTGGCAGCTCGGGGTAAGTGATCGATAGCAGATCCACAGGCAGAATCCAGCATGCCCACACACCGCCAACCCTCAGGCACCAGACGGCTGTGACATTATCTCCCGTTTACCCCTTCCTGTCGTTGGTCAGTGTGTTGACTCATTTAGTGGACTGACCCAGCAAACAGGGGGATGTCCTTAGGACATAAGAAGATGCTCCCGTTGGGCTCCCTTTAGGGTTTTATCGGAACAATATCCCACAGAGCGTTCTTGAAAAGTTACATGTTTACCTCAGTTTGGTTTGAAAATAACATTACAGTAAGGACTCTTCATGACCATTTGGAATGACAGTTGGGCTCCATCAGTCAACTTTTACACTGGCAGTTCAGCACTCATGAATACCAGTATGCGATGCTTCTTTATCTGGCAGGCAGGGAGACTAGGCTCACTTGCTCCCTCTACCGCCATGACTAGATTTATATCCCTCCGGATGGCACATTTTGGTGAGGTATTGAGATAATTAGAATATCAATGCAGCAGCGTTTGCTATGTCCACGCTGACAGTCACAAATTCATATATATGTTAATAGCAGGTGGATTGAGGAGCTGGAGTGGTGTGCTTGTGTTTGGAGCATCAGCTCGTAATCAATAGATGTGATTCATTGGCTCTTGATGCTCTTCAATAAATCAGAGGCTCTCAGCTGCAATGAGAAAGGCTGGGTTCTTTAGATGATGGGCTGTCAATGTAAACAGCACAGCCCTTGGCTGTCTGGCTGGCTTTTGGAGAGCCCGCACTTAGTGCCTTCAGAAAGTATTCATACCCCTTGACTGATTCCACATTTTGTTGTTATAGCCTGAATTCAAAATGGATTAAATAAAATACATTCTCACCCATCTACACACACTACCCCATAATGAAAGTGAAAACATGTTTTTTTTTATTGATAATGAAATACTGAAATATCAAATTTACATGTATTCACACCCCTGAGTCAATACTTTGTAGAAGCACTTTTGGTAGTGATTACAGCTGTGAGTCTTTCTTGGTAAATCTAAGAGCTTTCCACACCTGGATAGTGACAACATTTGCCAATTTAAAAACAATGATTTTCAAAATTCTTAATTTATTTTTTATTTATTTTTTACCCCTTTTTCTCCCCAATTTCGTGGTATCCAATTATTTTAGTAGCTACTATCTTGTCTCAACGCTACAACTCCCGTACGGGCTCGGGAGAGATGAAGGTTGAAAGTCAAGCGTCCTCCGATACACAACCCAACCAAGCCGCACTGCTTCTTAACACAGCGCCATCCAACCCGGAAGCCAGCCGCACCAATGTGTCGGAGGAAACACTGTGCACCTGGCAACCTTGGTTAGCGCACACTGCGCCCGGCCAGCCACAGGCGTCGCTGGTGCGCGATGAGACAAGGATTTTCAAAATTCTTCAAGCTCTGTCAAATTGGTTGTTGATTGTTGCTAGACAACCATTTTCAGATCTTGTCATAGATTTTCAAGGAGATTTAAGTGAAAACTGTAACTAGCTTATAGTAGATAAATTAACATTAAATTCTCTGGCAACAGCTTTGGTGGACATTCAGTCAACATGCCAATTGCACGCTTCCTCAACTTGAGACATCTGTGGCGTTGTGTGACAAAACTGCACGTTTTAGAATGGCCTGTTATTGTCCCCAGCACAAGGTGCACCTGTGTAATGATCATTCTGTTTAATCAGCTTCTTGATATGCCACAGGTAGATGGATTATCTTGGAAATGGAGAAATGCTCCCTAACAGGGATGTAAACACGTTTGTGAATTTATTTTTATGGGTATAATAATAAATATTAATATTATTTTGCGAGGCATTGGAAAACCTCTATGGTCTTTGTGGTTGAATCTGTGTTCAATATTCACTGCTCGACTGAGGGACATTACAGATAATTGTATGTGTGGTTGTACAGAGATGAGGTAGTCATTCAAAAATCATGTTAAACACTTATTGCACACAGAGTGAGTCCATGCAACTTATTATTTGACTTTGTAAGCATATTTTTAATCTATTTAATTTATTTAGGCTTGCCATAACAAAGGTGTCCGGTATTTATTGACTCAAGACATTTCAGATTTTAATTTTTAATTAATTTGTAAACATTTTAAATTTTATAAATGTAAAAAAAATTCAGGCTGTAATACAACAAAATCTTGGAAAAGTCTGAATAGTTTTCGAAGGCACTGTACATTATCTGACCCCTTGACCTCAACGGTCCAGATTAAGGTACCACAACACATGCTTTGGCCATTTGTTTGCATTCAATGGTACCATGCTTCCACCTTTTCTTTCTTTATTTTATTTTTTTGTTAGTAGTTACTATCTTGTCTCATCGCTACAACTCCCGTACGTGCTCGGGAGAGACGACGGTCGAGAGCCATGTGTCCTCCGAAACCCAACCAAGCCGCACTGCAGCGCACATCCAACCCGGAAGCCAGCCGCACCAATGTGTCGGAGGAAACGGCGTGCACCTAGTGCACTGCACCGGCCCGCAACAGGAGTCGCTAGTGCGCGATGAGACAAGGATATCCCTACCGGCCAAACCCTCCCTAACCCGGATGACGCTAGGCCAATTGTGGACCTCCCGGTTGCGGCCGGCTGCGACAGAGCCTGGGCTCGAACCCAGAGTCTCTGGTGGTACAGCTAGCACTGTGATGCAGACCACCGCGCCAGCCGGATGCTACTGAACTGTGACGGTCATTTTCAAGGACATCTTAAGTGTTTGACTCAAGAAGCTCGGTCCAATTCATTACATTTGTTGAGTCCTAAAGCAGTCATATTTGGCCTACAGAATGACTGTCACAGTTCAGTAGCAATCGAGAGTTGGAGGGATGGATTAAATGCATTTTATTTGAAGGGCATTAGTGAGAAGTGGCAGCTGCTTTTTGGGCTTTTTCAAGCCTGTTCTTGGGCCAGTGTGATTGCAAGCCACTGGAAGAATATTCACAGGCAGTGGTTTACAACAGAAGCTCTAACTCCACTTTGAAAGCATCCACTTTCATACATTATGCTTTTGCCTTCAGCCATTCATCGTGTTTTTGGACGATTCTTTCTTCTGGGAGGAATGTATGTGAAGTGGTCATAATATCCTATGTAGCTCAACCACTAGTGTCCTGCTTTTTGTAGTTTCTCTAATGAAGAAAGATTTTTTTTGTGTTTTTTTTTGTTGCTCCATCTATCTTCAATGTCCTCTCTCTCTCGTATCATGTAGGCCAGCGCTGTGGATCATATGGCTAGGAGTTCAGAGACCAGCTCCAGCACAGAGATCGGTCCCCTCCCCTTATCTTCAAACTCCGCTAAGCTAATCAATGTTTCTTAATTAAAACACGAAAGGCCTTATTTGTTATGCAAATGAGGCTGGTTTCTCATAGTCTCCCCAAACATTAGCTTTGAATCTCGATGACAGATCTCAGATCCCTCCCAAATCACAACCATTAAAGGCAAAGATGTGAAATGCACCCCGCCTGGCCACACGCCTGAAGAAATATTCCACAAACTTTGCTGATCAATAGGACGGGGACTCGCTCCCCCCAATAAATAAGCGAGTCCCTTGTCTGTGGTTATTTGTGGTGACACTTTCTCATTTAAACAAATTTGTGTGGAAATACACATTTTAAATATGGGGTGGTGTTTTGTCCGGCACTTACTAGAATTTAACACTTTTGAGGGAGTCTTTAACACTGCTTATAGAAGTCTTGGTTGTGTGTGGGATTGATTTTAGAGGAGTCGCATGGCCCTGAGGTACATCTCACATAGCCTTTGACAGGTCTGCTGCCTGGGTATAGTCTGGAACGGTCCCCATGCAGGTTTGTGCTGTACGTTCTGACGGAAACATTGGGCTGTTGCACCCTTTTCAGGCTTGATTATATTTAAGCCCTGCAATGTTTGTTTTGAAGCTCAACATCACTATAATTTAATAAGGAAACGCTTGTTGACACTTGCTGGCCAAAACAGTGGATTTTTGTTTCGTTTTTTTAAATATCTTTGTATCATTTCTTTGTCAGTTTTAAATTAGCTTTTTATCTGGACTTATTTTTTTACGTGTGTGTGAGAAAAGCTGCTTTTGGTTTTCAAATACTAATTTGTTCTGCATGGTAAAGGGCATAGTTCCAAAAATATCACAGGACTTTCCCAAATGCCTCGTACTTTATTTGGATATCACTGATTCATTGTGCCAAAACATTTTGCTAACTGGGTTTGTCATATATGGGGTGGTGCAGGACCTTCCTTGATCTGAGGGCTCCTTTGACTTTGAAGTGGCTCTGTGTCCAATTTCTCTGTCATGTATGCTTTATCCAAACCGTTATTTTTTCCCGTACTCCTCTCCTGTTTGCTAGAGGTTTGTGGTGGTGGTTTCTGTGTTTGCTTCCTCAGGACAGCAGATCGTGAAGGTGGGGAACCAATTCAAGGTGATGTGCTTGGCAGTGCAGCCCAACGACCCTGAAGTGTTCCTGTGTGGGGGTTACAGCGCAGAGGTCAAGGCCTGGGACGCCCGTACCTGCAAGGTCAGCCGCATCTCTTCTCTCCAGCACCGTAGGCCTATCCCTGTTAGACCTTGATTCAAATAGTATTTGTTTTCTTTGAAATACTTTCGTAATGGAAACAATAGATGAGGTTTACACTTTTGGGACTATTCTATCTGGCACTCTAGGCAGGCTCTGTCAAACACTCAATTTGATATTTGTTCCCAGGTCTGATTTCTCGCTGTGGCTGTCCGTCACCGAGAGTCATCTAACAGCACTGTCGAGGCATGCTAATCTACAATGTGGTGCACTGCACCCCTTCTGGCATGAGTTCAGACTGGCATGTTCCCAATTGCCTAGCCACTAGTACATTTTAATGACAAAGTATTTTTTTCTGGCAGTAGGTGTCAATGTACACTACTGTTCAAAAATTTGGGGTCACTTAGAAATGTACTTGTTTTTGAATGAAAAGCACATTTTTTTTGTCCATTTTAAAATAACATCAAAATTGATCAGAAATACAGTGTAGACATTGTTAATATTTCAAAAACAAGGACATTTCTAAGTGACCCCAAATTTTTTAACGGTAGTGTATGTTGCAGAGGAATTGGAGTAGTCATATCTGCTAGAGGAGCCAAGCTTCACAACATGCAGTATTTATTCAACCTTCAATTTATGCCCTATCTTCTGTGTTCCCAGGTGGAGAGGGTGTACAGGGCACGGATCCAGCAGACTCTGGCCATCCTGTTCCTGACCGGGGGCAGGGAGTTTGTGACCAGCAGTGACTCGGTCAGCCGGGACTCTGCCGAGCGCACGCTCATTGCCTGGGACTTCCAAACCACCGCTAAGGTCTCCAATCAGATCTACCATGTAAGTAAGAACAGGGTCGTGTTCAGTAGGGCATACTGTATCAAAACAATTTGCAACAGAAAATGTATATGATAGTTTCTTATTGGATAATTTCAGTTAGTACCTCCCTAGTTATCTCTGTTTCAAATTGTCCCTACGGGACAAGGCCTAGATAGCTTGTCTCATCCCAGCCATGTTGTCCCTGCTATTGCAAACACACTGTGCCTGTAAGGAGCAAAGAAAATCTCTTAACTAGTCATAAAGTACTTTATCAATCTGATTGGTAAATCATTTTTTACAACTTTTAAATGAATTATATACACTGCTCAAAAAAATTAAGGGAACACTAAAATAACACATCCTAGATCTGAATGAATGAAATATTCTTATTAAATACTTTTTTCTTTACATAGTTGAATGTGCTGACAACAAAATCACACAAATGATCAATGGAAATCAAATTTATCAACCCATGGAGGTCTGGATTTGGAGTCACACTCAAAATTGAAGTGGAAAACTACACTACAGGCTGATCCAACTTTGATGTAATGTCCTTAAAACAAGTCAAAATGAGGCTCAGTAGTGTGTGTGGCCTCCACGTGCCTGTATGACCTCCCTACAACGCCTGGGCATGCTCCTGATGAGGTGGCGGATGGTCTCTTGAGGGATCTCCTCCCAGACCTGGGCTAAAGCATCCGCCAACTCCTGGACAGTCTGTGGTGCAACGTGGCGTTGGTGGATGGAGCGAGACATGATGTCCCAGATGTGCTCAATTGGATTCAGGTCTGGGGAACGGGGCGGGCCAGTCCATAGCATCAATGCCTTCCTCTTGCAGGAACTGCTGACACACTCCAGCCACATGAGATCTGGCATTGTCTTGCATTAGGAGGAACCCAGGGCCAACCGCACCAGCATATGGTCTCACAAGGGGTCTGAGGATCTCATCTCGGTACCTAATGGCAGTCAGGCAACCTCTGGCGAGCACATGGAGGGCTGTGCGGCCCCCCCAAAGAAATGCCACCCCACACCATGACTGACCCACCGCCAAACCGGTCATGCTGGAGGATGTTGCAGGCAGCAGAACGTTCTCCACGGCGTCTCCAGACTCTGTCACGTCTGTCACGTGCTCAGTGTGAACCTGCTTTCATCTGTGAGGAGCACAGGGCGCCAGTGGCGACTTTGCCAATCTTGGTGTTCTCTGGCAAATGCCAAACGTCCTGCACGGTGTTGGGCTGTAATCCAACCCCCACCTGTGGACGTTGGGCCCTCATACCACCCTCATGGAGTCTGTTTCTGACCGTTTGAGCAGACACATGCACATTTGTGGCCTGCTGGAGGTCATTTTGCAGGGCTCTGGCAGTGCTCCTCCTTGCACAAAGGCGGAGGTAGCGGTCCTGCTGCTGGGTTGTTGGCCTCCTACGGCCTCCTCCACGTCTCCTGATGTACTGGCCTGTCTCCTGGTAGCGCCTCCATGCTCTGGACACTACGCTGACAGACACAGCAAACCTTCTTGCCACAGCTCGCATTGATGTGCCATCCTGGATGAGCTGCACTACCTGAACCACTTGTGTGGGTTGTAGACTCCGTCTCATGCTACCACTAGAGTGAAAGCACCGCCAGCATTCAAAAGTGACCAAAACATCAGCCAGGAAGCATAGGAACTGAGAAGTGGTCTGTGGTCCCCACCTGCAGAACCACTCCTTTATTGGGGGTGTCTTGCTAATTGCCTATAATTTCCACCTGTTGACTATTCCATTTGCACAACAGCATGTGAAATTTATTGTCAATCAGTGTTGCTTCCTAAGTGGACAGTTTGATTTCACAGAAGTGTGATTGACTTGGAGTTACATTGTGTTGTCTAAGTGTTCCCTTTATTTTTTTGAGCAGTGTATAAATGCCCATTGGTTCTTGAAGAATATAACATAGAAATGCAGCTTAGTTTATTTGTCATACCCCATCAGAACTGAAAATATTAGATTGGAATAAAACAATGTTGGTCGTAAATGTAAATAAACACAATATAGCCTCAAAGCATAAATAAAACTATACTGTACAAAAATATAAACGCAACATTCAACGATTTTACTGCGTTACAATTCATATAAGGAAATCAGTCAATTGAAATAAATTCATTAAGCTCTAATCTATGGTTTTCACATGACTGGTCAGGAAGCCATGGGTGGGGCGTCGAAGGGCATAGGCCCCACTGACTGGGGAGCCAGGCCTAGCCAATCAGAATGAGTTTTTCCCCACAATGGTTTATTACAGAAATAAATTCTCAGTTTCATCAGCCTTCCTGGTGACTGGTCTCCGATGATCCCACAGGTGAAGAAGCCGGATAAGGGGGTCCTGTGCTGGCGTGGTTACACGGTTGGATTTACAGCCAAATTCTCTAAAATGACATTGGAGGCGGCTTAGAAGTTAACATTCAATTCTCTGACAACAGCTCTAGTGGACATTCTTGCAGTCAGCATGCCAAATGCACACTCCCTCAACTTGAGACATCTATGGCATTGGGTTGTGTGACACAACTGCACATTTAGGTGGTCTTTTGTCCCCAGCACAAGGTGCACCTTTGCAATGATAATGCTGTTTAATCGGCTTTCTTGATAGGAGATGGATTATCTTGACAAAGGTGAATTGCACAACATTTTTGAGAAATAAGCTTTTGTGCATATGGGAAGATTTCACGATGCCTCGTGAAACATGGGACACTTAATATGTTGTTTTATATTTTTGTTCAGTATATAATGTTGATATCATGGATGGTAAGTCCTTGCATCCATAACTATGTTTATGAATTTGAGTAGTTAAATTTTTCTAGCCTCTATCCTTCAGATTTTTACTCAAACAGTGACGGGGTGCGCTGCTTTGTTTCAACTGCAGATTGCCCCTTTAAAGCTCTTGTTTTTGTTTTCCATAATAGTTGGATACTACATTTTTCCTCTCCCTGTAATGTATGTAAATGTCGGTCCATACAGTCCTATGTCTTATTGACTATTTAAGTGCATGTGGGTGGTTTTTATGGCAGAAAATACAGATACTATCATTTGAGTATGAATGCCAAGCCAGTTGAATGCTTTCTGACCTTCTCCCATTCACTTGATTGAATCCAGGAGCGGTACACGTGCCCCAGCCTAGCCCTTCACCCCCAGCAGGACTCGTTTGTAGCGCAGAGCAATGGCAACTACATGGCCCTATTTTCTGCCCAGCGGCCATACAGAATGAATAAGAGGAGGCGGTATGAAGGACACAAGGTCAGTGGTGATGAGGCTGTGCGGTTGCATGGGAGATCTATACGCTCTACAAACCGCTCTATAGCTAAAAGCAGTAGTCCCTCTGGTCTGTCATTTACAGTCCTCTACAAACGCACATGGTTAAACAAAAAACAATTTCACAGATGAGTCACATAAAGAACGTGACATTCAGATATGTTATACAAATATTAAAGGGACCTGCTGAGGTTTTGCTGTAAATATTTGTCGAGTGAGTAGCCTTCGGCTAGCTATAGAAAGCAGCTGTAACTTTAGTGTAGTTTCAACGTTGGTCCTTTGTGTAAAAACATGGTCTGTCTGCTAAACGGTGCTAATATATATCTATTTTTTTACATTCCAATTAGAATAAACATGTCATTTATTTGTTTATGCATGTTATTTCCCCTGTGTGGGAATGATATGCTAAACAGTACTGAGATGTGTATTACTAACAATAGACATAGGTGGTCTTTATCTTAAATCCTCTCATGTGCATGACGGAGGTAATAAAGGAAACAGTGTGAATATGAAATGCATGCAAAGCAGTAATAACAATAATTGTTTGGGCTTTTCCACCAGGTGCTCTAACTACTATAGGGGGAGTCTCAAGCAGACAGCAGAGGATTGCAACCTCAATGTAATCTCGAGCTGCATTATTGTAAACTTGTATTTCATGACTAGCCCATTCCTATCTGCATTTTTATATTTTTTTGCACTGCAAGTATAGTGGAAAATGTGGGCCCAGGTCATTTGTGGTGTGTGTATAGTGTGTGTAAATTGATTTCATTGCTAATGTAAGGTGTGATGGTTTAGGTTGAGGGCTATGCGGTGAGGTGTGGCTTCTCTCCGGATGGGTCCATACTGGCCACGGGCAGCTCCACAGGCTCTGTCCACTTCTACGACCAGCAGAGTGCTCGGACGCTGCACACGCTGCTCGCACACCAGCAGGCATGCATGTGTGTGTCTCTGCACCCTGTGATGCCCGCTGTGGTGGCAACGTGCGACTGGGGTGGCGAGATCAGGATCTGGCAGTGATTGGCACAAAGAAGGGGAGGAATTATAACACCCAGACACTACAAACATCCAGGCATCCTTCCTATCTGAGCTGCCGGAGAGAAAGGAAACTGCTCAGGAATATTTCCATAAGGGCAATTTACTCTTCATACTGAAATTCGCTTCCATTCAAATACATACCTGTTGACCAAACTGCTGGCAGTTGTCTATTGCTTAGCTTATACCATAACTTCAATCAAATTTCAAGGCAAAAATTGTAAAATTGACTTTGTTTTTTTTTTGGTACCATAGCTTACTCAGGAATTAGTGTACAGGATTCTTACTCGCATTGTAAATGAACGACGTGATGACCCTGTTTGTCACAGCTTTAATAAAAGTACTGACCTAATCTACATTCATTGTCATGTATGTGGTGTGTGGTCTTTGTAGAAGATGATACTTTGCAGTCAGGGGCACATTACAGTGCAGAGGATCAAAGACAGGTTTTCTTAATTAACATTTCAAAGGGTACATTTTTAAAAGCTTTTGAGTTTATTATCATCAGACAGTAGTGGGTATGGATGCAGCTCTAGCCCGTCTGCCATATTAAGTCACTGACCGAATTGCGAAGCAAGTCAGAATTATTCTCTAAATTCAGCAGCTTGTATATTTCCTCTACCAATAGTAATTTGGTAACTAAAGAAACTTTTCAAAGGAATATCCAGGCCTGTCAATCATAAGTATTTCCTAAGGCCAGGTAACAATGATTAAATCAACTGAACGTGTAAATATTTTTCAATATTTGTGTGCCTAAATACATCTAGCTGTTGGTAGTGAGTGACATCTAAATACCTAAGATTGAATGTAACGGATAATGTCAAATGCATCAATTACATTTTACAAGATTATAGTGTATTTTACTTTAGATTACCTCCATTTTAACTGCTGATATTCCATTTGTCCTCCTCTTCTCACCTGTGTATGTCTGAGCGAGGCAAGGCTCGCACTCCAAACTGGTCGACCTGCCACCCAGTTTACTTCCCTTAATCTAGGGCCGATCCTGGACGTTCCCCCAATCTAGAACCAGAAATTGGCTTTGAGGGCAGGACGACCAGAACGGAACAGTTACTGCAAATATAATGGATCAGAGCCATCAATTTCAAAGAGTACAGACAATTTTTAAAATGTGGAATATTGTTCTCATTCTAAGCATTGTTTTAATATTCCCCCATGTAATATTAATGGGGGAGCTAACATGGCTGCCATATAATTTTGAACTGTTATATACAGTTGAAGTCAGAAGTTTACATACACCTAAGCCAAATACATTTAAACTCTGTTTTTCACAATTCCTGACATTTAATCCTAGTAAAAATTCCCTGTTTTAGGTCAGTTAGGATCACCACTTTATTTTAAGAATGTGAAATGTCAATAATAGTAGAGAGAATTATTTCTTTCAGCTTTTATTTCTTTCATCACATTCCCAGTGGGTCAGAAGTTTTACATATACTCAATTAGTATTTGGCAGCATTGGCTTAAACAATTTAAACTTGGGTTTAACATTTCAGGTAGCCTTCCACAAGCTTCCCACAATAAGTTGGGTGAATTTTGTTCCATTCCTCCTGACAGAGCTGTGGTAACTGAGTCAGGTTTGTAGTCCTTGCTCACAAACACTTTTTCAGTTCTGAACACAAATTTTCTATAGGATTGAGGTCAGGGCTTTGTGATGGCCACTCCAATACCTTGACTTGGTTGTCCTTAAGCCATTTTACCACCGCTTTGGAAGTATGCTTGAGGTCATTGTCCATTTGGAAGACCCATTTGTGACCAAGCCTGAACTTCCTGACTGATGTCTTGAGATGTTGCTTCAATATATCCACATAATTTTCCTACCTCATGATGCCATCTATTTTGTGAAGTGCACCAGTCCCTCCTGCAGCAAAGCACCCCCACCACATGATGCTGCCACCCCCCACCACATGATGCTGCCACCCCCGTGTTTCACGGGATGGTGTTCTTTGTCTTGCAAGTCTCCCCATTTTTCCTCCAAACATAAAGATGGTCATTATGGCCAAACAGCTATATTTTTGTTTCATCAGACCAGAGGACATTTCTCCATAAAGTACGATCTTTGTCCCCATGTGCAGTTGCAAACTGTAGTCTGGGTTTTTCTATGGCGGTTTTGGAGCAGTGGCTTCTTCCTTGCTGAGTGTTATGTGGATATAGATACTTTTGTACCCGTCTCCTCCAGCATCTTCACAAAGTCCTTTGCTGCTCTTCTGGGATTGATTTGCACTGAGTTTGACTCAAATGATGTAAATTAGCCTATCAGAAGCTTCTAAAGCCATGACACAATTTTCTGGATTTTTCCAAGCTGTTTAAAGACAGTCAACTTAGCGTATGTAAACTTCTGACCCACTGGATTTGTGATACAGTGAATAAGTGAAATAATCTGTCGGTAAACAATTGTTGGAAAAATGTGTCATTCACAAAGTAGATGTCCTTAACCGACTTGCCAAAACTATAGTTTGTTATCAAGACATCTGTGGAGTGGTTGAAAAACAAGTTTTAATGACTCCAACCTAAGTGTATGTAAACTTCCAACTGTAAATGCATCATAATGCTCATTCTCTTCTAGACATTTATATTGCCCATGTATTAAGGTGGAGCTAACAATGACTAGACAGCTTACAGCGAGGAGGTAAGGGCCCTGGCGGAGTGTTGGCAAGAAAATAACCTCCGTAAACGTCAACAAAGGAGCTGATCGTGGACTTCAGGAAATAGCCGAGTGAGCACGCCCCTATTCACATCGCCCCTATTCACAAGCTTCAAATTCCTCACAAACTGAAATGATCCACGCCCACAGACAGTGTGGTGAAGAAGTCACAACAGCGCCTCTTCTGAGGCTGAACAAATTGTGCTTGGCCCCTAAGACCCTCGCACACTTTTTACAGATGCACAATTGAGAGCATCCTGACGGGCTGTATCACCGCCTGGTACGGCAACTGCACCGCCCAGAACCGCAGGGTCTGCCCTCCAGAACGCCTACAACACCCGATGTCACAGGAAGGCCAGAAAGATCAACGACATCAACTTCCTGAGCCACGGCATGTTCACCCCGCTATCATTGAGGTCAGTACAGGTGCATCAAAGCTGGGAACGAGAGGCAAGGCCATCCGACTGTTAAATGGCCATCACTAGCCGGCTACTCAACCCTGCACCTTAGAGGCTGCTGCCCTATAGACATGGCATCACTGGCCAATGTAATAATGGAACACTAGTCACTTTAATAATGTTTACATCCTGCTTTACTCATCTCATATGTGTATATACTGTATTCTAGTCATTGCCACTTCGACATTGCTCGTCCTAATATTTATATATTTCTTAATTCCATTCTTTTTTATTTGTGTGTATTGTTGTGAATTGATAGATACTACTGCAATGTTGGAGCTAGGAACACAAGCATTTCGCTAAACCTGCAATAACATCTGGTAAATGTGTATGTGACCAATAACATTTGGATTGATTTGACATGGCTGCCAAATAATTGTCATGTTAATGCATCATAATGCAGAAACCTCCTTTTATTAATAAGTAAATAAACATACAGCAAAAATATAGAAACATGCATCAAACAACCAGCTGGCCTGTTGGTCCTTAAAGTTATTTGTCGTACATAGTCTGAGGTAGAACAGGACAGGAGGACAATTTATTCAGGGGTCAAAGTCAAGAACATCACCATAACCAGGATAAAAATATAAATGGTAACGATTGTATATATTCTTATTACATCCACAATAAAAAATACTCTGTCTATGGGGGATCAGAATCTGGGCCCCTTCTGTACAGTAGTTTCGATTTAGGGAAACCATCAGGTCTGCAAAAAAAATGGACAAAGTACCAAAATGGCCGCCTGGTGGAAGAGGTACAGTGATGCCAGTGCACAGAGGGGGGCAACTGCCTCTGTGCTCTCTCTGTCCCTGGCTTTAGCAGCATTTTGCAAGTGTCCACCTCCCCCAGATGGTATCCTGAGACCAGGGCATGAACAACGTGTCCTGGTCTTAAAGTTTTGGGGAAAGTTTATAAAAAATAAAATAAAAAGCCACAGTGAGAGGACTTGTCAAAGAATTAAATGCTTTGTTTTGGTTAGAGATCCAATGCGGCTGATGCCAACAAGATTCTAGAGTAGGAAACCTGGCTGGTATATTAATTAACATTAATACCATATACACACACACCACTGTCAGAAGTGTAGAAAAAAAGAAGACTTGCTACTGAACAGAATTAAGGCAAAATGTACTACTAGCTAGTGGTTGGGTATTCATGCAACAGCATTGAATTCATGCTCTTTTCCAATTTGGACAATCAAAACTGCGAAGTTGAGACAATAGGTGCTCGGGCCAAATTCCTACATGTAATATTTAGACAGAGTAAAATTAGCCCAGGGACATGGAATATTTTACACCCTGCTGTGCAACCTTTTTAAATCCTTTATCAGTATCTCACTTTTTATCAAAAGGGTTGCCAATGTCTGTTCTGTGGGGATATTTTCCTAGAAATAATATTGTACATATATATTCCTTATTTTCAGTATTATTGGAAGGAAAATACCCCATACTGCTCCACCAACTTGTTACATTTGTATTACAATGTACAATATGTATTTTAAATAGTTATTTAACAGTCTATTCTTTTGATTCATCGAATTCCAGTGCATGACACATTTATTTTTCAGACGTCTTCCTCCTAAGTATCAATATGCATGTAAATTGGATAAGAGACATTGAACAATTATTTATGTAGTCTTTCCCCAATGTTCAGGTGCTAACCATGAGTTGCTGCCTAGAAGAAATCACTCTAGGGTTAAAAAGGTTAAACACTTTTCATACAGTGCATTCGTAAAGTATTCAGACCCCTTCCCTTTTTTCACATTTTGTTACATTACAGCCTTATTCTAAAATTGATTAAATAGTTTTTCCTCATCAATCTACACAAAGCAATAACTTTTTTCTTGAGGTGCAAATTTTTTTTAAATAAAAAAAACAATACCTTATTTATACACCTTTTCAGACCCTTTACTATGAGACTCGAAATTGAGCTCGGGTGCATCCTGTTTCCATTGACCATCCTTGATGTTTCTTCAACTTGATTGGAGTTCACCTGTGGTAAATTCAATTGATTGGACATAATTTGGAAAGGCACACACCTGTCTATATAAGGTCCCACAGTTGACACTGCACGTCAGAGCAAAAACCAGGCCACGAAGGGAATTGTCCATAGAGCTCCGAGACAGGATTGTGTCGAGGCACAGATGTGGGGAAGGGTACCAAAAAATCTCTGCATCATCAAAAGTCCAAGAACACAGTGACCTCCATCATTCTTAAATGGAAAAAGTTTGGAACCACTCTTCCTAGAGCTGGACTCCCGGCAAAACTGAGCAATCGTGGGAGAAGGGCCTTGGTCAGGCTGTTATCGCTGTCCAAAGTGCTTCAGCAAAGTACTGAGTAAAGGGTCTGAATACTTATATAAATGTAATATTTCAGTTTTAAATGTTTTTATAATTTTGCGAACATTTCTAAAAACCAGTTTTTGCTTTGTCATTATGGGGTATTGTGTGTAGATGAGGGGGGGATTCAATCCATTTTAGAATAAGGCTGTAACGTAACAAAATGTGGAAAAAGTCAAGGGGTCTGAACACTTTCCAAATGCACAACATGCAGTTTGTACATGAGAAAATGAGGCCTTAGAAGTTAACAGCTTTCGAGACAGCAGGATACATAAACTCAGCAAAAAAAGAACCCTGTCTTTCAAAGATACTTCGTAAAAATCCAAATAACTTCACAGATCTTCATTGTAAAGGGTTTAAACACTGTTTCCCATGCTTGTTCAATGAACCATAAACAATTAATGAACATGCACCTGTGGAACGGTCGTTAAGATACTAACAGCTTACAGGCGGTAGGAAATTAAGGTCACAGTTATGAAAACTTAGGACACTAAAGAGGCCTTTACTGATTCTGAAAAACACCAAAAGAAAGATGCCCAGGGTCCCTGCTCATCTGCGTGAACGTGCCTTAGGCATGCTGCAAGGAGGCATGAGCACTGCAGATGTGGCCAGGGCAATAAATGGCAATGTCCGTACTGTGAGACGCCTAAGACAGGGAGACAGGACAGACAGCTGATCGTCCTCGCAGTTGCGGGACAGGTACAGGATGGCAGCAACAACTGCCAGAGTTACACCAGGAACGCACAATTCCTCCATCAGTGCTCAGACTATCCGTAATAGGCTGAGAGCGGGCAGGACTGAGTGCTTGTAGGCCTGTTGTAAGGCAGGTCCTCACCAGACATCACCGGTAACAACGTCACCTATGGGCAAAAACCCACCGTCGCCGGACTAGACAGAACTGGCAAAAAGTGCTCTTCACTGACAAGTCGTGGTTTTGTCTCACCAGGGGTGATGGTCGGATTCGCATTTATCGTCAAAGGAATGAGCGTTACACCGAGGCCTGTAATCTGGAGCGGGATCGATTTGGAGGTGGCGGGTCCGTCATGGTCTGGGGCGGTGTTTCACTGCATCATCGGACTGAGCTTGTCATTGCAGGCAATCTCAACGCTGTGCGTTACAGGGAAGACATCCTCCTCCCTCATGTGGTACCCTTTCTGCAGGCTCATCCATACATGACCCTCCAGCATGACATTGCCACCAGCCATACTGGTCATTTTGTACGTGATTTCCTGCAAGACAGGAATGTCAGTGTTCTGCCAATCGAAGAGCCCGGATCTCAATCCCATTGAGCACGTTTGGGACCTGTTGGATCAGAGGGTGAGGGCTAGGGCCATTCCCATTAAAAATTCTGGGAACTTGCAGGTGCCTTGGTGGAAGAGTGGGGTAACATATCTCACAGCAAGAACGGGCACATCTGGTGCAGTCCATGAGGTGGAGATGCACTGCAGTACTTAATGCAGCTGGTGGCCACACCAGATACTGACTGTTACTTTTGATTTTCACTCCCCCTTTGTTCAAGGATGCATTATTCCATTTCTGTTAATCACATGTCTGTGGAACTTGTCTCTGTTGTTGAATCGTGTTATGTTCATACAAATATTTATACATGTTAAGTTTGCTGAAAATAAATGCAGTGACAGTGAAAGGATGTTTCTTTTTTTTCTTTTTTGCTGAGGAGTTTATGTAGCCTTTAGTTGGTATTATGCCATTGTAATGAAATTCTCAATAGCGGGGGTTTGATGGGAACTTGGAGCGCTCAGCTCTCACATCATAGGTCTGTCTGTCTGCCGAAATGAATGGCAGACATTATGCTTGCACTAAATTATGTTGTGTTACTGACATACTTCAAATGCTAATAGCTTATATATTTAGTACAATAGTTACTGCCTCAATACTGTCATAATTGTAAAGCGATAATTTGTCTTGTGAGCCTTCTCCGAAATAGCTTTGAGCTTGCTGAATGGCTGTCTCAGAGAATAAGGGATGATATACTGTAGGAAATCTGGTGTCTGGTCTCTCTGATAACTACACCGTATCATGACATAAACAGCCCCCCAAAAAAACACAGCTGTGTAGCATCTGACAGCTTGAAGCTTGCCTTCACCGGATTACAAAAACATCTCAAATCCACACCAACTGTGTGTTTGCCACAGAAAACACGATGTACATAATCGTCACGCATAAAAGGAAGAGCTGTTGGTAACACTACTTCAAGCTAACCAGTATAATTGTATTTTTTTTTATTACTTGTTATAAGCACGCATGAGCTTTTTATTTCTTATTACAAGGGTTACAATATGTTATGGCTTTTTATGAAGTATATTTTCAACTTGCTCACAATTGCTGTTATTTGGCCATTGAGATAATATTAAGACTTTTTATAAGGGGTCATACGTGCTTATGACAAGTCTTACAATTAATTATAACCGCATCATAATGCATTATACCTGTCAAGTCTAAAGTGTTACCGAGCTGTTCAGTTCAGGAGGGTGCCGTACAGCTGGGCCTTGGTAAGACTGTCCTTCCTGTTAAGTCCTGTTCCTGTGCTTCCAAATTTTTGGTGGTGTTGAGAACTCTTCCTGGGAACAGCCAGGCTCAGGCTGGGCCTCACTCTCTCCCTCTGGTAGTGTTGCTGCTGCAGACCGGGGGCTTCCAGGGAGCTTTGGTGGTCTAAGGACTCGGCCAAGCTGTTGGGGATCGCATCCACATGTTCCTTGTTCATGGTCCCCCGTGCCGCTCCAGCCGCTCCGCTCTCCTTGTCCTTCAAGCTTCCTGAGAGGAACTGGCTGCACTCTGAGTCCTGGCTGTCCTCCTTGGCTCTGTAAAGGGGCTGGGGCCTGCCCCGCAGGCCCATGCTGGGGTGTTTGGGACTGGGTGAGAGTCCGCCACCACCGACGGCAGCGGCCAAGCACTGGTCCAGCACGTGGCTGTGGAGAGAGACGTTTGCGTCCCCCTCCTGGAAGGTGAAGTGCTGCTCGGAAAAGCTGTAGGGAGACATGCGGCCCGGATTGCAGTTGTAGGAGTACGAGTTGATGTCCTCTACACTCAGCTGCCTCCAGCTTCCAGACAGTTCTTCTTCGGTGGGGACACCTATGCTGGCCTGGCTGTCAGAGCGCTCCACCGCCCGGGGTCCTCCTCCACCCTGGGCCGAGCCCTGGCTGTGCGACGATGCTAGGTGGGGCGAGTGGTATGGCTCACTGTAGCCGCAGGACGGCGTGTGCACGTATGCTGGTGAAGAGCCGCCACCACCTTTCGCCGGGTTGGGGGAAGGCAGCATCGCCATGTGCTGGAAGCTGTGGGACTTGGGGAAGAGGCTGAGGCTGGGAGGGCTGTCTTTCTCATAAGAAGAGGTGCTCTTGTGTTCACCGTACCCCCCATCCCGCCAGTCCATGTAGAGCACCTGGTGGGAGGAGGACATGGCGCTGCTGGTGGCACCGCCGCAGCCTTCCCCTCCCTTCTCCTCCTCGGAAGCCTGACTGAAGCTGGAGTAGGAGCTAGAGAGCGGCAAGGAGCCCACAGTAAACTCTCCGTGGAAGGAGGGGGCCCTGTGTTGGGAGAAGTTACCTGAATGGAAGGCCACCTCCTGAGGGTTGGAGTTCTGGGCCTGGAGGAAGAGATCCTTGGGGAGGCCGTGGACCTCTACGCTCTGCCTGCGCTCCTGCCAGCGCTCGGGGCAGTAGAGGGCCGTGTCGCTACAGTACAGGTCGGCAGTCCGGAAGGCGGTACGGCGCTGAAAGATTTCACCGCCCACGCTATTGGTCACGAAGTCATGGTCATGGCCCTCGTCCACCAATGGCTGGGGGCTGGTTTTGTGGTCGACTGGGCAGCTGCTGCCCGGCTCTGGCTTCTCTAGCACCTTGGCGATGACGGCGGTGGGCACAGCATCGGAGTAGGATGAGTGGCACAGCGCCATTGTGACGTCGCATCCGTGCTTCTCTATGTGGGAGCTCACCCGCTCCTGGAAGTCAATGGGCAGCTGGAAAGAGAGAGAGTGGGATGGTGAGGAGAAATTCTAAGAGAGGAAGGAAAGAAACCTGGATAGCCAAACAAAGGAAGAAATGGGAGTGAATTTAAGAGATGGATTCAGACATTACAGCAATCAATAACAAAGGAGGACTACTACTGCTCTAACAAAGTAATGTTTTAGCGATTCTTACCAGCATAACTTTCTCTAAAACAAAGCATTCCTAAAAATAGACTGCATATAGATTCATACAATGCTGACAACCACTATCAAATCTGCCCATGCATATTCACAACCACGCCATTATCGAATGCTTGCCACATCCATACAGATGTTTTTGTCAATGCTGTTCCCTAGACTCCAATCTAGAGTTTGAATTTAGAGAAGTAAATTATTATTGTGTGTTTACTCAGACTAGCTCGGACACCCGTTGGGACCCTCTCTAATGAACTTGTCAGAACTTTGCTGACCACAACCCCTCCATTACTGTGCTTTGGCCCTTCTTTTTCTAATTTCTCAGTTTACAATCGCTAAGTTGTAGGATACACACATCCTCATGGACAGAGGTACATCAAGACACACACTTTCATCAATCCTCACTTGTACAATGCCTTCGAACTATTCATGCCCCTTGACTTATTCCACATTTTGCTGTCACAGCCTGAATTCAAAATAGTTAAAAAAAAAAATGTTCCCACCCATCAACACATAATACACCACACCAAAGGTTTGCACATTTATTGAAAATTAAATCCCCAAAATATCTAATTTACATAAGTATTCGCACCCCTGAGTCAGTACTTTGTAGAAGCACCTTTGGCAGAGATTACTGCGGTCTCTCTTTCTGGGCTTTCCCCATCTGGATTGTGCAACATTTGCCCACTATTCTTTAAAATGTTCAAGCTCTGTCAAATTGGTTGTTCATCATTGCTAGACAACCAATCAATTCTTGCTGTAGATTAAAGTTGAAAATGTAACTTGGCCACTCAGGAACATTTAACTGTCTTCTTGATAAGCAACTCCAGTGTAGATTTGGCCTTGTGTTTAGGTTATTGCCCTGCTGAAAGGTGAATTAATCTCCCAGTGTTTGGTGGAAAGCAGACTGAACCAGATTTTCCTCTAGGATTTTGCCTGTGCTTAGATCCATTCTGCTAATTTTTTTTTAAACAATTACCATCATACCCATAACATGATGCAACCACCACTATCCTAAAAATATGGAGAGTGGTTTAATAACTTCAAAATGCTCTAAAAGGGATATTCAATGTCTGCTTATTTTTTGGACCATCTACAAATATGTGCCCTTTTTGGATAACCTCCCTGGTCTTTGTGGTTGAGCTGTTTGAAATGAAATGCTCGACTGAGGGATCTTACAGATGTGTGGGGTACAGAGATAAGGTAGTCAATTTTTAAAAAATGATGTTCAACACTATTATTGTGTCCATGCAATGTATTATGTGTCTTGAACACATTTTTTACTCCTGAACGTATTTAGGCTCTAAAAAATGAGAAGCTGAAATGTGTTGAGTCAATAAGTATTCAACACCTTTGGTATGGCAAGCCTAAATACGTTCAGGAGCCTAAATACGTTCAGTATTTAGGCTCCTGAACGTATTTAGGCTTGCCATACCAAAGGTGTTGAATACTTATTGACTCAACACATTTCAGCTTCTCATTTTTTATTCATTTGTAAACATTTCGAAAAACAATTCCACTCTGATATTATGGGGTATTGTGTGTAGGCCCTTAATAAATAAATAAAAATCACCAGGAGCAGCTTCAATTTAAATTAGACCAGTGCTCAATGTCTCCAGCTGAGAATAAAAAATCTAAAATAGCCACTGTTGTTTTTTGTGTTGAAAATAGACACCTAGCAGAAATAATACCAGTGTTTTGAAGTATGGAGCTATTTTATTTATTTTTTTGCAGCCTTGCTTTCCCCATTTGAGAATTGAGTGGAAAAGTAGGTGAGACTGCAGGGTTAATGCGTCTCACTCCAACACGCCGTTTTCCGCAGCTTTCCCGAGGGGCTCCTCTGTACACTATACATTTTCTCTGGCTGGGTAGCAGAGTTAAGTCCCAGTGCAAATCATACCGCATCCCTTTGATCGCACTCGGCTATATTCATCGCTGCATTTGTGATGGATTCGTCAATGCTCTGGAATTGGTCACTTTGTCGACTCGAAAGGAGGAATGTGCTTTCAAAAGCCAATCACTGTTATTTCATCGGAGTATGATTATGGGGAGCCGAATGAGTCAGCAGCTGTGGATGCTGATATCCTACAGTACCTCAATAACTCTGTCAATTTCATACCATAGCTGCATTACTACTTCATCCATATATGCGTGACCTTACGTTTTAAAAGGTAGTCCCACGTCTTTTGAGGATTTTTTTTATTTTTATGAGGAACTGTGAGGATTTTTCTCTCTCTCATACCTCACTTCTTACTCCCCTTCGAGTGGACTAGATGTTGTCTTAGGCGGTTTTGCACGGTGAAATCAACAGGGGAAATGATACGTGGGGCTACTTGTTAGTGTGAGTGTAGAGCAGCGCAGAACTCACCTCGGATAGCTTGTGGGCTCTGTGGTGTGACTTGGAGCACTGGAGGAGCTGCGCTGCCAGGTTACAGTCCTTCCTGTAAAGGTCCTGGGAAATGGGAAAGATGAAACACTGTTGAGTCATAGGTTGGGATGCCATGCAGACTAAGAACTGTATAAATTGCAATGGGAGTAACTGACCCAACATTTGTTTCAAATAGGTTGCTACATGTAATGACATGGTATTACTACAACCAAGTAGAATGGGACCAAATAGTCATTTCAGCATGTGGCGTTGCTAACCTACCATTGCTTGACAAACAAAAAAGAATGCCCCCGAAAAAAAATATTCCAGATTGATTGCTACATCCTGAAGTTGTTTTCCCCCTCAACCCTCTTGTGACAACCCCAAATGTTTACTTCAATTTAAAGCTCTGAGGGTCTAACACTTTGGGAGAACCCAATCGAAGTAACAAACGCATCATCGGCCACAGAACAAATCCATCCACCCAGAAAATAGTGCTTGTTTTTCTCATCAGGCCCCTGTGGCGCTGACAATGGCATTAATGATCCGCAACATCGTATTAACTCTGAGGGACTTTTTTCAATTGCAATAAAGCTCTTCACTGTAATTTCATTACGGGGCTTCTGAAATGGGCTCTTCTCCTCTGATCTAGAGGCTAGGCTAGTAAGCTTCCTCTCTGTCAGTCTGTATCCATGCTCTCGCTTTCCCACTGCAACTCCTCTGTGACACAGCAAACTCTGACAGCCCTCTCATAAACATCAAAGGCATTTCTTTGACAGCTTCAATTCTCCTTCTAGTTAACTGTGTGCAATTTTTTTTCTCACATACAGAACAATTGGGACTGTGGTAGTTTGAAGGCAGCACAAAGACCTGTCTCATCCAGTCATTGATGTCTCAATGTCAGCCATGTTGTTTTCTCTCAGGACTCTGATGTGAAGAAGTTCCATGCTAACTGAGAGAATAGCTTTTGGCTGCAACCAGAGGAAAATGGCTAGCTGTGAAAGCTGTTGCTAACAGAAGTAGGTGCAACAACAAAAAATAGGTGACAAAAGACACATTTACCGTTACACCCAACTCTTCCTTCCACATCTGTAAATGCAGCCAGAGTCAACCTAATGACTTATTTGGTCTTCCTCATATTAGAATCAGTTTGCCATCTCCAATTAATTCAAAGCATTCCCTTAAGACAAAATGTCTGCCTACTCCTGCTAACAGATAAAGTTATCCTGTAAGACCTAATTCTGACCCCAATCAGCCTCCCTGGATTCAAGAGGATTCTCATCATGCCCAATGGCTCAGATGTGTCTAGCTAGCACAGCAGCCCTGCAGAGAGCTAGATAGAGTGCGAAGCTAGGTAGATGCTTGGGGATTCACATCAACGAGACTAAGACCGTAGATTGACACAGTAGGTCCCCAGGGCCAAATCCAGACTCTAGCTTTAAACCTGCTTACAGTCTCAAATCCCCTATTGATTTAGGAGTAACTACTGTACACAGAGTACAAAACATTATGAACACCTTCCTAATATTGAGTTGCACCCCCTTTTGCCCCGCAGAACAGCTTCAATTTGTTGGTGCATAAACTCTACATGGTGTCGTTCCACAGAGATGCTGGCCCATGTTGACTCCAATACTTTCCACAGTTGTCAAGTTGGCTGGATGTCCTTTGGGTGGTAGACCATTCTTGATACACACAGGAAAATGTTGAGTGTGAAAAACCCAGCAGCATTGCAGTTCTTGACACACTCAAACCAGTGCACCTGGCACCTACTACCATACCCTGTTCAAAGGCACTTATCTTGCCCATTCACCCTCTGAATGGCACACACATACAATTCATGCCTCAAGACTTAAAAATCAGTATTTTAACCTGGTCTCCCATTCAGCTACACTGATTTGAAGTGGATTTAACAAGTCACATCAATAAGAGATCATAGACTGACTTGGTGAATTCAGGTGAAAGCTATGTCTAGGGACGAGCATGTACTGTATGCTGTGAAAAAGTAATTTGCCACCTTTTTTGCTACAACGACTCCAACCAAATGCTTCCTGTAGTTGTTGATCAGTCTCTCACGTCGCTGTGGAGGAATTTTGGCCCCCTCTTCCACGCAGAACAGCTTTAACTCCGCAACACATTTGTGGGTTTTCAAGCATGAACTGCTCGTTTCATGTCCTGCCACAACATCTCAATTGGGATTAGGTCTGGGATTACCACCACCATTGGTAGAAGGTTCTTACTGTGGAATGCAGTGTTTTGCTTTTCGCCAGGCACAATGGGACCCATGTTATCCATGAATGAGTTGAAGCAGTGCTGCATGTAAGAGTGGGCCAAAAGTCCTCCACAGCTGTGTGAGAGACTGATCAACAACTACAGGAAGCATTTGGTTGGAGTCATTGCATCTACAGGTGGCCAAACCAGTTATTGAGTGTAAGGGGGCAATTACTTTTTCACACAGGGGAATTGGGTGTTGCATAACTTTGTTAAAATTCAATAAGTAAAATAAGTGCAAAACATTTTTTCTTTGTGAACTCCGGTTCACTTGATCTAATATTAGGTTTTGGTTGAAGATCTGATAACATTCAGTATCAAAAATAGAGATACTTTTTCACGTGTCTCTCTCCAGACAGTAGCACTTCAAAGAATGTACTATCAGCGCAGGTTTTTATGTTGGGTTCATGTTATAGGTGGCACACGTGGCAAGGCCGCCACCGGGCATTGGTCGTCTAACTGTCTGTTTAGTTGTTTCAGTGATTCCCCGATGCGCAACGACTGGCTTATACAGGATACTCACGTTGTCTCCCCTGAGCTTTTCAATGGTGATCTTGGCCTCCAGGAGGTGATTGTTGAGGGCGATGATCTCCCGGCTCAGCGCTCTTTTCTCGTCCTCATGGTGCTGGGACTAAAGGAGGGAAGGGAGCGCGAGCGGAGGAATTGAAAGACCAGGAAGAGAAAGGAGAGTGAGAAGAGGTGTCGAGCAGTCAGCCAGTCAGTCAGTGTTCCTGCTCTCTATGCCAGTAGCAGGTCTTAATTAAAATAAGACTTCACTGGCCAGTGCCCAAATAAAATCATTTACTCTACCGGGGGGGGGGGGGGGGGGGCGCATCGATCATAGTCCTGAGAAATTAAAGCGGTTAAAGCAATGGTCAATGTTTGACACCTTAGTATTTCCTGAGATTTAGCCTCAAACAATTACATGCCAACAAGATCCTTTCCCCCCTTCACCCAATAATTGTTAATCCCCTGTTGTGTGATAGGATTTGACAAAGGATGCATCATTGAGTCTCCACCGCACAAGGGTCACGATTGTTTTTGAAACACGGGGTGGGGGAGCAGTTTTAATAGAAGTCAATTATTGTCAGTTCAAGCAACAGGTTGGCATTGATATTCAAATCCATTCTGTAAGTCTCTCATTAATCTGCTCTGGCATGTTGCTTTGGCGGTCTCATTCAGGCACATTATGTGCCACATTGTAATCACTTTTCACTCTGGGGGAAGGTGAGTTTTGCTATAGACCTCCGACATAGGAGACTGACATGAGTCTCCTCCTGACACGAGTCTCCAAAGCTGCTAACGCCTTGTCCCTGGCTTTTTTCAGAGATTTTCACATCCCAAAACCACCTCTCACAAAACTAGCCCTTCCTAACGTGGAATGGGTTTGTAAAGTTGCCAGAAAGGTATTGACAGTGTCCACTCCAGGGAAGGTGGAAATTGTAAAAATGTGAGTTGTAGCCATTACATTTAGCTTGAATTTGAATGACTCACTTCAACTGTTTCTTGAGTTAGTTGCATACCCTAATCTGCAACCTGTTTGGATTGACATTCTGCCATGGGCTGATTTAACATCCGAATATTAGAAATCGTCTAGAGGTTGCCCATAGATTAAAAGAGTGAAGGATATTATAGATTTGCATATGATGACTGACATGGTCATATACCATCTTGGCAGTACAGTTTGAGGCTTTATTTAATTACAATTGTTGGGGTTGAGAGTGAGTAATGGCCTCCACACATACAAGCACCTTTGGAACATCTACATTTAAATAAAAAGTCCAAATCAATTAAATATACACCATCACAATAAATCCATTGTTTATTTTAGGCAAGTTTAAAGAAACATTGATGTGAAGAACATTTATTTCAGAAGAACAATATGAGTCGTCTTACTGTACGTAATCTGGCTATGTGCCATGCCACAGGCTGTAGGCTTGTTCATTTATCAGACAAGATATGTTTCTAAGTCCCGTGCCATTAATTTAATACTACAGTGCCTTGCGAAAGTATTCGGCCCCCTTGAACTTTGCGACCTTTTGCCACATTTCAGGCTTCAAACGTAAAGATATAAAACTGTATTTTTTTGTGAAGAATCAACAACAAGTGGGACACAATCATGAAGTGGAACGACATTTATTGGATATTTCAAACTTTTTTAACAAATCAAAAACTGAAAAATTGGGCGTGCAAAATGATTCAGCCCCTTTACTTTCAGTGCAGCAAACTCTCTCCAGAAGTTCAGTGAGGATCTCTGAATGATCCAATGTTGACCTAAATGACTAATGATGATAAATACAATCCACCTGTGTGTAATCAAGTCTCCGTATAAATGCACCTGCACTGTGATAGTCTCAGAGGTCCGTTAAAAGCGCAGAGAGCATCATGAAGAACAAGGAACACACCAGGCAGGTCCGAGATACTGTTGTGAAGAAGTTTAAAGCCGGATTTGGATACAAAAAGATTTCCCAAGCTTTAAACATCCCAAGGAGCACTGTGCAAGCGATAATATTGAAATGGAAGGAGTATCAGACAACTGCAAATCTACCAAGACCTGGCCGTCCCTCTAAACTTTCAGCTCATACAAGGAGAAGACTGATCAGAGATGCAGCCAAGAGGCCCATGATCACTCTGGATGAACTGCAGAGATCTACAGCTGAGGTGGGAGACTCTGTCCATAGGACAACAATCAGTCGTATATTGCACAAATCTGGCCTTTATGGAAGAGTGGCAAGAAGACAGCCATTTCTTAAAGATATCCATAAAAAGTGTTGTTTAAAGTTTGCCACAAGCCACCTGGGAGACACACCAAGCATGTGGAAGAAGGTGCTCTGGTCAGATGAAACCAAAATTGAACTTTTTGGCAACAATGCAAAACGTTATGTTTGGCGTAAAAGCAACACAGCTGAACACACCATCCCCACTGTCAAACATGGTGGTGGCAGCATCATGGTTTGGGCCTGCTTTTCTTCAGCAGGGACAGGGAAGATGGTTAAAATTGATGGGATGATGGATGGAGCCAAATACAGGACCATTCTGGAAGAAAACCTGATGGAGTCTGCAAAAGACCTGAGACTGGGACGGAGATTTGTCTTCCAACAAGACAATGATCCAAAACATAAAGCAAAATCTGCAATGGAATGGTTCAAAAATAAATTAGAATGGCCAAGTCAAAGTCCAGACCTGAATCCAATCGAGAATCTGTGGAAAGAACTGAAAACTGCTGTTCACAAATGCTCTCCATCCAACCTCACTGAGCTCGAGCTGTTTTGCAAGGAGGAATGGGAAAAAATTTCAGTCTCTCGATGTGCAAAACTGATAGAGACATACCCCAAGCGACTTACAGCTGTAATCGCAGCAAAAGGTGGCGCTACAAAGTATTAACTTAAGGGGGCTGAATAATTTTGCACGCCCAATTTTTCAGTTTTTGATTTGTTAAAAAAGTTTGAAATATCCAATAAATGTCGTTCCACTTCATGATTGTGTCCCACTTGTTGTTGATTCTTCACAAAAAAATACAGTTTTATATCTTTGTTTGAAGCCTGAAATGTGGCAAAAGGTCGCAAAGTTCAAGGGGTCCGAATACTTTCGCAAGGCACTGTATATGCTTTTATAGTAAGAAGAATATAATTGAACTTAGCTGAATAAAATAGAAAGGCTATTTTTTTCCCCCCAGTCTGGAGAGAGTGAGAGTGAGCATATGAAGTGGCCAGTAGTGGAAAAAGTACCCAATTGTCATACATGAGTAAAGAAAATGACTCGAGTAAAAGTGAGTCACTTGAGTAAAAGTATTTGGTTTTAAATATACTTAAGTATATTGACTCATGACTGGCGTTGTGGTGGTAATATGGTCACCGCAACAGACCTAGTCATGGCCATCCAATGACTGACTTGAAAACTTTTTTTGTTCCCCATAGAGTCGACAGTGTAGCCTACTGTACTTTCATCCACATCCAGCCAAAGTTAGATAATTTGATGTACCAATGCCTCACACCATGGGGCAGCAAGGCAATTTACAGAGGTTAGAGTACTTTTTAAAAATCATAGACTGCAGAATACTACTGGGCTTATGTGAATATTGAACCCCCCCCCCCCCCCCCCCCCCCCCACGAGACGCGATTACTGTATACTAGAGTTGGGGAAGGGGAGAGAGAAATACAAGATTTACAGGCTTCTGAGAAAAAATACAATTTGTAACCTGAAAAAAAAGGATATCAGCCTCCTCAAGAAATAAATAACTACCTGCTCAAAAGTTTTCAATGATCAATCGGTGTAAAATTCTCTGAAATGCCTACAAGTCTCTAAAGGATAGGGGGCTGGCCATATGTGACTTGAAAGCCAATTAATCTAAAGTTTGATGTGCTTCAACTAAATATTTTAGGTTTTCTTTATCTCCTTTTCCCTTCTGGCCCCAGTTCAATTCTTAGGGTGAGAGACAGTATCTTTTGAAGAAGCTTTAGTTCATGTCTTTATCTAGGTCAAGTTTGATTGCTGTTTGAGATTTTTACATCAATCCGTGACAAGCCTGGCTAATGGATAACGGGTAATGCATGTTGGGTACGTCAAATGCTGAGAACTAGCAAGACCATAATAAACGGCTCTCTATACACTGGATGTGTACCGAACTCACTAAAAGTGGCAGTAATAAAGCCTCTCTTGAAAAAGCCAAACCTTGACCCAGAAAATGTAAAAAATAAATGAATAAATAAAATTCGGCCTATTTCGAATCTCCTATTCCTCTGCACTTGTGAAGGTGGTAAATGACCTTTTAATGGCATCATACCGAGGCTCTGCATCTGTCCTCGTGCTCCTAGACCTTAGTGCTGCTTTTGAAACCATCGATCACCACATTCTTTTGGAGAGATTGGAAACCCAAATTAGCCTACACGGACAAGTTCTGGCCTGGTTTAGATCTTATCTGTCGGAAAGATATCAGTTTGTCTCTGGATGGTTTGTCCTCTGACAAATCAACTGTAAACCTTGTTCCTCAAGGTTCCATTTTAGGACTGCTATTGTTTTCACTATATATTTTACCTCTTGGTGATGTCATTCGGAAACATAATGTTAACTTTCACTGCTATGCTGATGACAAACAGCTGTACATTTCGACGAAACATGGTGAAGCCCCAAAATTGCGCTCGCTGGAAGCCTGTGTTTCAGACAAGGAAGTGGATGGCTGCAAATGTTCTACTTTTAAACTCGGACAAAACAGAGATGCTTGTTCTAGGTCCCAAGAAACAAAGAGATCTTCTGTTGAATCTGACAATTAATCTTGATGGTTGTACAGTCGTCTCAAATAAAACTGAAGGACCTCCGGCGTTACTCTGGACCCTGATCTCTCTTTTGACGAACAGACTGTTTCAAGGACAGCTTTTTTTCCATCCACATAACATTACAGAAATCTAACTTTGTCCAAAAATTATGCAGAAAAATTAATCCATGCTTTTGTTACTTCTAGGTTAGACTACTGCAATGCTCTACTTTCCAGCCACCTGGGTAAAACACAAAATAACATTCAGTTAGTGCTAAATACGGCTGCTAGAATCTTGACTAGAACCAAAACATTTGATCATATTACTCCAGTGCTAGCGCCTCTACACTGGCTTCCTGTCAAGGCAAGAGCTGATTTCAGGGTTTTACTGCTAACCTACAAAGCATTACATGGGCTTGCTCCTACCTGTTTTTCCGATTTGGTCCTGTGGTACATACCTACAAGACGCAGGCCTCCTTACTGTTGCTAGAATTTCTAAGCAAACAGCAGGGCTTTCTCCTATAGAGCTAAAATTTTATGGAATGGTCTGCCTACCCATGTGAGAGACGCAGACTCGGTCTCAACCTTTAAGTCTTTATTGAAGACTCATCTCTTCAGTAGGTCCTATGATTGAGTGTAGTCTGGCCCAGGAGTGTGAAGGTGAACGGAAAGGCACTGGCGCAACAAACCACCCTTGCTGTCTCTGCCTGGCTGGTTCCCCTCTCTACACTGGGATTCTCTGCCTCTAACCCTATTACAGGGGCTGAGTCAGTGGCTTACTGGTGCTCTTCCATGCTGTCCCTAGGAGGGGTGCATCACTTGAGTGGGTTGAGTCACTGACGTGATCTTCCTGTCTGTGTTGGCGCCCCCCTTTGGGTTCTGCCGTGGCGGAGATCTTTGTGGGCTATACTCTGCCTTGTCTCAGGATGGTAAGTTGGTGGTTGAAGATATCCCTCTAGTGGTGTGGGGTCTGTGCTTTGGCAAAGTGGGTGGGGTTATATCCTGCCTGTTTGGCCCTGTCCGGGGAATCGTCGGATGGGGCCACAGTGTCTCCCGACCCCTCCTGTCACAGCCTCCAATATTTATGCTGCAGTAGATTATGTGTCGAGGGTATAGGGTCAGTCTGTTATATCTGGACTATTTCTCCTGTCTTATCCGGTGTCCTGTGTGAATTGAAGCTCACTCACTCACTCACTCTCTCTCTGTCTCTCTCACACACACACACACACACACACACACACACACACACACACACACACACACACACACACAGGACCTGAGCCCTAGGACCATGCCTCAGGACTACCTGGCCTGATGACTCCTTGTTGTCCACCTCGCTGTGCTACTGCTCCAGTTTCAACTGTTCTGGCTATGGAACTCTGACCTGTTCCCCGGACGTGCTACCTGTCCCAGACCTGCGGTTTTCAACTCTCTAGAGACAGCAGGAGCAGTAGAGATACTCTGAATGATCATCTATGAAAAGCCAACTGACATTTACTCCTGAGGTGCTGACCTGTTGCACCCTCAACAACCACTGTGATTATTATTATTTGACCCTGCTGGTCGTCTATGAACATTTGAACATCTTGGCCATGTTCTGTTATAATCTTCACCCGGCACAGCCAGAAGAGGACTGGCCACCCCTCCTTCCGTGGCCTCCAACTGCTCTTAAACGCTAGTAAAACCAAATGCATGCTTTTCAACCGTTCGCTGCCTGCACCCGCACGCCCAACTAGCATCACCACCCTGGATGGTTCCGACTAGAATTCTAGAATATGTGGACATCTATAAGTACCTAGGTGTCTGGCTAGACTGTAAAGTCTCCTTCCAGACTCATATCAAACATCTCCAATCTAAAATCAAATCTAGAGTCGGCTTTCTATTCCGCAACAAAGTCTCCTTCACTCACACCGCCAAACTCACCACAGTAAAATGGACTATCCTACCAATCCTCGACTTCGGCGATGTCATCTACAAAATAGCTTCCAATACTCTACTCAGCAAACTGGATGCAGTTAATCACAGTGCCATCCGTTTTGTTACTAAAGCAACTTATACCACCCACCACTGCAACCTGTATGCTCTAGTCGGCTGGCCCTCGCTACATATTCGTCGCCAGACCCACTTGCTCCAGGTCATCTACAAGTCCATGCTAGGTAAAGCTCCGCCTTATCTCAGTTCACTGGTCACAATGGCAACACCCACCTGTAGCACGCGCTCCAGCAGGTGTATCTCACTGATCATCCCTAAAGCCAACACCTCATTTGGCCGCCTTTCCTTCCAGTTCTCTGCTGCCTGTGACTGGAACTAATTGCAAAAATCGCTGAAGTTGGAGACTTTTATCTCCCTCACCAACTTTAAACATCTGCTATCTGAGCAGCTAATCGATCTGTACATAGTCCATCGGTAAATAGCCCACCCATTTTACCTACCTCATCCCCATACTGTTTTCATTTATTTACTTTTATGCTCTTTTGAACACCAGTATCTCTACCTGCACATGACCATCTGATCATTTATCACTTCAGTGTTAATCTGCAAAATTGTAATTATTCGCATACCTCCTCTTGCACACAATGTATATAGACTCTTTTTTTTTTCTTTTTTTCTACTGTGTTATTGACTTGTTTATTGTTTACTCCATGTGTAACTCTGTTCTCAACTAGCCTACCTGGTTAAATAAAGGTGAAATAAAATGTAAAAAATAAAATAGCTAGGTTCCTCTCTAGGTTTCTTCCTAGGTTTATGGCCTTTCTAGAGTTTTTCCTTGCCACCTTGCTTCTACACCTGCATTGCTTACTGTTTGGGATTTTAGGCTGTGTTTCTGTACAGCACTTTGAGATATCAGCTAATGTAAGAAGGGCTTTAGAAATAAATGTGACTTGAAGAAGCTTGGTAAACAAACAAAAAAGCAGAACGCTGGCAACAATAACCCAATTTGGTGAGGTGTATGTTCTGTGATGCCTATCCCCTGGGTGTGATTTACACTTTTCATTGAAAAGCATTGACTAATGAGTGCACTGCGAATAGCACATTGAGAAATGTGCGGCTCAGAAAACAGGCTCTTCTGGCACACTGGTGAGCATGGCAGAAAGGCAGCACACCCTGATGAGAACTCTAATTAGACTAAGAGTGTCAGCACCGCTCACTGCAGTGCCAGTAGGGCCGGGAGCTGCCTGCTTAGCCGGGATCTTGAAAGGCACACACACCCCTGCTTGTGTGCAAGCACACACACAAACATCTCCTTGATCACAAGAGCAATATTACCCTCAAGGTGCCATACTGTATGTGAATCATTCATTAGTTGTTAGCTATTTCGCCCCCAGATCGTGTGTGGTGGCTTTGGACAACTACAACACTAACAAAAACAACAACCACTCCAGGGGCCTCGGCCCCACTAATTACCTTGTTCACTGGTGTCATGAGGAGGCAAGCTAACCCTTCCTCATAGAACCATGGCTTCATTAAGCTTTCCACTCTATTCTGATGGGCTAATTAAAGTAGTCATTAGAGTACACATTTGTTCTGGGGGCCTTGTATTCTACTAATCCATATACAGTTCAAAATGGTATTTTACAAAATACTATTTTGATCTATGTAGAGCTAGAAAAGTGTTAGACATAGTTAAGGTACAGTTAATGTGATATTTAATATGGTTCAGTGTGCTGCTGGCTGGGCAGCACTAGTTCAGCACCCTGGAGAGGGCCCTTTCCTCTGGCCTTCGCCCAAATGGCTTTTCAGCACTGACCAGGCAGACAGCTCCACAGCTCTGTCAACACTGGAGTCGCCACAGCCAGGGTCCAGGGAGGACTTAATTTCTTTTTTAAATAGGGGTTTTTCACTGACCGTGTGACCTGACCAGGTTACACTCTAGGCCCTAGTTGAGTAACATGGTCTGAAACAACTCTTGTCCCTATGCAAAATAATAGAAACCCTTGTGGAAATCCCCCCACTCTATTCTCTTACTTGGTTGTTTTAATCGTTTTTTTTCTATTTTTTTTCTAATGACCTTCCCTGTAGTTTCTCCTCCAGAACTTTTTAATTGCATGATTTGATTGAACCTCTTTGTCACCGAGTGTCTATCTAAGACCATTTCCTGCTCGAGAAATATTTTGCCCTTAAAATGCCATTTCGAGACATCAAAAGGAATGGCAATCACAATGAGGCATGCTTCTGAAGCAATCCTGTACTACTTCCTGTCATAAATGGTGATTAGTTACACCAAGGTCCAAGGAAGCTAATTCCTTTGAAAAGCCAACCACTTTTTTTTATTTTTTTATCACATGACTGGAATACAGTAGAAGTGTGTGACAGAATATGATTCAGGATACATTTTGTGGCTGTTGTCTTTTGTGACAATGCAATTCTGATTACTCAGATGTGCTAAAGAGCGATGGGTGAAGAAACAGCGAATAATACACAAATACTGTAGAACTGGTGTAAATAATCTACAGTACTTTGCCTGGATCAATGTTAGAAATTTGTCATATAACGACATGTAATAGATAGGCTATTGGTTTTCTACCTTTATACCTCAGCACCAATGGATATAATAGGCCTACAAAACATGTAGCCCACAAATAGGCATATCTAGGGTCAATGTTGAGACAATGTTGTATGAAGTGTTATCACCACAATCTCTTGCCTGAGGCAATCATCTTAATCATCTAAGAAGAGGTGGTTGGGAAAATACATTAATTTCACACAGTCGTATTCTATTAAAATGGCCACGGAGAATCAGCCATTGACACAAAACTTCTGTTTTGATGAGATTAACAATCTCTTTTTAATCATGATAGTCATACAGTACGTCTTAAATATGGACCCGAGGCCAGACCATGGACTCATCTTGAACAGTAATGACAGTGTCTTTGGGGTCTGAAGGAGGAACGAATGGAAAGGGGAGCTTTTGTCGGGGGAGATTGGGAGATATGCCCAGAAAAAGAAGTTGTAGTAGTTTTCTAACAAGGTTCTATGGCAGGTTCTATCAATTTGGACATGGATTGCGCTCCGTCTCTGATCATGTAATTGCTTTTAGAGTGGTGAGAGGGGCCTTTCACCAAGGGAGACCGCATGTTCGGATCAATTATACTGGAGTTCTCATCTAAGATCTCAAACCACAGACCACATAGCCGATCACCAAGAAAGACAGCTCCACCTCAATTCAGGAGGCGTATGGAATAATCAATATACCCATTCTTAGGTGTTCTTACTTTTAATATTTTCATGATAGCTGTTCTTGTTATAATTTTTTACTGTTTGGCCTATGTTATATTGGCTCTATTTTACAAAACAAAGCTGGTAAGCCTCTTAGCAGTCTGTCACACACGTCTTCAAACAAACACACACACTCACTCACTCACTCCTAGAGCCCATCTGTCCAAGCTCCAATTACAGGGGCCAAGGTGCCTCAGAGCCGTGTGTGCATGTGCGTAAGTGTGTGCGTGAGATTGTGTCAGATGCTCGATCAGGTTCTGATGGGAGATGTATAAGGGAAATATACTAACGAGACTAACAAAGTTTCAAACCCCCCTAAACGGAAGATCTCAGACAAAGCTCCACCCCTTCCAATAACGTTCTGCTTGAAATCATTGCTAGAAATCCCCGCCCCCACGTTTAAGTACCATCTTCACCCAATCCTGATAAGTCAAAATAACCAGTGACGGGAAACCAAAGCACCAGAACTACGGTTGCTCATTAGTCGTTGCATTCAGCAGTCTTTTGACAGACGTGACGCTACCATTTCTGTTATGTAGTCTCTCCATGAGGGACGAGGGTGTGTGTGATGCAAGCGTGCATGCATACGTACGTGTGTGATGCTGTGCTCTGTGTGTTGCTTAGTGAAACAGAGCTGGGGCTTTCCCCTTTCATGCACTGATGCCAGACCCTGACCAACAGGTCAGTCTTATCAGCAACATTCATATTCTAAAGCCTTTTTATCTTCAAGGATATGAGACATTAAAATAACTCCATTGTAAATGCAACATAAGGTGCACGGCCGAGGTGTAACTATCAAGACATCGACTTGACAACCATCATTGGAATGGTTGCAGGGGAAGTAAACGTGATTTCTCAATTCACTGGAGTGTGGTGCAATGGAGCTGCATCTCAGGCTGCCCTAAATAGAGCTTATTCCTTAGATGCTGCATTCACCAGGGGCCCCAAGGGTGCCACCGGAGTGGCCGGTGGGGAGCGTAGAGCAAACCTCCATCCACCTCCTACATTATTTATGAGAGCAATGTGAGAGCTGAGGTACTTACAGGGAGCATTAGGACGCAACAAATCTCTCCCTGCAATGTCAATACCAACATCTTGGTAATGCCCCTCCGCCACAACTGTGAAGAGGTGGAGACTCTTAGGAGTGAAGAAGTGCTTAAGGGACAGGACTTTATGGGCACACTAGGTGATGTACTGTAACACAGAGTAATGAAGGTAGGAATGCCATTTTAAGGTTGAAATTGTTGCCAATTCAAATGGTCTTCTCGCAGGTCTCGGGAAGATTCCAGGAGACCTGAGGGTGAGATGCTGTTTCTGAGTTTCTTCGTTGACATCAGTATAGACTGTCAGAGGCAGACACAATGCTGTTTGGGAGTCTCGCAACAAACTGCCAGGAACAATAGAGTTGTTTTTAGGTCATTTCACTGTACACCGGCTCAGTGGAGTCAAATGTGAAGGATGGCGTTACTTCAGTTCTGCTTGATTGAGCTTTACCGGCAGAACAAATCAAAGTGTCAAAAGTGAAAACATTGTGTGGCATTGGAAGTGGGTGTCAGCGGAGTGTATGGCTGAAGCAGCGGAGTGTATGGCTGAAGCAGCAGAGTGTATGGCTGAAGCAGCAGAGTGTATGGCTGAAGCAGCAGAGTGTATGGCTGAAGCAGCAGAGTGTATGGCTGAAGCAGCAGAGTGTATGGCTGAAGCAGCAGAGTGTATGGCTGAAGCAGCAGAGTGTATGGCTGAAGCAGCAGAGTGTATGGCTGAAGCAGCAGAGTGTATGGCTGAAGCAGCAGAGTGTATGGCTGAAGCAGCAGAGTGTATGGCTGATCAGGTGTCTTACTGTCCTGTGCACCTTGTCCTCCAGGTCTTGATTGATCCTCTGCTGAGCTGCATAACTGCTCTGGATCCTGCAGGACAGGAAAGAGTACACATTGATGAAACATAGTCTTGAGTATGAAATGCTTTCAAATCCAAATAATTCACTGTCCTTTAATTCAAGATGATGAATGTGAAACTCCAAAAAACAGTTATTTGAATTTCAAGATCATTCAATGGATATATCTGATTTACTGTACTATACTGTACAGTAATACTTTTTAGATGTGAATCCTCACAATTGAAGCATGGAGAAACGCATTTCATGTGATGAAAGCAGAATTTAAAAAAAAAAAATTAGGAGAGAAAAGGTGATGGAAAATGCAGAATCAAATCCATAGGACTTATGCATGACTCATGAATGAGCTGAGGATTTTGGCAACATTTCAGCGCGGGTCGAGGTGTGTTTCCCAGCACAAAACACTGTCTGGTCGGCTTCCAAAACATTAGTGGGATTAATGGAATAAGCTGTTCTTTCACCTTCCATTAGTTAAATCATTACCCGCATTAGGCTACTATCTCTGTCAGCACATAGTGCTTTCTGCATGTTATTATCACTGGCCCCAGTCTCTTGGGGGTTTGGATACAAGCATTTGGAGATTCATTGTAAAAAATGTCTGTTATAGAAGAAGACGGTGCTTTAGAAGTGGATTTGGAGGTTATATTTCAGGCTGCTCAACAATGATCAATCTCATAACACGTTCTATATTTAAAACAAATAATATTTTTCTTTGTTTCCTGTCAAGTTAAATTGTAGGCCAAAAAACATTTGGTATTGCAGGGAGAGACCGGGGACAATTGTAACACGGGTTACAGAATAAACAACTCCAATTAGAAGCCACTTAGAGAGGTGTTATTCAATGAGCCGATGGTTAGTGTCTTTACAAACATGACTATGAAGAGTTTGAAATTCATGAATCAAGTGATTATTGATCTGTGGAACATTCTCCATATATCTAACATACAGTATATATTTGTTATCAGTAAGATAAGGTATTTAGATGAATATAGTTCATGACAATAATGTATATTTCTTCTTACAAGCCTTTAATTAGTATACTTGGGGTTAGTTGTAACACAGTGTTACAACTTACCCCTTACCTAAAATGATATAGTATGTAGACAAATTAAGATTTTACATAAATGTTGGCAGTGCAACTAAGATTACACCTTAAAAAAAATAATGTTGAATGCTAATATAATAATGTCTAATAATGTTAATTGTAACATCGGGATCTTTTCAGATTTAAGGCAGAACTGTGAAAAAGCCACATTTAGCACAGTTCTCTGAATGTTACTATTAGTTAGCAGACAAATGTACATTTTGAAATCTCTACATCACAGTGTTAAAGTACATGTGATTTTTTTTTTAACTCCAAAATGTGTTTCAACTCTCCCGTCTCACCTTATTAATTGGGAATATCAATTACTTTAAGTCAGAAAATGTGACCTTTTATATAAAATAAAAAAACATTTTTCTTTGTCTCCTTGGCGAAAGGAAAAGCCACAGGCTACATATGTACTTCTGTTGTAAATGACTTACATTTGAATTATTACTGGCTTTCGATCAACTTGCCCTGCAGTAACACAGATGATTCGGCTAATTATAGTCCGGACTAAAGACATTGATTAGTTGAATCAAGGTGTGTTCCTGCCTGCCAGACGACTTACCCTGAATTTAATTCCACTGCTCTATCGATCGCTACATACATTAAGTCTGAGACTGCCATCCTAGAAGTCGTTTGTGTGACTTCGAAGTGAGGGGCATTGTACAAAACAAATTCATCAGCGATTGGATCGTCTCTAACAAATCTAACCAATCAGAGTATCAAAGTTCATAACTTCCTTATGTAGTAACCAATTGGTTTCTGGGACCAACCAGAATGTCAGAATGTGTTCGCATTATAGAAATTGTTGGGGAGGGAGAGAAATCCAGACTAATCTTGGAAGAAGAAAAATCAGTTGGCCAGAGCAATGTGGAAGGGTAGCCAGGCAATGTTACTGCAGGGATAGGATCATAGACAATAGTTGTAGAACCTTGCATTAGATTATTCCCAATGCAGACTCAGTTGAATTAGTCGATTTGTAAATCCATTGACTCATTAGGTGGAAGTGAAAGATGGCATAGTCACGCTTTGTTAGACACAGGAGCTCTGGTAAGAGAATAAAGATGGCATAACGGGACTGACATGGAGTAACGGGAAGGACATGAGGTAAAGGAACTGACATGGTGTACCGGGACTGACGTCATGTAACAGGGCTCACATACCTGCGTAGTTTGTCAGTGAATTTCTCCAACTCTTCTTGGGCTCGACGGAGTTCCGTCTCCAGGTACTGACGGGTGGAGTCAAACTCAGACTCCACCATCTCTAGTTTGTGGGTGGTGTAGGACAGGCGCTTGTGAAAATCATCCTTGTGATCATGTAGAGAACTAGACAGAAAGTAGAGTGACGGGCAGACAGACAGGGTCAAAACAGCTCATGGTATCATGAGGTCTTCATTTAGGCTGTGCCCAAACTGCTGAATATTCTTTTAGGTAACTGAAGTGCATGACTAGACATAATGTACATTAGATATGAATGAACAAAACAACATTTCACAGTCATTTAGAAAAATAATATATTATTTATAATCTACGCATGTATCAATATACAATATGTAATCTACATATCAACTATCTTCTGAATTGTGACTACATTCTCAAAAGGTACTAATTGTTCACAGTACTGTTGCATAACCTGAACACAGTCAGACTTCGATAAGAGAAAAAGAGAGAGGTATGAAATGGAGATTAAATCTAATTCAGCGTGGTGTGAAAAGTCCCAGCCAAGGAAGGCCCGTGGGTATGTATTGATAGATGGAGGCTCGAGCGGTAATGATCTTCCATTGATAGCTACAGTGGGGAGAACAAGTATTTGATACACTGCCGATTTTGCAGGTTTTCCTACTTACAAAGCATGTAGAGGTCTGTAATTTTTATCATAGGTACACTTCAACTGTGAGAGACGGAATCTAAAACAGAAATCCAGAAAATCACATTGTATGATTGTTAAGTAATTAATTGGCATTTTATTGCATGACATAAGTATTTGATCACCTACCAACCACTAAGAATTCCGGCTCTCACAGACCTGTTAGTTTTTCTTTAAGAAGCCCTCCTGTTCTCCACTCATTACCTGTATTAACTGCACCTGTTTGAACTTGTTACCTGTATAAAAGACACCTGTCACACACTCAATCAAACAGACTCCAACCTCTCCACAATGGCCAAGACCAGAAAGCTGTGTAAGGACATCAGGGATACAATTGTAGACCTGCACAAGGCTGGGATGGGCTACAGGACAATATGCAAGAAACTTGGTGAGAATGCAACAACTGTTGGCGCAATTATTAGAAAATGGTTCAAGATGACGGTCAATCAACCTCGGTCTGGGGCTCCATGCAAGATCTCACCTCATGGGGCATCAATGATCATGAGGAAAGTGAGGGATCAGCCCAGAACTACACGGCATGACCTGGTCAATGACCTGAAGAGAACTGGGACCAAAGAAAACCATTAGTAACACACTACGTCGTCATGGATTAAAATCCTGCAGCGCACGCAAGGTCCCCACTGCTCAAGCCAGCGCATGTCCAGGCCCGTCTGAAGTTTGCCAATAACCATCTGGATGATCCAGAGGAGGAATGGGAGAAGGTCATGTGGTCTGAAATAAAAAATAAAAAAAAGCTTTTTGGTCTAAACTCCACTCGCCGTGTTTGGAGGAAGAAGAAGGATGAGTACAACCCCAAGAACACCATCCCAATCGTGAAGCATTTAGGTGGAAACATCATTCTTTGGGGATTTTTTTCTGCAAAGGGGACAGGACGACTGCACCGTATTGAGGGGAGGATGGATGGGGCCATGTATCGCGAGATCTTGGACAACAACCACCTTCCCTCAGTAAGAGCATTGAAGATGGGTCGTGGCTGGGTCTTCCAGCATGACAACGACCCAAAACACACAGCCAGGGCAACTAAGGAGTGGCTCCGTAAGAAGCATCTCAAGGTCCTGGAGTGGACTAGCCAGTCTCTAGACCTGAACCCAATAGAAAATCTTTGGAGGGAGCTGAAAGTCTGTATTGCCCAGCCCGAAACCTGAAGGATCTGGAGAAGGTCTGTATGGAAGAGTGGGCCAAAATTCCTGTTGCAGTGTGTGCAAACCTGGTCAAGAACTACAGGAAACGTATGATCTCTGTAATTGCAAACAATGGTTTCTGTACCAAATATTAAGTTCTGCTTTTCTGATGTATCAAATACTTATGTCATGCAATAAAATGCTAATTAATTACTTAAAAATCATACAATGTGATTTTCTGGATTTTAGATTCCGTCTCTCACAGTTGAAGTGTACCTATGATAAAAATGACAGACCTCTACATGTTTTGTAAGTAGGAAAACCTGCAAAATCGGCAGTGTATCAAATGCTTGTTCTCCCCACTGTATAGGGAACCAGGGCAGCTCACAATGTAATGGTGAGTCCCATTACACACATCTCCATGTCATCACTGGCAAACCAGAAAGAGATTCTGATTCTATCAAGATACAATGCCATAAGGGGTTTGTGGGAAGAGGGATGTGACTGGGGTTGCTCAGTTGGTGCATAAGTTTGGTCTTATAAAGTACTGTATTATACAGGAGAATACTGACAACCTCTGGAGAGTTTCTCTAACGTGCAAACGTTTTTCTTTTATAAATGACAGAGAGAATGTGTGAGTGCTTGCGTGTGTGTGAGAGCGAAAGATACACAGACAAAAGAAAAAGAGAGAGGCTGGAAATAAAGTAGGTCGGAAAGGGAGTGTAGAACAGGGAGCAGTTTGCTCTGGGGATTTAGAGGAGACTGATACAGCGCCTTGCAAAAGTATTCAGACCCCTTTGGATTTTATTGTGTTACAAAGTAAATATAGTTGTTTGCTTAATTATTCAGTCCTTTTGTTTAGGCAAGCCTAAATTAGTTCATTTGTAAAATGTGGCTTAACAAATCACATAATAAGTTACATGAACTCACTTTGTGTGATTTTGTTTTGTTTTTACGACTAAACCTCTGTCTCCCATACATACAATATCTGTAAGGTCCCTCGGTCAAGTAAAGAAGGGCAGTGATTGGTAGATGGGTAACAATGACAAATCAGACAATTGGATATTTCTTTAAGCATCGTCAAGTTAATAATTATGCTGTGGATGATGTATTAAACCACCCAGACACATCAAAGATACAGTCATCCTTCTGAACTGAGCTGCAGGACAGGAATGAAACTGTGGCTGTGATGGGAGAAAACTGATGGATTGATCAACAACATTGTAGTGACTCCACAATAATGACCTAAATGACAGTGAAAAGAAGAATACGAATATACAGAATAAAACTATTCCAAAACATGAAGAAGAAAGGAATACAGTTTTTGGTCTACTTGCAAAGCCTTATGTTTGGGAAAAAAACACAACACATCACTGAGTAACTGCCTCCTTATTTTCAAGCATGGAGATGGCTGCATCATGGTATGGGCATGCTTAACATCGGCAAACACTGCAAAGTTTTTCAGGATAAAAAGTAACGGGATGGAGCTAAGCACAGGCAAAATTCTAGAGAAAAATCTGCTTTGATCTGCTTTACACCAGACTGGGAGAGGAATTCACCTTTCAGAAGGACACATCTACACCGGATACTTACCAAGAAGACAGTGAATGTTCCAGAGTGGCCAAGTTACAGTTTTGATTTAAATCTGCTTGAAAATCTATGGCAAGACATGAAAATTGCTGTCTAGTCATATTCCCCAACATCTTGACAGAGCATGAATAATTTTGAAAATAATAAATGGCCAGAAATGGCACAATACAGGTGTGCAAAGCTCCTATAGACTTAACCAAGAAGACACAGCAGTAATCAATGCCAAAGGTATTTCTAACGTGTATTGACACAGGGAGCTGAATACTTATGCAACAACTATATTTTGGTTATTACATTTGTATTCATCTTATATAAAAAAAGTGCTGTTTGACATACTTTGTGTAGATTGACCCCCCCAAAAAATACAATTAAATCAATTTTGATCCCACTTTGTAACACAATAAAATGTGAAGAAATCCAAGGGGTCTGAATACTTTTGCAAGGCACTATAGATTCTGACTCCGAGACAGTACCCCTGTAGAGGTTCAATATCAAGCTGCCAGTGGCACACTGATCTCATGTCATAACAGTCCGAGGACGGCCCATTTTAAGGGACCATGTGACTTTCTCACAGCCTGGTTGGCTAGTGCAGAAACAGCTTGACAAGATTTTTTTATTTTTTTTATTTAACTAGGCAAGTCAGTTAAGAACAGATTCTTATTTTCAATGACGGCCTAGGAGCAGTGGGCGAACTGCCTTGTTCAGGGGCAGAACGACAGATTTGTTTTACCTTGTCAGCTCGGGGATTCAATCCTGCAACCTTTCGGTTACTAGTCCAACGCTCTAACCACTAGGCCACTTACTCACGGTACCAATTTCTCAGTCATTCTCAGTCATCAGTATTCTATTTAAACTTTTAGACATATAACCTTCAAAACCTGATGTATTATACAGTACCAGTACAGGGTTTTCTGATTTATTTTTCTATATTGTAGAATAATAGTGAAGACATCAAAACTATGAAATAACACATATGGAATCATGTAGTAACCAAAAAAAGTGTTAAACAAATCAAAATATATTTCATATTTGAAATTCTTCCAAGTAGCCACCCTTTGCCTTGATAACAGGTTTGCACACTCTTGGCATTCTCTCAATCAGATTCACCTGGAATGCTTTTCCAACAGTCTTCAAGGAGTTCCCACATATGTTGAGCACTTGTTGGCTGCTTTTCCTTCATTCCAAACATCAAAAATTGGGTTGAGGTCGGGTGATTGTGGAGTCTAGAAACCCTGGACTGGTACTGTATAATACATCCAGGTTTTGAAGGTTATATGTCTAAAAGTTTAAATAGAATACTGATGACTGAGAAATTGGTACCGTGAGATGGTCGTACAGGTGGTGTATAGTTGAAAAGACATTTGGATTATTTTGGTAGTATTGAGACAAAATCTTTTGGAATGGGTTCTCCAATGAATATGATTGATTCACATGAAATCAATGGCATTTATGAGTCAAACCACCACTCTTACCTTCTTTTCTGATGCTTGCAACCATTTCTCTGGGCTTTGAGAGCTGTTTTCCCAATATATATCTTTTTCATATTTTTCGCTGTGCATTCACCTTCATTTGTTTTCTAGTTGCTGATGACGCTGATGCAGAGTGTGACCTCTATCACCAACCACTCAAGCTGTAAGTCTTGCCTGTGGAGTCAGGCAGCAAGCAGTTGTCTATCTAGGTTGACTGTTGACCCTGCTAACAGAGCACAGAAAAAACAGCTTTGCAGATTCAAGTGTACATGTAATACATTACTACTATGGTATGTGCTGTGAGTTCATGCAATAATTTGCTCTTATTGAAAAAAACCTAATTCTTCATGGATATCAATGAACACATCATTAACTAAGATTTTCTCCAGTGACCCCAATATGTCACTTAATGAGCTCCCCTTTCATATCTCTCCATTTGTCCCATTTAAACTGTCCAGTGTTTACACAATTCTATGAAATATGACTTATAATTAATTACAATATGAGTGAAATACTTTTGGTCATGTAGTGTAATTAAACATTTTTGGAAGAGAAAGTATGTGGACACCTGCTTGTCGAACATCTCATTCCAAAATCATGGCCATTTGTTTTTATTATGGATCCCCATAAGCTACTTTTCCTGGGGTCCAGCAAAATTAGGGCAGTTTATACCATTTTAAAACATTACATTCACAGATTTGACAACACACTGTGTGCCCTCAGGCCCCTACTCCACCACCACATCTATCTTTTGGGGTGGCAGGTAGCCTAGTGGTTAGAGCGTTGGATTAGTAACCGAAAGGTTGCAAGATTGAATCCCCGAGCTGACAAGGTAAAATTCTGTTGTTCTGCCCCTGAACAAGGCAGTTAACCCACTGTTCCTAGGCCGTCATTGAAAATAAGAATTTGTTCTTAATAACTGACTTGCCTATTTAAATAAAGGTAAAATAAAAAATAAATACAAATCTACAGTACTAAATCCATGTGTATGTGCTTGTTATCATGTTATCATGTGTCTGTGCCAATGTTTGTGTTGCTTCACGCTGTTCCATAAGGTGATTTTTTTTATCTGTTTTTTAAATCTAATTTTACTGTTTGCTCAAGTTACTTGATGTGGAGTAGAGTTCCATGTACTCATGGCTCTATGCAGTACTGTGTGCCTCCCATAGTCTGTTCAGGACTTGGGGACTGTGAAGAGACCTCTTGTGGCATGTCTTGTGGGGTATGCATGGGTGTCTGAGCAGTGTGCCAGTAGTTTAGACCGACAGCTCGGTGCATTCAACATGTCAATACCTCTCATAAATAAAAGTAGTGATGAAGTCAATCTCTCCTCAACTTTCAGCCAGGAGAGATTGACATGCATATTATTTATATTAGCTCTCTGTGTACATCCAAGGGCCAGCCATGCTGCCCTGTTCTGAGCCAATTGCAATTTTCCTTATTCCTTTTTTTGTGTCACCTTACCACATGACTGAACAGTAGTCAAGGACAAAACTAGGGCCTGTAGGACCTGACTTGTTGATAGTGTTGTTCAGAAGGCAGAGCATCGCTTTATTATAGACAGACTTCTCCCCATTAAAACAACTTTGGGAGACTGGTTATTGTTCGGAATTTCGGATGACTGACGTGCCCAAAGTAAACTGCCTGCTACTCAGGCCCAGAAGCTAGGATATGCATATAATGGTAGCATTGGATAGAAAACACTCTGAAGTTTCTACAACTGTTAAAATGTCTGTGAGTATAACAGAACTCATATGGCAGGTGAAAATCTGAGGAAAATCCATCCTGAATATTCTTTATTTGAGGTCACAGGACATTTCAGTGCTAGCCTATGGGAAATACAAATAGTTAGGACCCAGCTTGCAGTTACTATGGCTTCCACTAGATGTCAAAAGTCTTTAGAAAGGGTTTCAGGCTTGTTTTTTGAGAAATGAGCAAGTAGTTGGAAAAACTACAAGGTGTCTCTCATTAGAAAAGTAGTCTTGTTGGAGCGTGAAGGAGGTGCGCACTCTTTGTTATTTATCTTCCCTATTGAACATACTATTCTCCGTCTTAAATATGATAATTTATTTAAATATTAGAGTACCTGAGGATTAATTAGAAACATTGTTTGACTTGCTTGGACGAACATTACCGGTAACTTTTTGGATTCGTTTGTATGCAATTTGAACGAGTGGATTACTGAGATCATTGGGGCCAACTAAACTGACTTTTTTGGATATAAAGGAATTTATCGAACAAAACGACCATTCATTGTGTAGCTGGGACCCTTGGGATTGCAAACAGAGGAAGATCTTCAAAGGTAAGTGATTTATTGAATCACTATTTGTTATTTTGTAAGGCCTGTGCTGGTTGAAAAAGTATTTTGATGTGGGGAGCTGTCCTCAGATAATTGCATGGTATGCTTTCGCCGTAAAGCCCTTTTGAAATCTGACGACGTGGTTGGATTAACAAGAAGTTAAGATTTTAAATGATGTAAATGATGTATGATTTCATGAATGTTTAATGTTACGATTTTTGTATTTTGAATTTCGTGTTCTGCAATTTCACCGGATGTTGTCGTAGGTGTCCCGCTAGCGGTTCATGCGCCCAAACAGGGAGAAGGTCCCTCTTTGCTGCTATAACAGCCTCCACTCTTCGGGGAAGGCTTTCCACTATATGTTGGAACATTGCTGCGGGGAGTTGCTTCCATTCAGCCACAAGAGTATTAGTGAGGTTGGGCACTGATGTTGGGCGATTAAGCCTGGCTCTCAGTTGGCATTCCAATTCATTCCAAAGATGTTCGATGGGGTTGAGGTCAGAGATCTGTGCAGCCCAGTCAACTTCTTCCACACCGATCTTAAATCAAATTTTATTTGTCACATGCAATGAATACAACAGTGAAATAAATGTTTACTTACAAGCCCTTAACCAACAATGCAGTTTTAAGAAAAATAAGTGATAGTAAAAAATAACAGCTAGTTAAAGAGCAGCAGTAAAATAACAGTAGCGAGGCTATATATAGGGGGTACCGGTACAGAGTCAATGGTTAGTCGAGGTAATGTGGGACAATGCAAATAGTCTGGGTAGCCATTTGATTAGCTGTTCAGGAGTCTTATGGCTTGGGGGTAGAATCTGTTAAGAAGCCTTTTGGACCTAGACTTGGCGCTCCGGTACCGCTTGCCGTGCAGTAGCAGAGAGAACAGTCTATGACTAGGCTGGCTGGAGTCTTTGACAATGTATAGGGCCTTCCTCTGACACCGCCTGGTGTAGAGGTCCTGGATGTCAGGAAGCTTTTCCCCAGTGATGTACTGGGCCGTACGCACTACCCTCTGTAGTGCCTTGCGGTCGGAGACCAAGCAGTTGCAATACCAGGCGGTGATGCAACCTGTCAGGATGCTCTCGATGGTGGGGCTGTATAACTTTTTGAGAATCTGAGGACCCATGTGGACACCAAGGAAATTGAAGCGCTCAACCTGCTCCACTACAGCCCCGTCGAATGCTCAGTCCTCCTATTCCTGTAGTCCACAATTATCGCCTTTGTCTTGATCACGTTGAGGGAGAGGTTGTTATCCTGGCACCACACAGCCAGATCTCTGACCTCCTCCCTATAGTTGTGCCTGGTCATGCAGTCATGCGTGAACAAGGAGTACAGGAGGGGACTGAGCATGCACCCCTGAGGTGCCCCTGTGTTGAAGATCAGCATGGCAAATGTGTTGATACCTACTCGTACCACCTGGGGAGGCCCATCAGGAAGTCCAGAATCCAGCTGCACAGGGAGGTGTTTAGTCCCAGGGTCCTTAGCTTTGTAATGAGCTTTGGTGTTGAACGCTGAGCTGTAGTCAATGAATAGCTTTCTCACATCAGTGTTCCTTTTGTCCAGGTTGCATCATCTGTGGATCTGTCGGGGCATTATGCAAATTGGAGTGGGTCTAGAGTTTCTGGGATAATGGTGTTGATGTGAGCCATGACCAGCCTTTCAAAGCACTTCATGGCTACTGATGTGAGTGCTACGGGTCGATAGTTATTTAGACAGGTTACCTTAGAGTTCTTGGGCACAAGGAGTATGGTGGTCTGCTTGAAACATGTTGTTAGTACAGACTCAGACAGGGTGAGGTTGAAAATGTCAGTGAAGACACTTGCCTGTTGGTCAGCGCATGCTTGGAGTACACGTCCTGGTAATCCGTCTGGCCCAGGGGCCTTGTCAATGTTGACCTGTTTTTAAAGGTCTTACTCACATCAGCTACAGAGAGCTTGACCACACAGTCGTTTGGAATCTCGAAGCGAGCATAGAAGTAATTTAGCTCATCTGGTAGGCTTGTGTCCCTGGGCAGCTTGCAGCTGGGCTTCCCTTTGTAGTCTGTAATAGTTTGCAAGCCCTGCCACATCCGACGAGCATCGGAGCTGATGCAGTACGGTTCAATCTTAGTCCTGTATTGACGCTTGCCTGTTTGATGGTTTCGTCTGAGAGCAAAGCAAGATTTCTTATAAGCGTCCGGGTTAGAGTCCCGCCTCTTGAAACCGGCAGCTCTACCCTTTAGCTCAGTGCGGATGTTCCCTGTAATTCATGGCTTCTGGTTGGGGTATGTACGTACGTTCACTGTGGGGACGACGTCAATAATGCACTTATTGATGAAGCCAGTCACTGATGTGATTTACTCCTCAATGCCACCGGAAGAATCATGAAACATATTCCAGTATGTGCTAACAAAACAGTCCTGTAGCTTAGCATCTGCGTCATCTGACTTCTTCTTTATTGACCGAGTCACTGGTGCTTCTTGCTTTAGTTTTTGCTTGTAAGCAGGATAGAATAGAATTATGTTCAGATTTGCCAAATGGAGGGTGAGGGAGAGCTTTGTGTGCACGTCTGTGTATGGATTAAAGGTGGTCTAGAGTTTATTTTCCTCTGGTTGCACATTTAACATGCTGGTAGAAATGAAGTAAAACTGATTTCCCTGCATTAAAGTCCCTGGCCACTAGGAGCGCCGCCTCTGGATGAGCGTTTTCCTGTTTGCTTATAGCCTTATATAGCTCATTGAGTGCAGACTTAGTTCCAGCATCGGTTTGTGGTGGTAAATAGACAGCTAGAAAAATATAGATGAAAACTATCTTGGTAAATAGTTTGGTCTACAGCTTATCATGAGATACTCTACCTCAGGCGAACAAAACCTTTAGACTTCCTTCATTTTAGATTTTGTGCACCAGCTGTCGTTTACAAAAAAAAAACAGACCGTTAATAGCGTTAATAGCGTTAATTTTTCCCTTCACTGGAACTAAGGGGCCTAGCCCGAACCGTGAACAACAGCCCCAGACCATTATTTCTCCTCCACCAAACTTTACAGGTAGTGTTCCCCTGGCGTCCGCCAAACCCAGATTAGTCCGTCGGACTACCAGATGGTGAAGCATGATTCATCACTCCAGAGAACGCGTTTCCACTGCTCCAGAGTCCAATGGCTTTACACCATTCCAGCCGACACTTGGCATTGCACATGGTGATCTTAGGCTTGTGTGCGGCTGCTCGGCCGTGGAAACCATTTCATGAAGCTCACAGTGACGTTGCTTCCAGAGGCAGTTTGGAACTCAGTAGTGAGTGTTGCAACCGAAGACAGACAATTTTTACTTTGCATTTAGGCTCAAAAGTGTATTCCTTTAGCTTTTTTAAAGTATTACTTCAGTGCATTCAAGAAGCATGTTTTGGAATAGTTTTATTCTGTATATTTGTCTTCTTTTCACTCAGTCATTTAGGTCATTATTGTAGTCACTACAATGTTGTTGATCTCTCCACAGTTTTCTCCCATCAGAGCCATTGACCTCTATGTAGATGTTTTAAAATCACTTATGACCTCATGGTGACATCTCTAAGTGGTTTCCTTCCTGTCCTGCAGCTCAGAAGGAAACCTTAGTTTTTTATGTGTCTGGAAGGTTTAATAATTATGCTGTGGATGATGCATTAACTTGACAATGCTTAAAGATGATATTGTTACCCATCTACTATATACTGCCCTTCTTTATGAGGCTTTCGAAAAGCTTCCTGGTCTTTGTAGTTGAATCTGTGCTTGAAATTCAACACTTGACTGTGGGACGTTACAGATGTACGGTGCCTTCGGAATGTATTCAGACCCCTTGACTTTTTAATGACGAAGCAAAAACAAGTTTTTGGAATTAAAATAAACAACTAACAAGGAAATAACATTTGCATAAGTATTCAGACCCTTTACTCAGTACTTTCTTGAAGCACCTTTGGCAGCATTTACAGCATTTAGTCTCCTTGGGTATGACACACCTGTATTTGGGGAGTTTCTCCCATTTCTTCTCTGCAGATCCTCACAAGCTCTGTCAGGTTGGATGGGGAGCTGTGTGCTTAAAGGCGTTGTCCTGGAAGGCGAACCTTCTCCACAGTGTGAGGTCCTGAGCGCTCTGGAGCAGGTTTTCATCAAGGATCTCTCTGTACTTTGCTCCATTTATCTTTGCATCAACCCTGACTAGTCTTCCTGCTGCTGAAAAACATCCCCACAGCATGATGCTGCCACCACCATGCTTCAATGTAGGGATGGTGTCATGTTTCCTCCAGATATGACGCTTGGTATTCAGTCCAAAGAATTCAATCTTGGTTTCATCAGACCAGAGAATCTTGTTTCTCATGGTTTGAGAGACTTTTTAGGTGTCTTTTGGCAAACTCCAAGCGGCCTGTGATATGCCTTTTTACTAAGGAGTGGCTTCTGTCTGGCCAGTCTATAATAAAGGTCTGATTGGTGGAGTGCTGCAGAGGAACTTGAGAGATTTATCAGCCAAACATCTTCCATTTAAGAATGATGGAGGCCACTGTGTTCTTGGGGACCTTCAATGCTGCAGACATTTTTTGGTTAACTTCCCCAGATCTGTTTCTCAACACAATCCTGTCTCCGAGCTCTACGGGCAATTCCTTCAACCTCATGGCTTGATTTTTGCTCTGACATGCACTGTCTACCGTGGGACCTTATATAGAAAGGTGTGTGCCTTTCCATATCATGTCCAATCAATTGAATTTAACACAGGTGGACTCCAATCAAATTGAAGACACATCTCAAGGATGATCAATGGAAACAGGATGCACCTGAGCTCAATGTCGAGTCTCATAGTAAAGGGTTAGAATACTTGTGTAAATAAGGTATTTCTGTTTTATATTTTTTATATATTTGCAAATTTCTAGAAACCTGTTTTCGCTTTGTCATTATGGGGTATTGTGTATAGATTGCTGAGGGGAATTAAAAAATATATATTTTAGAATAAAGCTGTAACGTAGCAGAATGTGGAAAAAGTCAAAGGGTCTGAATACCTTCCGAAGGCACTGTATGTATGGGGGACAGAGGAAGGGGGTAGTCATTCAAAAATCATGTCAATCCCTATGATTTTCCACAGAGTGAATCCATACAACTTATTATGTAATTTGTTAGGCCACGTTTTACTTCTAAACTAATTTAGGCTTGCCTAAACAAAGGGAGTGAATACTTGTGCAATGACTATATTTTCATTATTTAATTTGTATTGAGTGGTAAACATTTGTAGAATTCTATTTACTTTGACATCATGTAGTATTTTGTATAGATCAATGACAAGAAATTACAATTCCATCTATTTCAATCCCACTTTGTAACTCAATTAAATGTGAAAAAATGTTCAAAAGGGTGTACACTTCCTATAGGCACTGTACGTACCTTTTTGAGGTGTTTTAAAAAAAAAAAAAAAATTTTTTAAATATTATTATTAAGTATAGGATGAGTCAACAACATCATTTGGGTTTGAGTTAACGGAATATGAAGTTTCAAAAGTGGAATTTTCGCTGGACAGTTACTTTAATAATCATCAACAGCTGCATCCACAAATAACAAAATCCTATTGAGCATCGATGACCTGGCAGGTTATATAGATCAGCGTTACAATATCCCGCGTACGGAACCTATGGTGTGTCTATTCATCACTCTCCATCTGAACTGACTGGGGTTGGGATCAGTGGAGGAGCTTGAAGAAGATGCCTAGCTAGAGCGTTGCTAATCTTGTCACAGTGCCCCCTGGGAGTCGTAGGTAAAAGGTCTCGTTGGCTAACTGTGAGATGGAGCTGAATCACAATAGCGACAGGCTGCTGCTTTCCTACTATTTTTACTTTATTTATGGCTAATGTTGGCAGTATTGACTGCAGGATTTACGATATGTTACTAAGATAGGAAAAAGAGGAGCTTGAAGGGTGGGAGGTGATCAGACATCTCATATCCACTGATTTCTCCAACACTGACTTTCTTAACACTGATTTCTCCAACACTAATTTATCCAACACTAATCTAACACATTTTTTTAACACTGATTTCTCCATAACTGATTCCCGTATCACTGATTTTCTCTCCTTCAAACTCAAAGGAGACCGTGATGAATCTGTACCAACTCTAATTCCCCACAGAGTTCAGACACATCTTTAGCAATTGGCTCCTAAACATCCTCTAAAATGAAAGAGAAACTTCAGGCTGTCAATAATTCACTATGACAACAGTTGCAAGGGATTAGAGGCCTTTATGTGCAGGCTTGTCCTCACTCCAGGGATCTCGCCTATGCCGAGTGATTAGTCAAAAGGAACGTTTCGCCTTTGCATGCTTTGACAGTTATTACAGAAAAACTCTCCACTAATGATCGCTTTTAAAGTGGTTGAGAGCATAAACGAATTTGAAATACTAAACAAACTTTCAATCCCATTAATCCCACAACAAACTCTTTTAGATGAACACTTCAAGTGTCAATTTGTGACTCCACAGAGTATTCAACATCATTCAGATAGCATCTTATTGAGAGAACGGCACAAACAAAATAGGCAGAGATACTGTCAATGTCTAGCAATTTACCCTATAAACGATCCAGCTGCAGGCACCCATTAACCTGATAAAAACATGACAATGAAGTTATACATATCTGTGGAGAAGCGTTATCACTGTGCTTTAAGAGCCAAAGCCTCAATGTAAATACCGAAAGAGCTGCAGTAACACTTCATCTGGGCCTTGCAGAACAGATTTGCTGTACTACAGCGAGGCAGCAAAATGAATGTTCGTCGCCTGTCTCTTTCGCTCCAAAGACACCACTACTTATTTTGTATTTTTTTTAAATCTCCCTTTCACACTGCCTGCTAGAAAACGAAAATGAGCCGGGATACACACTGAACACGGTCGCTAGCTGTGGTCTTCTCTCTAACCCGCAGAGAAAAGTTGCTGGAGTGAGGAATTGTGCCTGTGGCTAGCCGCCCCCCTCTTTACTCTCCGGTACTATTGTTACTCCCTCCCTGTGTGTATGACATTGGACCTGTAATCGAATACCTCAGGGGAGTTAAGAGAGGACTGGGCCAACGACATAAGACACTTCTGATGCTGGAGGATGTAAACGAACACAAGGTATGTCTCCACAGTCTTCAAAGGGCCCATGTTTGCAGCCTAGTCGTACTCCTGAATACATGTGCTACTCAACAAACAAACCCTGAACAAAATATTTGTTCAATTGTCATACATTCTAATTTCCCACCCTCCACAGCACAGTAAACACATTTTCACACCACACCTTTGAGCATTCCTTCCCCTCAGAGAAAGGGGAAGAGAAATGATCCTTAATTCTGCTGAACATGCGCTAAAGGTCACTGCAATGCGACATCCATCTTTAGTGTGGTGCCTAGTGCCAGCGTCAGGAGGCTATTTAGTGCCTTTGAGTCATGGATGGTAAGATAGAGATACCTCCGATATACATTACTTTATGTAATTACTACAATGTAATGTGATCACTCCTTATAGGCTAGACTGTGTGGTCTGTTAAAGTTTTAATCAAGGAACCAGATCCACCACGTAATAACTACAAAATGCACTTGGAGGAGTAGCCGTTCCACTTTACATTATATAGTATAACAGTTGTCGGTACTAGGTTATCATTTGTATTTACATTGTAAATGTACCTATGAGAACAAACCAAAAAAGTACATGCAACTGGTGTAAATCCATGCAAAAAGTATGCATTGTATAGAAAAGTGAAAACTGGCTGTACGAATGGCAAGAATTTAAAAACAGTTTGTTCCAACTTTTTTCCTATTTTCTGTGGGCAAAACACAGCAATTGATTCTGAACACTCCAGGAAGCTTCTCCTATGTAATCCCCAGTGTGTGCCACCAAAGGCGATAAGGGCAAGCCAATGGTAACGGAATTGACTGAGACAGATTTGTCACCTTTTTAAAATGTATGCCAAACAAAAACGAATTATTTCCCCTAGGATTTTGCTTGTGCTCAGCTCCATTCTGTTTCTTTTTTATCCTGAAAATCTCCCCAGTCCTTAATGATTACAAGCATACCTATAACATGATGCAGCCACCACTATGTTTGAAAATATAAAGAGTGGTACTCAGTAATGTGTCGTATTGGATTTGCCACAAACATAACACTGTGTATTCAGGACAAAAAGTAAATTGCTTTGCCACATTTTTCCAATATTACTTTAAACATGTTTTGGAATGTTTGTATTCTGTACAGGCTCCCTTCTTTTCACTCAGTCAATTTAGTAATGTGGAGTAACTACAATGTTGTTAATCGATCCTGAGGATGTAGTGATCACAATATAGTAGTCATATCTAGGAAAAGTTCCAAAAGCTGGGCCTAATATAGTGTATAAGAGGTCATACAATTCGTTTTGTAGTGATTCATATGTTAATGATGTCAATAATATTTGCTGGTCTGTGGTGTGTAATGAGGAGCAACCAGATGCTGCACTTGACACATTTATGAAATTGCTTATTCCAGTTACTAATAAGCATGCACACGTTAAGAAAATGACAGTAGAAACTGTTCAATCCACTTGGATTGATGAGGAATTAAAAAAATGTATGCTTGAGGGATGAGGCAAAATGTATGGCAAATAAGTCTGGCAGCCCAATCGATTGGCAAACATACTGCAAATTAAGAAATCATGTGACTAAACTAAATCAAAATAAACTATACTATGAACCAAAAAAACATTATATAAAGAACAATAATAATAATAGTAAAAAGCTTTGGAGCATCTTAAATGATATTTTCAGAAAAAAGGCAAACTCGGCTCCATCATTCATTGAAGCAGATGGCTCATTTATCAAAAAACCCACTGATATTGCCAACTACTTGAATTACTTTTTAATTGGCAATATAAGCAAACTTAGGCATGACATGCCAGCAACAAATGCTGACACGACATATCCAAGTATATCTGACCAAATTATGAAAGACAGGCATTGTACTTTAGAATTACAGTTGAAGTCAGAGGTTTACATACACCTTAGCCAAATACATTTAAACTCTGTTTTTCACAATTCCTGACATTTAATCCCAGTAAAAAATCCCTGTCTTAGGTCTGTTAGGATCACCACTTTATTTTAAGAATGTGAAATGTCAGAATAATAGTAGAGAGATTTATTCATTTCAGATTTTATTTATTTCATCACATTCCCAGTGGGTCAGAAGTTTACATACACTCAATTAGTATTTGGTAGTATTGCCTTTAAATTGTTTAACTTGGGTCAAACGTTTCGGGTAGCATTCCACAAGCTTCCCACAATAAATTGGGTGAATTTTGGCCCATTCCTCCTAACAGAGCTGGTGTAACTGAGTCAGGTTTGTAGGCCTCCTTGCTCGCACACGCTTTTTCAGCTCTGCCCACATATTTTCTATAGGATTGAGGTCAGGGCTTTGTGATGGTCACTCCAATACCGTGACTTTGTTGTCCTATTTTGTGAAGTGCATCAGTCCCTCCTGCAGCAAAGCACCCCCACAACATGATGCTGCCACCCCCGTGCTTCACGGTTGGAATGGTGTTCTTCGGCTTGCAAGCCTCCCCCTTTATCCTCCAACCATAACGATGGTCATTATGGCCAAACAGTTCTATTTTTGTTTCATCAGGTCAGAGGACATTTCTCCAGAAAGTCCGCTCTTTGTCTCCATGTGCAATTGCAAACCATAGTCTGGCTTTTTTTTATGGCGGTTTAGGAGCAGTGGCTTCTTCTTTGCTGAGCGGCCTTTCAGGTAATGTCGATATAGGGACTCTTTTTACTGTGGATATAGATACTTTTGTACCGGTTTCTTCCAGCATCTTCACAAGGTCCTTTACTGTTCTGGGATTGATTTGCACTTTTCGGACCAAAGTTTGTTAATCTCTAGGAGACAGAACGCGTCTCCTTCCTGAGCGGTACGATAGCTGCGTGGTCCCATGGTGTTTATACTTGCGTATTATTGTTTGTACAGATGAACGTGGTACGTTCAGGCATTTGGAAATTGTAGAGGTCTACAATTCTTTTCTGAGGTCTTGGCTGATTTTATTTTGATTTTCCCATAATGTCAAGCAAAGAGGCACCGATTTTAAAGGTAGGCCTTGAAATACATTCACAGGTACACCACCAATTGACTTAAATGATGTAAATTAGCCTATCAGAAGCTTCTAAAGCAATGACAACATTTTCTGGAATTTTCCAAGCTGTTTAATTAAAGGCACAGTCAACTTAGTGTATGTAAACTTCTGACCCACTGGAATTCTGATATTGAAATATTCTGTCTGTAAACAATTGTTGGAAAAATGACTTGTGTCATGCACAATGTAGATGTCCTAACCGACTTGCCAAAACTATAGTTTCTTAACAAGAAATTTGTGGAGGGGTTGAAAAACGAGTTTTAATGACTCCAACATAAGTGTATGTAAACTTCTGACTTCAACTGTAAAATGAGTGTGGAAGAGGTGAAAATAATATTGTTGTCTATCAACAATGACAAGCCACCAGGGTCTGACAATCTGGATGGAAAATTACTGAGGATAATAGTGGATGATATTGCCTCTCCTATTTGTCATATCTTCAATTTAAGCCCACTAGAAAGTGTGTGTCACACCCTGACCTTATTTTGGTTTGGTCCGGGTGTGATTTGGGTGGGCATTCTATGTTCATTTTTCTATGTTTTGTATTTCTTTGTTTTGGTCGGGGTATGGTTCTCAATCAGGGACAGCTGTCTATCGTTGTCTCTGATTGGGAACCATACATAGGCAGCTCTTTTTCTCACCTGCTTTGTGGGTAGTTAACTTTGTTTGTGGCACTAATGCCCTGTAAGCGTCACGGTTGTTTTCTTGTTTGTTGTTTTGTTGGTGTCATTTTTATAATAAAGGAAAATGTACGCTCACCATGCTGCACCTTGGTCCAATTCTTTCAACAGCCGTGACAGAACTACCCACTACCAAAGGACCAAGCAGCGTGGTAAAGAGGACTCCTGGACATGGGAAGAGATCCTGGAGGTAGGCTGGGGAGTATCGCTGTCTAAGGGAGGAGATAAAGGCAGCAAAGGAGGAGCGGCGGCGATATGAGGAGGCTAACCATCGAAGCAGGCACGAGAGGCGGGGGGGGGGGGACACACAGGGTGTGCTTACCGTAGGGAGCATGTGACTGGTCAGGCACCGTGTTATGGGGTGATGCGCATGGTGTCTCGGTTGAGCATTCACAGGTCGGTGTGCTCTGTGCCAGCGTCCGCATTTGCCGGGTGAAAGTGGGCAGGATTATACCCTGATGAAGACCGCTTGCCTGTCGAAATGTTAGATAATATATTTTTGCATCTGAGCTCCTAGAGTGTGCGGCTCTCCTTTATTTTCAAGTTTTCTACTCCGCTAGCCAGCACCTCGCCTAAATAGGTGTGCATTTATTTTTCTTCTATGAAGTGGGCATCCAACCAGAATGGGTTGTGCCAGCTCTGCGCTCGAGACCGCCAGTGCGACTTCATGACCCAGTGTATCCAGCCCGGTGAGTCCTGTGCCTGTGCCCAGAACGAAGCCTCCAGGGATGATCCATGGCAAGAAGCCTCCAGTGATGATCCATGGCAAGCAGCCTCCAGTGATTATCCATGGCAAGCAGCCTCCAGTGATGATCCATGGCAAGCAGCCTCCAGTGATGATCCATGGCAAGCAGCCTCCAGTGATGATCCATGGCAAGAAGCCTCCAGTGATGATCCATGGCACGAAGCCTCCAGTGATGATCCATGGCACGAAGCCTCCAGTGATGATCCATGGCAAGAAGCCTCCAGTGATGATCCATGGCAAGAAGCCTCCAGTGATGATCCATGGCACGAAGCCTCCAGTGATGATCCATGGCAAGAAGCCTCCAGTGATGATCCATGGCACGAAGCCTCCAGGGAGGAGTCATGGCACTAAGCCTCCAGCGACGGCCTCCAGTCCCGAGCCTCCAGAGACGGCCTCCAGTCCCGAGCCTCCAGAGACGGCCTCCAGTCCCGAGCCTCCAGAGACGGCCTCCAGTCCCGAGCCTCCAGAGACGGCCTCCAGTCCCGAGCCTCCAGAGACGGCCTCCAGTCCCGAGCCTCCAGAGACGGCCTCCAGTCCCGAGCCTCCAGAGACGGCCTCCAGTCCCGAGCCTCCAGAGACGGCCTCCAGTCCCGAGCCTCCAGAGACGGCCTCCAGTCCCGAGCCTCCAGAGACGGCCTCCAGTCCCGAGCCTCCAGAGACGGCCTCCAGTCCCGAGCCTCCAGAGACAGGGTAGCTGTTTAGGCCCCTTACTCTTTTCAATTTTTAGTAACGACACGCCACTGGCTTTGAGTAAAGCCTATGTGTCTATGTATGTGGATGACTCAACACTATACACGTCAGATACTACAGCAACTGAAATAACTGCAACACTTAACAAAGAGCTGCAGTTAGTTTCAGAATGGGTTGCAAGGAATAAGTTAGTCCTAAATAGTTACAAAACTAAAAGCATTGTATTTGGGACAAATCATTCACTAAACCCTAAACCTCAACTACATCTCGTAATGAATAATGTAGAAATTGAGCAAGTTGAGGTGACTAAACTGCTTGGAGTAACCCTGGATTGTAAACTGTCGCCGTCAAAACATATTGATACAACAGTAGCTAAGATGGGGAGAAGTCTGTCCATAATAAAGCGCTACTCTGCCTTCTTAACAACACTATCAAGAATGCAGGTCCTACAGGCTTTAGTTTTGTCGCTTCTAGACTACTCTTGTGCGGTCAGGTGCCACAAAGAAGGAAAATTGCAGTTGGCTCAGAACAGGGCAGCATGGCTGGCCCTTAAAAGTACACAGAAAGCTACAATTAATTATATACATGTCAATCTCTCATGGCGCAAAGTGGAAGAGAGATTGACATCATTACTACTTGTTTTTGTACCAAGTGTTGACAAGCTGAAAGGACTGATCTGCCTGTTTAAACTGCACAGCTCTGACATCCATGCATACCCCACAAAACATGCCACCAGAGGTCTCTTCACAATCCCCAAGTCCAGAACAGACTATTGGAGGCGCGCAGTACTAGATAGAGCCATGCAAGCAGTAGAATCAGTTGAATAAAACAGGTAAAAATACACCTTATGGAACAGCGGGGACTGTGAAGAGACACACACAAAGGTACCTGACAGGTGTGGCATATCAAGAAACTGCTTAAACAGCATGATCAGTACACAGGTGCACCTTGTGCTGGGGACAAGAAAAGGCCAATCTAAAATGTTGTCACATAACACAATGCCACAGATGTCATTTTTGAGGGAGCGTGCAATTGGCATGCTGACTGCAGGAATGTCCACCAGAGCTGTTGTCCCATGGTTGCGGTGGTGTTAAGGTATAGGCAGGCATAAACTAAGGACAACGAAGGTATTTGCAATTTGAATGCACAAAGATACCGTGACAAGATCCTGGCGCCTACTGTTGTGCCTTTCATCTGCTTGCTGAAAGGTGAATTTATCTCCCAGTCTTTTGGAAAGCAGACTGGACCAGGTTTCCTCTAGGATTATGCCTGTGCTTAGCTATATTCTGTTTCTTTTAATCCTAAAAAAAACTCCCTAGTCCTTGCCGATGACAAGCATAACCATAACATGATGCAGGTACCCCATGCTTGAAAATATGAAGAGTTCTACTCAGTGATGGATTTGTTGAATTTTCCTCAAACATAATTCTTTGTATTCAGGACAAAATGTTGGTGCTAATGGATCTTTTACAAAGAAATGCCCATAATAAAATCATTTTATTTTGTAAGCAGAGTAAATGACTAATCAACTAAATGAGACTAGGGAACCGTGCAGTTACAGCGGAAAAATCGAACTCAAAAATCAAATCCTAAAGGTCTCTTTTTTTCTTAAATTATCTGTTTTTCTGAGGAAACGAAATCCTCACAGAAAGCTCTACTCGGGAGGTAGAGAAGAATAACATAATGTTATTTTGAGTAGCAAAGACAAGCAGCCAGCATCATCTTTCTTATCTGATCATGGTCCTTGATTTGCCAATTGCAAACCTGGGTTCAAATGGTATTTTAAATATTTCTAATTCTTTAGCTGTGCTTGATTGAGCTTGTCAAATGCAATGGAACCAATGGCATAGTTCCAAAAGTGCAAACCCCACCCACCAGACACATGTTTAAACTTTAGTTACTTGTGCATCAGCTGGATGATGATTATGCTTGATGAGCATCTGCATACCATAACTACTAATGAGGAGGTACTGCCCTCCACCTGCACTTTCCCATCTGGACAAAAGGAACTCCTATGTGAGAATGCTGTTCATTGACTACAGCTCAGCGGTCAACACCATAGTGCCCACAAAGCTCAACACTAAGCTAAGGACCCTGGGACTCAACATCTCCCTTTGCAACTGGATCCTGGACTTCCTGACGGGCCACCCCCAAGTAGTAAGGGTAGGAAACAACACATGCCACGCTGATCCTCAACACGGGGGCCCCACAGGGGTGCATGCTTAGCACCCTCCTGTACTCCCTGTTCACTCACGACTGCGTGGCCAAGCACGACTCCAACACCATCATTATGTTTGCTGACGACACAACGGTGGTAGGCCTGATCACCGACAACGATGAGACGGCCTATAGGGAGGAAGTCAGAGACCAGGCAGTGTGGTGCCAGGACAACAACCTCTCCTTCAACGTGAGCAAGACAAAGGAGATGATCGTGAACTACAGGAAGAGGAGGGCCAAATACGCCCCCATTCACATCAAAGGAGCGGGTCGAGAGTTTCAAGTTTCTTGGTGTTCACATTACCAACAAACTATCATGGTCCAAACACCCCAAGGAATTTGTGCAGAGGGCACGACAATGCTTTTTCCCCCTCGGGAGACTGAAAAGATTTGGCATGGGTCGCCAGATCCTCAAAAGTTCTACATCTGCACCATAGAGAGCATCCTGACCCGTTGCCTCACCGCCTGGTATGGCAACTGCTCTGCATCTGACTATAAGGCGCTACAGATGGTAAAGCGTACAGCCCAGTACATCACTGGGTTCAAGCTTCCTGCCATCCAGGACCTATATACTACGCAGTGTCAGAGGAAGGGCCCAAAAATTGTCAAAGACTCCTGTCATCCAAGTCATTGACTGTTCTCTCTTACCGCATGGCAAGCATTTATTGGAGCACAAAATCTAGGTTCAAAAGGCTCCTTAACAGCTTCTACCTCCAAGCTATAAGACTGTTGAACAATTCATCAAATGGCCACCAGGACTATTTACATTATTTTGCTCATAATGAATAGTTCTCCCCTGTTGTGAGATGACTCATCTCTAAACTCACTTCTACTCCCTCATGCCTCATCCTTGGCCTTGGAACATCATGTCTGTCAGATTGAGGCGAGGGGAAAGTGTGTGTGTGTGTTGGCCTCCACAGGAGGGAAAAACAGAAATTCAATCAACATTGGCCTTATTCCAGGTGAGTCACAAATCTCGCTCTAATCGGATCATGCCAGGGAGACATATGAGAAGAAGCCTTGGGGACCCTGTATACCCATCATAGTGTGTATGTGTGTGTTCGTTCATGTGTGTGCCATACTCTGCTCCTACACTACTTCAATACAGTGTTTAGGTGACAAGCAGGTCGTAGAAAGGATCAGTCTCTGAGACCTCTCCTGAGGGAGCTTGTGACTCTAAGATTGGTTAGCTTTTAAAGTACTGATCCCGAACGACGTGTCAACGTTCCAACAGCATCAAGATTAGTTTGTCTACTCAGACTTTAACATCTTGTCTGGAGCCACCATCTCCATATGACTGGGCACAGTTTGAGTGTTGAGCCTTGGAGCTACTTGCAGCACTATAGTATCACATAGTGATATTTCAAAGTACTTTGTTATGCAGTGTTTTCAGCGATATTCTGAGCATCTGTCCTTTAGAATATTCATATCGAAGCACAATTTGTAAAGAAGAACACATACAGTGCCTTTGGATTAAATAAAAAGAAATCCTCAGCAATCTACACACAATACCCCATAATGACAAAGCAAAAACTGTTTTTTTTTTAATTTTTGCAAATGTATTAATAATAAAAAAGTATTCAGACCCTTTTCTATGAGACTACAAATTGAGTTCAGGTTTGTTTTTTTCATGTTTTTTCCATTGATCATCCTTGAGATGTTTCTACAACTTGATTGGAGTCCACCCATGGAAAAATAAATTGATTGGACATGATTTGGAAAGGTACACACCTGTCTATGTAAGGTCCTAAAATTGACAGTGCATATCAAAGCAAAAACCAGGCCACGAGGTCAAAGGAATTGTCCGTAGAGCGCAGAGACAGGATTGGGTCTGGGGAAGGGTACCAAAACATTTCTGCACCATTGAAGGTACCCAAGAACACAGTGTCCTTGGAACCACCAAGTCTCTTCCTAGAGCTGGCCGCCCGGCCAAATTGAGCGATTGGAGGAGACGGGCCTTGGTCAGGGAGGTTACCAAGAACCCGATGGTCACTATGACAGATCTCTCGAGTTCCTCTGTGGAGATGGGAGAACCTTTCAGAAGGACAACCATCTCTGCAGAACTCCACCAATCAGGCCTTTTTGGTAGAGTGGCAGACGGAAGCCACTCCTCAGTAAAATGCACATGACAGCCTACTTGGAGGCACCTAAAGGACTCTCAGACCAAACAAGATTCTCTGGTCTGATGAAACCAAGATTGAGCTCTTTGGACTGAATGCCAAGCGTTACGTCTGGAGGAAACCTGCACCATCCCTATGTTGAAGCATGGTGGTGGCAGCATCATGCTGTGGGGATGTTTTTCAGTGGCAGGTATTGGGAGACTAGTCAGCATTGAGGGAAGATAAACGGAGCAAAGTACAGAGAGATCCTTGATGACAACCTGCTCCAGAGCTCTCAGGACTTCAGACTGGGGTGAAGGTTCACCTTCCAACAGGACAACAACCCTAAGCTCACAGCCAAGACAAAGCAGGAGTGGAGCCCAGACTTGAACCCAATCGAACATCTCTGGAGAGACCTGAAAATAGTGGTGCATCTTGAGAGCATCTGCATAGCAGAATGGGAGAAACTCCCCAAATACAGCTGTGCCAGGCTTGTAGCACCATACCTAATAAGACTTGAGGCTGTAATCGCTGCCAAAGGTGCTTCAAGAAAGTACTGAGTAAAGTGTCTGAATACTTAAGTAAATTTGATATTTTTTATACATTTGCAAACATTTCTAAAAACCCGTGCTTTGTGTTTATACAGTGTGTGTATATATATATATATATATATATATATATATATATATATATATATATATATATATATATGTATGTATGTATGTATGTATGTATGTATGTATGTATGTGTGTGTGTGTGTGTGTGTGTGTGTGTGTGTGTGTGTGTGTGTGTGTGTGTGTGTGTGTGTGTGTGTGTGTGTGTGTGTATGTATGTATATGTGTATGTATATATATGTGTATGTATATATATATACACACACACACACACACATACACACACACACACACACACACACACACACACACACACACACACACACACACACACACACACACACACACACACACACACACATTCCGCCTCTCACAGTTGAAGTGTACCTATGATAAAAATGACAGACCTCTTCATGCTTTGTAAATAGGAAAACCTGCAAAATCGGCAGTGTATCAAATACTTGTTCTCCCCACTGTATATATATATATATATAATGCACTGGATCCCTGTTGAATGTCCCATTCTACAGTCTGATGTTTTGTGCTGGTAGGTGCAAATCAGGTGAATGGTATTGGGGTATGCTCTGATTTTGCTGTTTTTAACGAGAGTCTACCTGATAGCATAGTGGATCATCTTGCTAGCGCTCTTTCCCTCTCGCCCTCTTTGTCTTGGATGCACTTTTTCCACATGAGTGCTGGTTTATGTAAGTGGGGGAGCAGATTACAGTATGCCCAAAGAGCACAATGATGCCTTAGTTCATCCTTCCCTGCCCTCTTTACCTTTACAACACAATATCTCAAATAAGATTAAAAAGACAACACCTTAGTCAAGCAAGCTTAAACCCCTGTAAACATCACAACATCTTCTGTATAAATACGGTAATTCATTTCATACCCTGGTTTGGAGAAAGGTGAACATTTTACTTTTCTCTGTATGCTGACTAACCACCTGAGAGAAATCGGATTTGATGCTGTGTAAAATTCTTCCTGATCTCGAGGTTGCCAAGTTTCTGTTAGTCACATGATAAAAATAAATGTCCTATAACTTTTGTAGCCTATAGCGTTCCTGGGATTTCACGAAAAGAGGAACAGCCTATTGCGGAGAGGCTTCGTGAGTCTAGCACGGGAACAGCTGGAAAAGAGAGGCTAGTATTTGTATTTATTAACATTTCTACTGTATAATTGTAGTCTAACTAATACCCAAACGGAGATTCAGTGAAAATATTTGTTTTATTCGTTAATCAAGACTAGTCCACATGCTTGTCTCAGAGCAGCTTGAAATACTGACAGCTTCATTAAATAGTACCCGCAAACACCAGTCTCAACGTCAACAGTGAAGAGGCGACTCCGGGATGCTGGCCTTCCAGGGAAAGTTCCTCTGTCCAGTGTCTGTGGTCTTTAGCCCATCTTAATCTTTTATTTTTATTGGCCAGTGAGATATGGCTTTTTCTTTGCAACTCTGCCTAAAAGGCCAGCATCCCGGAGTCACCTGTTCACTGTTTGTATTTGCATTTGCCAAAGCAGCAGCTACTCTTCCTGGGGTCCAGAAAAAATTAATGCAGTTTATACAATTAAAAAAAAATTACAATACATTCACAGATTTCACAACACACTGTGTGCCCTCAGGGACCCATACTCCACCATTTCCACATATCTACAGTACTAAATCAATGTGTATGTGTGTATTTTATCGTGTGTGTGTGTGTGTGTGTATGTATGCGTCTGTGCCAATGTTTGTGTTGCTGTTCCATAAGGTGTTTTTTCATCTGTTTTTTAATGTAATTTTACTGCTTGCTCAAGATATTTGATGTGGCATAGAGTTCCATGTAGTCATGGCTCTATGTAGTACTGTGTGCCTCCATAGTCTGTTCAAGACTTGGGGACTGTGAAGAGACCTCTTGTGGCATGTCTTGTGGGTTATGCATGGCTGTCCGAGCTGTTTACCAGTAGTTTAGACCGACACCTCGGTGCATTCAACATGTCAATACCTCTCATAAATAAAAGTATTGATGAAGTCAATCTCTCCTCCACTTTCAGCCAGGAGTGATTGACATGCATATTATTAATATTAGCTCTCTGTGTACATCCAAGGGCCAGCTGTCCTGCCCTGTTCTGAGCCAATTGCAAGTCCTTTTTTGTGGCACCTGACCACACGACTGAACAGTAGTCAAGGACAAAACTAGAACCTGCCTTGTTGAAAGTGTTGTTAAAACTTCTTGGCGCACCCAACCCGTTAGCGGGATCATTTTCATCAACATCCACTGAATTGCAGAGTACCAAATTCAAATTAAATTACTACAAATATTTAATTTTCATAAAATCACAAGTGCAATATAGCAAAACACAGCTTAGCTTGCTGTTAATCCACCTGGCGTGTCAGATTTCAATAAAGCTTTTTGGCGAAAGCATAACAAGCGTTTATGTAAGGACATCTCTCTCAGTAGACAAAATATTACAAACAGCTAGCAGCCAAGTAGATTGGTCACGAAAGTCAGAAAAGCAATAAATTAAATTGCTTACCTTTGATGATCTTCGGATGTTTGCACTGTTTGCACTCACGAGACTGTTCCTTTTGTTCCATAAAGATGATTTTTATATCCAAAATACCTCCATTTGTTTGGCGCATTATGTTCAGAAATCCACAGGCTCGAGCGGTCACGACATTGACGAAAATTCCAAATAGTATCCGTAAAGTGCATAGAAAGATCAATCCTCAGGTTGTTTTTAAAATATATAATCGATAATATGTCAACCGGAACGTAGCTTCTTCCATAGGCGAGAGAGAGAAAATGGCTGTTGCGCATGAAAAACTCTGCTGGCACCCAGCCATCCACTGACGCGATGGGTTCTTTCTCGCTCATTTTTCAAAATAAAAGCCTGAAACTATGTCTAAAGATTGTTCACAGCTTGAGGAAGCCATAGGAAAAGGAATCTGGTTGATATCCCTTTAAATGGAGGCAAGGCATCCAATGGAACAGAGAGCTTTCTGGAAAAACAGCACGTCCTTGTTGGACTTTCAATATTTTGACAGTTTTGGAAACTTTAGAGACTTCTATTCTAATCTAAACTTCTATCCTAATCTGACAATTATATGCATATTCTAGTTTATGGGCCTGAGAAATAGGCAGTTTCAAATGGGTACGTTTTGTAGCCAAAAAACGGAAATACTGCCCCCAACACTCAAGAAGTTTTAAGAAGGCAGAGCAGAGCTTTATTATGGACATACTTCTCCCCATCTTAGCTACTGTTGTATCAATATGTTTTGACCATGACAGTTTACAATACAGGGTTACTCCAAGCAGTTTAGTCATCTCAACTTGCTCAATTCCCACATTATTTATTACAAGATTTAGTTGATGTTTAGGGTTTAGTGAGTGTTTTGTTCTAAATACAATGCTTTTAGTTTTAGAAATATTTATGGCTATCTTATTCCTTGCCACCCATTCTGAAACTGACTGCAGCTCTTTGTTGAGTGTTGCAGTCATTTCAGTTGCTGTAGTAGCTGATGTGTATAGTGTCGAGTCATCCGCATACATAGACACTCTGGCTTTACTCAAAGTCAGTTGCATATTGTTAGTAAAAATTGAAAAAAGCACCCTCTGTGTTCTGTTAGACAAGTAACTCTTTATTCACATTATAGCAGGGGGTGCAAAGACATAACACATTCATTTTTCCAGCAGCAGACTATGATCAATAATGTCAAAAGCCACACTGAAGTCTAACAAGACAGCCCCCACAATTATTTTATCATCAATTTCTCTCAGACAAACATCAGTCATTTGTGTAAGTGCTGTGCTTGTTGAGTGACTTTCCCTATAAGCATGCTGAAATTCTGTTGGCAATTTGTTTACTGTGAAATAGCATTGTATCTGGTCAAACACATTTTTTTTCCCAGAGTTTACTAATGTTTGGTAACAGGCTGATTGGTCGGCTATTTGAGCCAGTAAATGGGACTTTACTATTCTTGGGTAGCGAAATGATTTTAGCTTCCCTCCAGGCCTGAGGGCACACGCTCTCTAGTAGGCTTAAATTGAAGATGTGGCAAATAGGAGTGGCAATATCGTCTGCTATTGTCCTCAATAATTTTCCATCCAGATTGTCAGACCCCGTTGGTTTGTCGTTGTACATTTTTTCACCTCTTCCACACTGACTTTACAGAATTCAAAAGTACAATTCTTGTCTTTCATAATTTAGTCCGATATACTTGGATGTATAGTGTCAGCGTTTGTTGCTGGCATGTCATGCCTAAGTTTACTTCTCTTGCCAATGAAAAAGTAATTAAAGTAGTTTGCAATATCAGTGGGCTTCGTGATGAATGAGCCATCTGATTCAATGAACGAAGGAGCCGAGTTGGCTTTTTTCCCCAAAATTTCCCAAGGGGATTTAACAGGTTTTACAATAATTTTCTTAACGGGTGCATGCTTATTAGTAACTGAAATAAGTAGTTTCGTAAATGTGTCAAGTGCAGCATCTGGTTGCTCCTCATTACACACCACAGAGCAACAAATATTATTTACCTAATCAACATATGAATCACTACAAAACTTATTGTATGACCTCTTATACACTATATTAGACGCAGCCATTGGAACTTTGGTTTTCATAGATATGGCTATTATATTGTGATGACGACATCCTATGCATTTGGATACTGCTTTTCAAACTTCTTATGGCTGCGATCCTGTTAACGGGATCGATATAACAACAGCCAGTGAAAGTGCAGGGCGCCAAATTCAAACAACAGAAATCTCATAATTAAAATTCCTCAAACATTCAAGTATCTTTTAAAATTTTAAAGGTAATCTTGTTGTTAATCACACCAGTGTCTGATTTCAAAAAGGCTTTAAAGCGAAAGCACACCAAACGATTATGTTAGGTCACCCCCAAGTCACAGAAAAACACAGCCATTTTTCCAGCCAAAGAGAGAACTACAATATTATTTTATTTTCTGAAATATGGCCATCAGACAAGATACCCCCCACGGCTATCCAACTTGATAGATTCTCCATTAACCGGGCGAACAGGACAGTGGAGTCGGGGAAATCGAGGGGGAGAGAGGTTTGCCACTTCATCAATTCCAACTGGTGCGCTAATTCCAGGGTGGTGGAAGTGTCGACCCACTGTTCACCCGTCTTGGACTACCTGATGGTCAAATACCGACCCTTCTACCTCCGGAGGGAGTCTGGTTGCTGGCGATTTTAAGTTGCCGTTACTAAGACAAGTGATGCCCAACTTCCATCAACACGTCTCCAAAACCACTAGGGGCGATAAAGTCCTAGACCACTGATATTCTACCCACAAGCAAGGAAACAAGGTCCTCCCTCATCCGCCATTCGGCAAATCAGAATCAGAGGGTATGCTACAGGACTGCTTTGCTAGCGCTGATTGGAATATGTTTTGAGACTCCGCCGATCACATCGACGAACTAACCACCTCCATCACCGGCTTCATTAGAAAATGCATCGGCAACGTTGTATGGTGAGGGTTCGATGCTTCCCAAATCAAATAACCTGGATTAACACAGAGGTTGGCGCTAAATTAAGAGCAGGGCTACCGCTCACAGAGCTATCGTAGACAACCCCGATGCTACGGCCGAAGACAGGAATAAGTACAAGAAGGCCCGCTATGACCTTTGCAGAGCCATCAAACGAGCAAAAGGACAATATAGGAATAGGTGGGATCATTTTACACAGGCTCTGATGCCCACTGCATGTGGCAGGGGCTACAGTCCATTACGGATGACAAAGGAAGACCCAACCGTAATCTGCCCAACGATGCCTCACTGAACTAGATGACTATCACCCCGTAGCACTCACTTTTGTCATCATGAAGTGCTTTGAGAGACTCGTCAAGGATCATACCACCTCCATCCTACCTGATAGCCTAGACCAGCTCCAATTTGCTTACTGCACCAATAGGTCCACAGACGATGCAATTGCCATCGCACTGCACACTGCCCTATCCCATCTGGACAAGAGGAATACCAATGTAAGAATGAGGTTCATTGACTACAGCTCAGCATTCAACACCATACTACCCTCCAAACTCATCATTAAGCTTGAGACCCTGGGTCTCGACCCCGCCCTGTGCCACTGGGTCCTGGACTTTCTGATGTGCCGCCCCCAGGTGGTGAAGGTACACCCTCACACACACTGTCACTCCAGCACACACACACAAACACTCACTCCATAATTTGCTCACTCACACATAATATGCGCATACATGTCTACTGATTCTACACACCCGCACACCCACTCACATGCAAACTGCTGCTACTCTGTTTATCTTATGTCCTGTTGCCTAGTCCCCTTACCCCTATACATGTTTACCTCCATCACTCCAGTATCCCTCCATATGGAATTGGAACGGACTTTAAATATATCCTGTATTTAGTATGCTTGCTTACTTACTTTATTTAATTTTTCTTATTTTACTAGTAATACATCGAGGGGGCCCCGGCGTATAAAGGCCGATCCATACTGGACTCTAGGCGTCGGCGGGGAAGGGGTACGTTCCCGGAGGAAAGATGCTGGGTGCCGTTGGAGGACGTGTTGGACCCTTCGATGCTGCGGAAGTTCCACCGTCTCCATCCGGATCGCCCTGCGCCTTGCCCTCCGGGTCGTCCCCGAGGCCGGTGACGGAGCACTGCTGGAGCTGCGCGTCAAGGGGGTACTGTCACGACTTCCGCCGGAGTCGGTCCCTCTCCTTGTTCGAGCTGCGTTTGGCGTCACCAGCATTCTAGGCATTGCCAATCCACTTTTCATTTTCCATTTGTTTTGTCTTTGTTTTCTACACACCTGGTACAATTCCCCCCATTACATGGTCATTATTTAACTCTCTGGTTTCCCCCATGTTTGTGTGCGTGTTTTTTCTATTGTTCAGGCAGTTACTGACGGCTGGTTATTTGTTGCCGGGTTTTGTTATTACGCCCGTTTATTTCGTGGTACTGGTATTTTTCCCGCACCGTAGTATTGTGTTTATACGGGTGTGATCTTGTATTAAATACCTTGTCCATGCATCTCAGCTCTCCTGCGCCTGACTCCTTTCACCAGTTACCCACAGCCGTGACAGAAAAGCATTTTGCAATTGTGTTAGCACAGCTGAAAACTGTTGTTCTGATTAAAGAAGCAATAAAACTTGCCTTCCTTAGACTCATTGAGTATCTGGAGCATCAGCAATTGTGGGTACGATTACAGGCTCAAAATAGCCAGAAACAAAGAACTTTCTTCTGAAACTAGTCAGTCTATTCTTGTTCTGAGAAATGAAGGCTATTTAATGCGAGAAATTGCCAAGAAACTGAAGATCTGGTACAACGATGTGTACTACTCCCTTCACAGAACAGTGCAAACTGGCCCTAACCAGAATAGAGTGGGAGGTCCCGATGCACAACTGAGCAAGAGGACAAGTACATTAGAGTGTCTAGTTTGAGAAAAAGATGCCTCACAAGTCCTCAACTGGCAGCTTCATTAAATAGTACCCGCAAAACACCAGTCTCAATGTCAACATTGACCGATGACTGGCACACATACACATTGTCTCAACTTCTTCAGAGCGCAACGTAAGTTTGCAGTTTTCGAACGCTGTCGATCGCGAAACTGAAACCTGAACAAAAGACCTCAGTTTAAAAGCTGACAGTGTTTTATATACTTTTATTTTATTTTGAATCCTGCGGCTCTGTTAGGCATAATTGCTGTTAGCGCTGCTATCTGTATCTTATGTACAATGGAATTCCATAAAGTCAGTGTGGAAGGTGAAACAAATGTTGTCTATCAACAATGACAAGCCTCCGGGGTCTGATAATCTGGATGGAAAATTACAGAGGATAATAACAGAAAATATTGCCACTCCTATTTGCCACATCTTCAATTTAAGCCTACTAGAGAGTGTGTGCCCTCAGGCCTGGAGGGAAGCTAAAGTCATTCTGCGACCCAAGAATAGTAAAGCCCCCTTTACTGGCTCAAAGAGCTGACCAATCAGCCTGTTACCACCAACCCTTAGTAAACTTCTGGAAAAAATTGTGTTTGACCAGATACAATGCTATTTCACAGTAAACAAATTGACAACATAATTTCAGCATGCAAGGACACTTAACAAGTACAGCACTTATACAAATGACTGATGATTGGCAGATAGAAATTGATGATAAATGATTGTAGGGGCTGTAGGGGCTGTCTTGTTAGACTTCAGTGCAGCTTTTGACATTATCAATCATAGTCTGCTGCTGGTAAAACGTATGTGTTATGGCTTCACACCCCCTGCTATAATGATTAAGAGTTACTTGTCTAACAGAACACAGAGGGTGTTCTTTAACTTCTCTAGGGTAAGGGGTGGCAGGGTAGCCGAGTGGTTAGAGCGTTGGACTAGTAACCAGAAGGTCGCAAGTTCAAACCCCCGAGCTGACAAGGTACAAATCTGTCATTCTGCCCCTGAACAGGCAGTTAACCCACTAGGCCGTCATTGAAAATAAGAATTTGTTCTTAAACTGACTTGCCTGGTTAAATAAAGGTAAAAAAAATCTGAATTTTGGATGAAAAGCATGCCCAAATTAAACTGCCTGCTACTCGGGCCCAGAAGATATGATATGCATATAACTGGTAGATTTGGATAGAAAACACTCTAAAGTTTCATAAACTGTTAAAATAGTGTCTGTGAATATAACAGAACTGATTTGGCAGGAAAAAACCTGAGAAAAATCCATTCAGGAAATAGGTTCTTCTTGGTTTTCTATTCAATGCCATTACAGTATCCATTGACTCAGGACTCAAATTGCAGTTCCTATGCATTCCACTAGATGTCAACAGTCTTTAGAAATTGTTTCAGGCTTGTATTCTGAAAAATTAGGGAGTAAGAGCAGTCTGAATGAGTGGACCCTGCCGTGTCACAGAGCTTTTTCATGCGCGCGACCGAGAGAGTGCCTTTCTTGTTTACCTTTTATATTGACGACGTTATTGTCCGGTTGAAATATTATCAATTATTTAGGCTAAAAACAACCTGAGGCTGGAATATAAACATTGTTTGACATGTTTCTATGAACGTTACAGATACAATTTTGATTTTTTTGTCTGCCTGTTTTGACTGCGTTTGAGCCTGTGGATTACTGAAGAAAACGCGCAAATAAAATTGAGGTTTTTGGATATAAAGACATTTTATCGAACAAAAGGAACATTTATTGAGTAAATTAATGTCTTCTGAGCGCAACCATATGAAGATCATCAAAGGTAAGGGATTAATTTTGTCTCTATTTCTGACTTGTGTAATTCTTCTACTTGACTGGTTACTGTTTGTAAAGATTTGTCTGCTGGGCTATGTTCTCAAATAATTGTAAGTTATGCTTTCGCCGTAAAGCATTTTTTTAAAATCTGACACCGTGGTTGGACTCACAAGAGGTCAATCTTTAAACCTATGTTAAATATGTTTTGTTTTCTGAATTTTTATAATGAGTATTTCTGTAATTGAATTTGGTGCTCTGCAATCTCACTGGATGTTGGCCAGGTGGGACGCTAGCATCCCACATACCCTAGAGAGGTTAATGGAAGCCTCTCAAATATAATCCAGTTAGAATCACAAATTCCCCAGGGTAGCTGTTTAGGTCCCTTGCTTTTTTCAATTTTTACTAATGACATGCCACAGACTTTGAATAAAGCCAGAGTGTCTATGTATGCTGATGACTCAACACTGTACACATCAGCTACTACATTGACTGAAATGACTACAACACTCAACAAAGAGCTGCAGTGAGTTTCAGAGTGGGTGACAAGGAATAAGTTAGCCCTAAATATTTCTAAAACTAAAAGCATTGTATTTGGAACAAAACACTCACTAAACCCTGAACCTTAACCTTTACTGTCTCCATAAAGCTTGTAATAAATAATGTGGAAATTGAGCAAGTTGAGATGACTAAACTGCTTGGAGTAACCCTAGATTGTAAACTGTCATGGCCAAACATATTGATGCAGTAGTAGCTAAGTGGGAAGAAGTCTGTCTATAATAAAGCTCTGCTCTGCCTTCTTAACAACACTATCAACAAGACAGGTCTTACATACCCTAGTTTTGTCGCACCTTGACTACTGTTCAGTCATGTGGTAAGGTGACACAAAAAAAGGACTAAGGAAAATTGCAATTGGCTCAGAACAGGGCACCACGGCTGGCCCTTGGATGTACACACAGAGCTAATATTAATAATATGCACATCAATGTCTCCTCGCTGAAAGTGGAGGAGAGATTGACTTCATCAATACTTTTATTTATGAGAGGTATTGACATGTTGAATGCACCGAGCTGTCGGTCTAAACTACTGTCACACAGCTCGGACACCCATGCATACCCCACAAGACATGCCACAAGAAGTCTCTTCACAGTCCCCAAGTCCAGAACAGACTATGGGAGGCACACAGTACTAAATAGATGGAACTCTATTCCACATCAAGTAACTGATGCAAGCAGTAAAATTAGATTTAAAAAACAGATAAAATACACCTTATGGAACAGCGGGGACTGTGAAGCAACACAAACATTGGCACAGACACATGCATACACACACACGATAACATACTTACTATACATACACATGGATTTAGTACTGTAGATATGTGGAAGTGGTGGAGTAGGGGCCCGAGGGCACACAGTGTGTTTTGAAATCTGTGAATGTATTGTAATGTTTTTAAAATTGTAGAAACTGCCTTAATTTTTCTGGGCCCCAGGAAGAGTAGCTGCTGCTTTGGCAGCAGCTGATGGGAATCCATAATAAATACATATACAAACAGTGAAGAGGTGACTCCGGGATGCTGGCCTTCTAGGCAGAGTTGCAAAGAAAAAGCCATATCTCAGGCTGGCCAAAAAAAATAAAAGATTAAGATGGGCTAAAGACCACAGACACTGGACAGAGGAACTTTCCCTGGAAGGCCAGTATCCCGGAGTCGCCTCTTCATTTTTGACGTTGAGACTGGTGTTTGCGGGTACTATTTAATGAAGCTGTCAGTATTTCATGCTGCTCTGAGACAAGCATGGGGACTAGTCTTGATAACTCAATGAGATTTTTATTTTCACTTAATCTCTGTTTGGGTATTCGTTAGAATACAATTATACAGTAGAAATGTTATGCTCTTCGTTTAACATTTATTTAACTAGGCAAGTCAGTTAAGAACAAATTCTTATTTACAAGGACAGCCTACTCCTTCCTCCCCATCGGGGAATTGAACCCCGGTCTCCCGAGTGCCCTTACGACAGGGACTCTTTAGCTAAATAGCCAGGTACTGTAGCCAACTCCCGACCATCACGTTGTACTGCGCCAAATTTTCCATTCCATCCTAACGTTATGGTTTTATTTGGAATAGAAACACCATAATATTAATCAAATGAATTATGTAACATTTCTTAAAATGAGTCCCATATACTATGTTCTTACAAACATTGTTATCTAGTACAGCCACTATTGATGGCTATCAAATGCTTCTCAAATTTGCCCTCTGGTGGTCAAACTAGCAATAATGGTAGCAGTGGTTGGCACTTAAATAATGTGTCATAGAATTCTGCGGCACCATGCAAGCTGTGCTGCAATACGCTGCAACTTTTAAAGGACAATCCACTGTAGATTACATGTACAGAGTGTACAAAACATTAGGAACACCTGAGTTGCACACTCTTTTGCCTTTAGAACAGCCTCAATTCATCTGGGCACGGACTCTACAATGTATAAAAGTTATCCTCAGGGATGCTGGCCCATGTTGACTCCAATGCTTCCCACAGTTGTGTCAAGTTGGCTGGATGGCCTTTGGTGGACCATTCTTGATACACATGGGAAACTGATGAATGTGAAAAACCCAGCAGCATTGCAGTTCTTGACACATTCAAACTAGTGCGCCTGGCACTTACTACCATATCCCGTTCAAAAGCACTACAATCTTTTGTCTTGCCCTTTGACCCTCTGAATGGCACACATACACAATCCATGTCTCAATTGTCTTAGGGCTTAAAAATCTTTCTTTAACATGTATTCTCCCTTTCATCTACACTGATTGAAGTGGATTTAACAGGTTACATCAATAAGGGATCACAGCTTTCACTTGGATTCACCTGGTCTGTCATGGAAAGAACAGGTGTTCTTAATGTTTTGTAAACTCGGTGTATTCCTTCTCTAAATTCACAATAAAAATTAATACACATTTTTAAAAAACAATCAAACAAAGTCAAACTTTGTATAATTTTATGGAAAAGTGTTGTGATAGTTGGCAGCATAAAATGACACAGCTTGCCCCAAGTCAAGGGAGGAAACACAAAATGTACACAAAATGTACTACAGCTCATGTTATATTCATGCAGTTAAAGGGGAGAGAGAGACCACTACTGTCCACTATTACTGTCTCCTCTTCCCCACAGAAACAACACCCCCCTCCCTACTGATGGATCAAGGTGCTGTTAGTGAGCGATAGCCCTGTGAATAATATCCCACTGTAGATCAGCAGTACGCTTCAGGGAGTGCCAACATCCCCTCAGAGAAGAGCCTGGTCCCAAACCCTCCGTTGCCCTCAGCCCATAGTATAATGGCACTTGAGGGTATGGCTGCCGTCTTACGGGATCCTAACCAATTGTGTTATTTTGTTTGTCTTTTCTCATTATTTGTAACTCATTTTGTACATAATGTTACTGCTACTGTCTCTTATTACCGAAAAGTGCTTCTGGACATCAGAACAGCGATTACTCACCTCAAAGTGGACGCAAAGGATATGCTGCTTTGTCAAGGCCTAAATCCCCATCATCAGCGAGAAGAAAAGATGTAGGAAAAGGGGTGCGTGGTGCCTTGTAAGAAATGGCTGACGAGTAGGTAAACCACCACTTCCCTCTATATTATTGGCCAACATGCAATCCTAGGAATACAAACTGGACGATCTACGATTTAAGACTATCCTACCAACGGGACATCCAAAACTGTAATATCTTATGTTTCACCGAGACGTGGCTGAACGACGACATGTATAATATAGAGCTGGCTGGCTTCTCTGTGTATAGGTTGGACAGAGCAGCTACGTCTGGTGCGCGATGTCTAATATGCGCGATGCCTCAGACCAACCCTCAAACAGGCAAAACGTCAATGCAGGACTAAGATTGAGCCATCCGATGGCTCTGACGCTCATCGGATGTGGCAGGGCTTGAAAACTTCAAAGGGAAACTCAGCAGCGAGCTGCCCAGTGACGCAGGCCTACCAGACGAAATGCCTTTTATGCTTGCTTCGAGGCAAGCAACACTGAAGCATGCATGATAGCACCAGCTGTTCTGGACGACTGTGTGATCACACTCTTCATAGCCATTGTGAGCAATACCTTTCAACAGGTCAACATTCACAAAGCCGTGGGGCCAGATGGATTACCAGGACGTGTACCCAAAGCATGCGCGGACCAACTGGCAAGTGTCTTCACTGACATTTTCAACCTCTCCCTGACCGAGTAATACCTGTATGTTTCAAGCAGACCACCACAGTCCCTGTGTCCAAGAAAGCGAAGCTAACCTACCTAAATGATTACCGCCCCATGGCACTCACATCAGTAGCCATGAAGTGCTTTGAAAGGCAGGTCATGGCTCACATCAACACCATCATGCCAGAAACCCTAGACCCACTCCAATTCGCATACCGCCCCAACAGATCCACAGATGATGTAATTGCAATCACACTCCACACTGCCCTTTCCCACCTGGACAAAAGGAACACTTGTGTGAGAATGCTGTTCATTGACTACAGCTCAGCGTTCAACACCATAGTGCCCACAAAGCTCATCACTAAGCTAAAGACCCTGGGACTAAAGGGTAGGCAACAACACATCTGCTACGCTGATCCTCAATACTGATCCTCAATACTGTTCTCCCTGTTCACCCACGACTGTGTGGCCAAACATGGCTCCAATACCATCTTTAAGTTTGCTGACGACACAACAGTGGTAGGCCTGATCACCGACAACGATGAGACAGCCTATAAGGATGAGGTCAGATACCTGGCATTGTGGTGCCAGGACAACAACCTCTCCCTCAATGTGAGCAAGACAAAGGAGCTGATCGTGTTCTATAGGAAAAGGAGGGCCCCCAAGCTCCATAATTCGAAATGGTGCAGGCCAGGCAGCAGGCTGTTACCCGGCCTGCCAGCTTAGTGGAGTCTGCCACTAGCACAGTCCGTTTAGTCAGCTCAGCTATCCCCATTGAGACCATGTCTGTGCCTCGATCTGGGTTGGGCAAAACTAAAAATGTCTGTGTTCGCCTTAGCAATCTCACTGGAATAAAGACCTCCTACATTCCTGTCATTATTGAAATAGATTGATATCTCACATCTCAAAATAGGGCTACTTGATGTTAGATCCCTCACTTCCAAGGCAGTAATGGTCAATTAACTAATTACTGATCATAATCTTGATGTGATTGGCCTGACTGAAACATGGCTTAAGCTTGATGAATTTACTGTGTTAAATGAGGCCTGGTTACTTTAGTGACCATATCTCCTGCACATCCTGCAAAGGCGGAGGTGTTGCTAACATTTACGATAGCAAATTTCAATTGACAATTTTTTTTTTGTGTGTTTTAATTTTTTGAGCTTCTTGTCATGAAATCTATGCAGCCTACTCAATCACTTTTTATAGCTACTATTTACAGGCATCCTGGGCCGGATACAGCGTTCTTCCCTGAGCCCCCTGAATTCCTATCAGACCTTGTAGTCATGGCAGATTATATTCTAATTTTTGGTGACTTTAATATTCACGTGGAAAAGTCCACAGATCCACTCCAAAAGACATTCGGAGCCATCGTCGACTCAATGGGTTTTGTCCAACATGTCTCCGGACCTACTCACTGCCACAGTCATATTCTGGACCTAGTTTTGGCCCGTGGAATAAATATTGTGGATCTTAATTTTTTCCCTCATAATCCTGGACTATCGGACCACCATTTTATTACATTTACAGTCGCAACAAATAATCTGCTCAGACCCCAACCAAGGATCATCAAAAGCCGTGCTAAAAATTCTCGGACAACCCAAAGATTCCTAGATGCCCTTCCAGACTCCCTTCACCTACCCAAGGATGTACAAAAATCGGTTAACCACCTAACTGAGGAACTAAATTTAACCTTACGTAATAACTTAGATGCAGCCGCTCCCCTAAAAACAATAAACATTTGTCATAAGAAACTAGCTCCCTGGTATACAGAAAATACCCGAGCCCTGAAGCAAGCTTCCAGAAAATTGGAACGGAAATGGCGCTACACCAAACTGGAAGTCTTCTGGAAGTCTTCTGACAAGCTTGGAAAGACAGTACTGTGCGGTAGCGAAGAGCCCTCACTGCTACTCGATCATCCTATTTTTCCAACTTAATTGAGGAGAATAAAAACTATCCAAAATGTATTTTTTACACAAGGCCATGACTATTTTCATCAATGTGTCAAGAGATATAGTATTAAAAAAAACTTGAGTGTCTACCTTGATCTTAGGTCCTGGCAGTGTTGTGCAGACTCAGGACAACTGAGCTTTGGAGAAATACGAAGATTTAACAAAAAATGACATGAAAAGTGCACATTTGTAAATCCCAACCTCTACAAGTAATTGGAAAGGTACAGTAGATACAAATTATTTGTGACATTGTGGTTACAATAAAGAAGAAGATGTAAACAAGATGCCTTAACCCATCTGCCCTAACCCATCTGGACAAGAGGAATATCTATGTTGCTGTTCATCGACTACAGCTCAGCATTTAACACCATGTTACCCTCCAAACTCGTCATCAAGCTCGAGACCCTGGGTCTCGACCACGCCCCATCGATGGGACAGTAGTGGAGAGGGTAGTAAGTTTTAAGTTCCTTGGCGTACACATCACAGACAGACTGAATTGGTCCACCCACACAGACAGCACTGTGAAGAAGGCACAGCAGCGCCTCTTCAACCTCAGGAGGCTGAAGAAATTTGGCATTTTCACCAAAAGCACTCACAAACTTCTACAGATGCACAATCGAGAGCATCCTGTCGGGCTGTATCACCGCCTGGTACGGCAACTGCTCCGCCCACAACCGTAAGGCTCTCCAGAGGGTAGTGAGGTCTGCACAACGCATCACGGGGGCAAACTACCTGCCCTACACCACCCGATGTCACAGGAAGGCCATAAAGATCATCAAGGACAACAACCACCCGAGCCACTGCCTGTTCACCCCGCTATCATCCAGAAGGCAAGGTCAGTACAGGTGCATAAAAGCAGGGACCGAGAGACTGAAAAACAGCTTCTATCTCAAGGCCATCAGACTGTTAAACAGCCACCACTAACATTGAGTGGCTGCTGCCAACACACTGACTCAACTCCAGGCATTTTAATAATGGGAATTGATGGAAATTGATGTAAAATATATCACTAGCTACTTTAAACAATGCTATTTAATATAATGTTTACATACCCTACATTACTCATCTCATATGTATATGTATATACTGTACCCTATATCATCTACTGCATCTTTATGTAATACATGCATCACTAGCCACTTTAAACTATGCCACTTTGTTTACATACCCTACATTACTCATCTCATATGTATATACTGTACTCGATACCATCTACTGCATCTTGCCTATGCCGTTCTGTACCATCACTCATTCATATATCTTTATGTACATATTCTTTATCCCTTTACACTTGTGTGTATAAGGTAGTAGTTTTGGAATTGTTAGCTTAGATTACTCGTTGGTTATTACTGCATTGTCTGAACTAGAAGCACAAGCATTTCGCTACACTCGCATTAACATCTGCTAACCATGTGTATGTGACAAATACATTTGATTTGATTTGATTAGATTTTTTTGATTTGAGATGCTGTGTTTTTATTTACAGTAGTGATGGACAGCTGGATGCTATTTCAACGAATTACTATGGGAATACATATCACTGAATGACATGTGATCAACTATTTCATCACCGTTTCGCTCTGCTCTGAGGCCAGCATGGGTGCTGGTCTTGACAAATAAATCAATTAGATACAAAACAAGAGAACAAGCATGATTAACCTCTCTAGTGGGTGTGCTACCGTCCCACCTGGCCAACATCCGGTGAAATTGCACAGCACCAAAAACAGAAATACTCATAATACAAAATTCATAAAACGTGAAAGTGTTATACATCAGCTTAAAGATTAACTTCTTGTTAATCCAACCGCGGTGTCAGATTTCAAAAAGGCTTTACGGTGAAAGCATACCATGCTATTATCTGAGGACAGCGCCCAGCACACAAAACATTACATGCAGTTACCAGCCAAGTAGATTAGTCACAAAAGTCAGAAATAGCAATAAAATGAATCACTTACATTTGATGATCTTCGTATGGTTGCACTCACAAGACTCCCAGTCCAGTGCGCTATCGACTGTTCCCCAAAAGCATAATCCAGTGGCAGATTCAATATCCTCGCTTATAAACCCAGGGTCGTTACCCAACCCAAGGTTGTTACAATAGGGATTATGTTCTGGTCCGCCGAGACACTCCCCCAATGGGAAGGAAAGAGTAGGCTGTCGTTGTAAATAAGAATGAGTTCTTAACTGATTCCATATGTGTTATTTCATAGTTGTGATGTCTTCACTATTATTCTATAATGTATAAAATAGTAACAATATACAAAAATCCTGGAATGAGTAGGTGTGTCTAAACTTTTGACTGGTACTTGCTTAATTCATTTGATGTGGTGTTTCCATTCCATGAAAAACGAAAAACCCTCTGGGTTTCTGTTAAGATGGAACAGAAAATATGACGCTGTACAACATGACACTCATAAATTCAGAGCGTTGTCAGACTGTCAGTTTGTAAATTCAGACTGTTTCGCTCTCGGAGCGCACACAGGACATTCGGGCCGAGGAGTAGGATTGATTTTGAGGGATCTGGCCGTAAAACAGCAGTCAAGCACCCAAGCTAACGTTGGCTAGCTTCCTAGCTACTTCCAGACACAAATGAGACCACTCTGACCATTTTACTCGCCCTAGCATAGCTGGTTAGCTAGTTTTCGTGTTAACCAGAGCGTTTCTGAATGTAACTGTGCCGCTGGAAACAATTTAATTACGCTTTTTTGCCGATGATTACTGACACCGGCCATATTCAATGGGTTTTGAGCGCTCGCAAATTCATCATTCTGCGCTCTGGTACACGAATTTACGAAAGCATCTGAATGTCCATTGAGAACGCACAATGACTATACCATTTAGCTGAGCTAAGAAAGACGGGAATAATCAAGTCAATAAACTTTAGGTAGTTAGATAGCCTATAGTTTGTATACTGGCAAGTTTGATATATAACTACTAACGTTACGTAGCTGGCTAACATACCAGTACATACTTCTGTAATGATGTGGGTCTTAAGGACAGCGTAGCTAACAAATTGTCAGCCAACATAACGTGTAAGGTAACTTATTTTTCTAAAGTCATTACTTTATTACATTGAGTAGCAAGTTACCCCTTGGTCGTTAGGGACAATCTGGTCTGTGATAGAAGGGGGGATTTTTACACCTAGCTTGGCAATTAGACTATTCTTTAGTAAAGGTTGAATAGTCTATTATTCAGCTATTAGCCCCCCTCCCCAACTTGCAAAATGGCAGCACCTTCAGTTGTGCGTCAAGAATTCTGCATACAGTAGCAAGTATGTATGAAGGTGTGGTTATTCACAGGAAAATTGTTCTATGCATTGGTGGTACATTTGTGTCTTTTTGTCGAGTGCAAAACCTTTTTATTTTCAATCAAAAAGAATTGTTCTGAAAGCGACTTTTTTTCCAACACAAAGGAAGTCATAACAGACAATGTGTGATGATGGCATCTCAGGCAAACAGCACTGGGTGTTCTTCCGTCCAACTTTTACATAGCTGATAGTTAGCTCCTATGATTCAGTGTCGGTTCATAACATTCTACTTACTATATTACATACCGTAGAATGTCAGTGTTTACTGGCGGCAGAGAAGTCAGACGCAGGAGAGCAAAACTGTTTTTCCAACGGCTCAATTTAATCATCAAAACCCACCGGATACAGAACAATGAAATAAATGGGGACATAACCCGACGCACACCAGAACATACACCAGAACATAACGTGCACAAGCACTGACAACAATTACGGACAAGGACATGGGGGGGAACAGAGGGTTAAATACACAACATATAATTGATGTATTTGGAACCAGGTGTGATGGAAGACCAGACAAAACCAATGGAAAATTCAAAGTGGATCGGCAATGGCTAGAAGGTCGGTGACGTCGACCGCCAAACGCTGCCCGAACAAGGAGAGGGACCGAATTCGGCGGAAGTCGTGACATAGAATGATAAATCACGGAATGATTATTCTCAAGATTCTCAAAACCAAAAGCATTTCGCTACGAATGCCTGTTCTTGCCATTTTCAGTTGAATTAATCTAACTTTCTGTTATGGCAACTCATAAACAGGCCATGTCATATTTGTTTCATAGACTATATATAATCATATTTCAATGCAGTGTAACGGTTAGTATTTTATAAAAGCTTCAGGTGGTATTTATGTCTAATAATGACATTATCGTCTTGTTTTTCCTCATGTGTCTGTTTTTCAGCATAAAGTACTCTGTAACCACTTAGTGTGGACACCATGTGAGACCACACACACACACAATAACAGTCTCTATCCTTCACTTCATCCCTTCCCGCATCTGAACTGTCTGACACAGATGGCACAGCATGATCATAGGTGAGAGGTCACTTGGTCAGGTCAACAGGAAGTATTATTAAAGAGATGTTTTACATTGAAATACAGATAGAGATGCAGTAGTCCCAGAGTTAATGGTCCAAGGTCAGTTTTGCTTTTCACCCCCTGATGATTATGATGATTGACCATGTTAGAAATAAACAAAACAAGGCTTAATCATGTTCTCTCTCTATCCATCTGTCTCTCATCTGCAGGTATGTTTTGATGTGAGAGAGGAAGCCAGTCCCGTCATCGCCACCTCATCCGCTCTTAAGATAACCTTAGAGCCAACTGGGGGCCCAAGGCTGGTTACGAGAAACCAGTAAAGACACTGTAATTGTGATGAACTCAGAGAATATTAGTGAAGCACTGAAATTCATTAATCATATGCTGTCTGCCTCTGTTCTTACCTCTTTCCCTTTCTGTCTTCTACATCTCTCTCCCCACCTCGTCTTTCTTCCTCATTTTATAATGCACACCATATGTGCATTGAAGTACAGATTGAATTTGTATTTATAATATAATATTACAATTATCATAATGCATGTGTTATGTATTTATAACACCTGGATAATGAACTTCTTTCAATAAAGCGTTTCACATTCTCCACTGGTTGAAATGAAGTATCTCATTGAAATACTATCCCGTGTCTTCAGATGAATGCAGATGAAGGGAGTTAGATATGCATAGTTTTTTTTTCTTCGGTATATATGAATTACAAATCAGCCTTTACTTATATCATGTTTCTAGTCTATAGCATAGTTTCTGTGAGACATTATTTTTTAGTCATATCCAATACCAGGTTTATCAAACAAATTTTAATGATGCTGTGTCTGCATGTGTGTTTTACAATTACACACTTCAACAGTGTTTACCACTCCTGCTCCTGAGACATCAATGATTAGGCATTGTGATTCATACCTGAACCACACCTTTATTTACCAAGGAAGAGTACATGATCAGTTAATATATTCAGTGTACAGGCTACAATGTGAGGATCTCATGCGTGGTAATAGCTACAGTACATGTATATAGGACTTGCATCCATGGCACAATAAAGTTATTATATTCTACTCTATCCATAGGCTTAATTAATGCCACTCAGACTTGAAGATGATACAACAACTATGATAGCTGAGATTCATAGATAGGTTCGGAACTAATATTCATACCAAACATTTTAGAGTCCATACACAGATTGGCTACATACTGTAGCTTGCTAGCAGGCTCGATAGGCTCCCATGCCTCTGACTGTTCAGCCGGCTTGTCCAGCGCCTGTTCCTCCGGCCAGTTAGGCTCGCCCAGTTTTGTGACACCTGGGCAGGTTATGAACAAAGCGGTTCGATTATCAAGATTCTAAGCTAAAGAATTGTGTATAACACTTGTATTTTTATGAATGTTTAATATTACTACTTTTGTATTTCGCGCTCTGCAATTTCAATGGATGTTGTCGAGGTGGGGCGCTAGCTTCCCAATGATCCAAAAGAAGTTAAGCACAATAGACACTTCCCAGGATGTGACATAACCTTTGTGAATTCTCTAAGGGGTATGGATAAACTGTATCACTGTCGGAGGCCTTGGCTGGAAAAGAAAGCGGCTAAAGGACCTTAATGATGAACCCTCTCTCCATCCCCAAAATCCTACAAGGAGGATAGGACCATGGAAAAGTGTAGGAAGAAACAACGTGTTTAATCACACCACTTCTCCAAGAAAAACGAAACAACTGTAAAACAGAGTGTGCATAAGGGAGCTGGCACTTTCTTCCAAGAGTTGTGGGCCTGTCTCCTCTCTCTCACCAGCTATACCTGATGGCAAAGCATCCGGGTGAGGATAGAGAATTACTCTGCATGGCGATAGCTGCCAGGACTGGTCGTAAGCAGGGTGTAACTATAGACCGGAAAGTCACTGGTCATTGAGGGGTTCAAAGATAAGGGAAGATGGGCAACACAGGAGGAAAAGCGTATGGCATCACCCTATTTTCATGGGTGTGACAGCTCTTCCACCCCAAATGGAGTGGTCATCGTTTTGCGGTTGGGGTCTCTAAGCACCCTCACAAGGTCGTCGCTTCCACCAGTCTGCAGCAAGTCAGTAGTGATTGATGCTGAAAGAGGGCTTTCTCGTTAGAGCAGCCAGTGGAAGGACATAAGATATCAGGCAATTGAGCCGGAGAAAGAAGGAAACAACTAAAGGTCAACCGATTATGATTTTTCAATGCCGATACCGATTATTGGAGGACCAAAAAAGCCGATACCGATTTAATCGGACAATTTTTTATTTATTTATTTATAATAATGACAATTACAACAATACTGAATGAACACTTATTTTAACTTAATATAATACATCAATAAAATCAATTTAGCCTCAAATAAATCATGAAACATGTTCAATTTGGTTTAAATAATGCAAAAACAAAGTGTTGGAGAAAAAAGTAAAAGTGCAATATGTGCTATGTAAGAAAGCTAACGTTTGAGTTCCTTGCACAGAACATGAGAACATATGAAAGCTGGTGGTTCCTTTTAACATGAGTCTTCAATATTCGCAGGTAAGAAGTTTTAGGTTGTAGTTATTATAGGAATTATAGGACTATTTCCCTCTATACCATTTGTATTACATTAACTTTTGACTATTGGATGTTCTTATAGGCACTTTAGTATTGCCAGTGTAACAGTATAGCTTCCGTCCCTCTTCTCGCTTCTCCCTGGGCTTGAACCAGGAACACAACGACAACAGCCACTCTCGAAGCAGCGTTACCCATGCAGAGCAGGGGAAACAACCATGGGCTCAGAGCGAGTGACGTTTGAAACTCTATTAGCACGCGCTAACTAGCCAGCCATTTCACTTCGGTTACACCTGCCTCATCTAGGGAGTTGATAGGCTTGAAGTCATAAACAGCGCAATGCTTGACGCACAACGAAGTGCTGCTGGAAAAACTGCTTTTTGAATGAATGTTTACACGCCTGCGTCTGCCTACCACCGCTCAGTCAGATACTTAGATACTTGTATGCTCAGTCAGATTATATGCAACGCAGGACACGCTAGATAATATCTAGTAAAATCATCAACTATGTAGTGTGTAGTTAACTAGTGATTATGATTGATTGATTGTTTTTTATAAGATAAGTTGAATGCTAGCTAGCAACTTACCTTGGCTTACTGCATTCGCGTAACAGGCAGTCTCCTTGTGGAGTGCAACGAGAGAGAGGCAGGTCGTTATTGTGTTGGACTAGTTAACTGTAAGGTTGCAAGATTGGATCCCCCGAGTTGACAAGGTGAAAATCTGTCGTTCTGCCCCTGAACGAGGCAGTTAACCCACCGTTCCTAGGCCGTCATTGAAAGTAGGAATGTGTTCTTAACGGACTTGCCTAGTTAAATAAAGATTTAATAAAGGTGTACATCGGCAAAATCAGTGTCCAAAAAAAACGATTTCTGATTGTTATGAAAACTTGAAATCGGCCATTCCGATTAATCGGTCGACCTCTAGAAACAACTGCAGTGCAGTATTCCTAATCCTGGGCAGTAGGACAGCTATGCAACTCATCGTGGCACTGCTCCATGGATGATGCTTGTCAAGAGCGAAGATACGCAAAAGTATGTGAACACCTGCTCGTCAATTATGTCATTCTAAAATCATGGGCATTAATATGGAGATGGTCCCCCCTTTGCTGCTATAACAGCCTCCACTCTTCTGGGAAGGTTTTCCACTGTTGGAACATTGCTGTGGGGACATGTTTCCATTCAGCCACAAGTGCATTAGTGAGGTTGGACACTGATGTTGGGCGATTAGGCCTGGCTCACAGTTAGTGTTCCAATGCATCCCAAAGATGTTCGATGAGGTTGAGGTCAGGGCTCTGTGCAGGCCAGTCAAGTTCTTCCACACCGATCTCGACAAACCATTTATGTATGGACCTAGCTTTGTGCACGGGGGCATTGTTATGCTGAAACAGCAAAGGGCCTTCCCCGTTCCGTGGTCCCGTTCTGTGGTCCCGTTCTGTGAGTTTGTGTGGCCTTCCACTTCACGGCTGAGCCATTATTGCTTCTAGATGTTTCCACTTCTCAATAACGGCACTTACAGCTGACCAGGGGAGGTCTAGCAGGGCAGAAATTTTACGAACTGACTTGTTGGAAAGGTGGCATCCTATGACGGTCCCATGCTGAAAGTTTCTAAGCTCTTTAGTACGGGCCAGTCTACTGCCAATGTTTGTCTATGGAGATTGCATGGCTGTGTGCTTGATTTTAAACACCTGTCAGCAACAGGTGTGGCTGAAATAGCCAAATCCTCTAATATGAAGGGGTGTGTATATGGTGTATATTGTCATTCTCTTGCTCTTGTAAGATGGGGAGCCAGAGTAGGTGGCCCTGTTGTGTGAACCAGTCGCAGTGAAGACGGGACAAGGAAAAAATGTATCATTGTGGACTCGGGATTACTAGGGCTGGGGCTCTGATGCCTGACGCCTGGGGAGTGCATTGTTCCCCCCTTCTTTCCTAAGACTCATAAAGTACAGTTTGTAAAACTATATTACTATACTGAATGATCTCTAGCTCAATGGAGAGTGTTCTCCAAGCCAAGCCGCCTTGGACATGTAGAGGATAAACATCCCTCAGAACCTAAAAGGGCTGCGGGGGTTTCATAGTGAGCCCTGGTAACTGTTCTCCCGTAGAACTGGGAAGCGAACATGTTTTTTTTCTAAGTCTACACTCTTGGAAAAAGGTTCCGCTTTCTGGTTCAAGTTTGAAATGATTTGGGTTCCATCTAGAACCCTCAGTGTAAAGGGTAATGCATGGAACTCAAAAGGATTCTACCTGGAACCACAAAAGGTTATTCTATGGGAATAGCCAAAGAATCCTTTAAGGTTCTCGATAGCACCTTTTTTTCTAAGAGTGGAAGGTCCCTCTGGCAGGAAAACAGGAGGAAAACAGGCGTCTCAGAGCTGAGTAATATTTACATGTTATTTCTTCCATTAGTACCCCAGGTCATCTTAGGTTTCATTACATACAGTCGAGAAGAACTACTGAATATAAGATCAGCGTCAACTCACCATCAGTACGACCAAGAATATGTTTTTCGCGACGCGGATCCTGTGTTCTGCCTTTCACCCAGGACAACGGAATGGATCCCATGCAGCTACCCAAAAAAACGACTCAGAAAAAGAGGGAAATGAGGCAGTCTTCTGGTCAGACTCCGGAGACGGGCACATCGTGCACCACTCCCTAGCATCCTTCTCGCCAATGTCCAGTCCCTTGACAACAAGGTTGATGAAATCCGAGCAAGGGTAGCATTCCAGAGGGACATCAGAGACTGTAACGTTCTTTGCTTCACGGAAACATGGCTCACTGGAGAGACGTTATCGGGGGCGGTGCAGCCAGCGGGTTTCTCCACGCATCGCGCCGATAGAAACAAACATCTTTCTGGTAAGAAGAGGGGCGGGGGTGTATGCCTTATGGCTAACGAGACATGGTGTGATGAAAGAAACATACAGGAACTCAAATCCTTCTGTTCACCTGATTTAGAATTCCTCACAATCAAATGTAGACCGCATTATCTACCAAGAGAATTCTCTTCGATTATAATCACAGCCGTATATATCCCCCCCCCCCCCCCCCCCCCAAGCAGACACATCGATGGCTCTGAACAAACTTTATTTGACTCTTTGCAAACTGGAATCCATTTATCCGGAGGCTGCATTCATTGTTGCTGGGGATTTTAACAAGGCTAATCTAAAAACAAGAGTCCCTAAATTTTATCAGCATATCGATTGCGCAACCAGGGGTGGAAAAACCTTGGATCATTGTTACTCTAACTTCCGCGACGCATATAAGGCCCTGCCCCGCCCTCCTTTCGGAAAAGCTGACCACGACTCCATTTTGTTGATCCCTGCCTACAGACAGAAACTAAAACAAGAGGCTCCCACGCTGAGGTCTGTCCAACGCTGGTCCAACCAAGCTGACTCCACACTCCAAGACTGCTTCCATCACGTGGACTGGGACATGTTTCGTATTGCGTCAGATAACAATATTGACGAATACGCTGATTCGGTGTGCGAGTTCATTAGAACGTGCGTTGAAGATGTCGTTCCCATAGCAACGATTAAAACATTCCCTAACCAGAAACCTAACCAGCATTCGCGTGAAACTGAAAGCGCGAACCACTGCTTTTAATCAGGGCAAGGTGACTGGTAACATGACCGAATACAAACAGAGCAGCTATTCCCTCCGCAAGGCTATCAAACAAGCTAAGCGTCAGTACAGAGACAAAGTAGAATCTCAATTCAACGGCTCAGACACAAGAGGCATGTGGCAGGGTCTACAGTCAATCACGGACTACAAGAAGAAATCCAGCCCAATCACGGACCAGGATGTCCTGCTCCCAGGCAGACTAAATAACTTTTTTGACCGCTTTGAGGACAATACAGTGCCACTGACACGGCCTGCAACGAAAACATGCGGACTCTCCTTCACTGCAGCCGAGGTGAGTAAGACATTTAAGCGTGTTAACCCTCGCAAGGCTGCAGGCCCAGACGGCATCCCCAGCCGCGCCCTCAGAGCATGCGCAGACCAGCTGGCCGGTGTGTTTACGGACATATTCAATCAATCCCTATACCAGTCTGCTGTTCCCACATGCTTCAAGAGGGCCACCATTGTTCCTGTTCCCAAGAAAGCTAAGGTAACTGAGCTAAACGACTACCGCCCCGTAGCACTCACTTCCGTCATCATGAAGTGCTTTGAGAGACTAGTCAAGGACCATATCACCTCCACCCTACCCGACACCCTAGACCCACTCCAATTTGCTTACCGCCCAAATAGGTCCACAGACGATGCAATCTCAACCACACTGCACACTGCCCTAACCCATCTGGACAAGAGGAATACCTATGTGAGAATGCTGTTCATCGACTACAGCTCGGCATTCAACACCATAGTACCCTCCAAGCTCGTCATCAAGCTCGAGACCCTGGGTCTCGACCCCGCCCTGTGCAACTGGGTTCTGGACTTCCTGACGGGCCGCCCCCAGGTGGTGAGGGTAGGCAACAACATCTCCACCCCGCTGATCCTCAACACTGGGGCCCCACAAGGGTGCGTTCTGAGCCCTCTCCTGTACTCCCTGTTCACCCACGACTGCGTGGCCATGCACGCCTCCAACTCAATCATCAAGTTTGCGGACGACACAACAGTGGTAGGCTTGATTACCAACAACGACGAGACGGCATACAGGGAGGAGGTGAGGGCCCTCGGAGTGTGGTGTCAGGAAAATAACCTCACACTCAACGTCAACAAAACTAAGGAGATGATTATGGACTTCAGGAAACAGCAGAGGGAACACCCCCCTATCCACATAGATGGAACAGTAGTGGAGAGGGTAGCAAGTTTTAAGTTCCTCGGCATACACATCACAGACAAACTGAATTGGTCCACTCACACAGACAGCATCGTGAAGAAGGCACAGCAGCGCCTCTTTAACCTCAGGAGGCTGAAGAAATTCGGTTTGTCACCAAAAGCACTCACAAACTTCTACAGATGCACAATCGAGAGCATCCTGGCGGGCTGTATCACCGCCTGGTACGGCAACTGCTCCGCCCACAACCGTAAGGCTCTCCAGAGGGTATTGAGGTCTTCACAACGCATCACCGGGGGCAAACTACCTGCCCTCCAGGACACCTACACCACCCGATGTTACAGGAAGGCCATAAAGATCATCAAGGACATCAACCACCCGAGCCACTGCCTGTTCACCCCGCTATCATCCAGAAGGCGAGGTCAGTACAGGTGCATCAAAGCTGGGACCGAGAGACTGAAAAACAGCTTCTATCTCAAGGCCATCAGACTGTTAAACAGCCACCACTAACATTGAGTGGCTGCTGCCAACACACTGACACTGACACTGACTCAACTCCAGCCACTTTAATAATGGGAATTGATGGAAATTATGTAAATATATCACTAGCCACTTTAAACAATGCTACCTTATATAATGTTACTTACCCTACATTATTCATCTCATATGCATACGTATATACTGTACTCTATATCATCGACTGCATCTTTATGTAACACATGTATCACTAGCCACTTTAACTATGCCACTCACCTCATGTATATACTGTACTCGATACCATCTACTGTATCCTGCCTATGCTGCTCTGTACCATCACTCATTCATATATCCTTATGTACATATTCCTTATCCCCTTACACTGTGTATAAGACAGTAGTTTTGGAATTGTTAGTTAGATTACTTGTTGGTTATTACTGCATTGTCGGAACCAGAAGCACAAGCATTTCGCTACACTCGCATTAACATCTGCTAACCATGTGTATGTGACAAATAAAATTTGATTTGATTTGATTTGACTTGACAGTGATTGCTTGCGCATTAACAGTGAGGAAAAAAGGCCATAGGCAAGGGGAAAGGGCTACAGTGGATGGCGAAATACATATTGCCGTTCTGCTTCGTGTGTTGGTGAGACTCTACACTTGTTGTTTACAAAGCATGTGACAAAAAACATTTTATTTGATTTTGACATGCTGACATCTGCACTGAGGATAGAGCCTGAGGGAGGGAGGCAGTTGTGGGGAGGGATGGTCACATGTGAACACGGAAGGGAGCTCTGAATGCTATCCTCTTCAGACTCCAGGGCTGCGTCCTAGGTTGGCCGCTACCTACTTACCTCACTTAGGAGGGTTACAAGGATGGAACCCTGCTGCGGAACCCTGATGCTGCTTCCTTACAGGGGCCTAGCCTGAGCCTTGGCATACTGTTGCATTGCCGGGGACCTTAATTACCCAAGGCCAGATTGTTGCCCTCTCCCAGTTGTGAGGTTGGGGCGAGATGCAGGAACCAACGGGCTGCCACAGGGCCCGGGTCTGCGGGGCAGGCAGAAGTTGAAGGCTTCACCTTCTTTCTTGCGCATGTCACACTTCAGCTGCATGTAGGCGACTTTTGTCGAGTCGATGTTGGCGATTGAAAATAGAAACCAGAAGAAATATCATTGATTTCATAGCGAACTGAAGCTTGTATCCCCTCGTAATATTAGACAGCACTTAGGGCATAACAGCATAGCCTTGTGGTTAGAGCGTTGGACTAGTAACCGAAAGGTTGCAAGATCGAATCCCCAAGCTAACAAAGTAAAATCTGTCGTTCTTCCCCTGAATAAGGTAGTTAACTCACTGTTCCTAGGCAGTCATTGAAAATAAGATTTTGTTCTTAAATGACTTGCCTAGTTAAATAAAGGTCAAATATAACATTTAAAAAGCATGTAAATTCTCTGCTATGAGAAAAAGCTGTCCACAAGCCTGATGACTCCCGCTCACCAGAAGTAGTTTGGCTGCAACCTCTGGTGGCATCAAAGACAGACACTTTTATCAAAATAACACGACACTCTGCCCCTTGTTTCAAGGGGAAAGAGAGGGATATATTTCTGGAGGCAAAGTGCTGCAGGCATGGAGTGCGGACAGGGCTTGATGGCGACTGACATTTACTCATCCAGCCTTGGCTTGAACCTAAAAAAGGTGCTGAGGGGAGAGGATGGCACTTGGGTAAGTAAGCACAAAAACGTCTAGCATAGGTTAGCAGTGGTAGAACCAGCCATGTCGCGTTAGCTAGCCTGTTATAATCTGTGTCACGGACCAGATCACTGCAAAGTGGGGCTGGTTCACTTAGTAGGCACAAAGCAACTCAATGCTAGGCAAACTTAATACGAGAGCAAAGCTAGCAATAGCCAGATGTGGGTAGCTAGCTGGCGTTAGCTGTGAGGACTCGTAGCAGTACTTAAGCTCAGCACAGGCCGGTACGCTGAAAAATCTTTACAACACTCGCAGGACTTGTAGAGGAGCTGCCTGAGCATGTTTGTTTCCCATTGGGTACAGTGGGGTCATAATAACTCTGGGGAGAAGCATTTCTTAACCGGGTTTTGCTAGTTGAAGCTTAGCCATGAGGCTTTTGATGTTAGCTAGCTAGTGTTCACCTTAGCCTAAGACAACCGTGTGAACAGCGTTGTTTCTTCAATCTTGACTCTGTTTTGGCCATAGCCCCTGTGAGGTGTATCTGGTCAGATTAGCCAATAAAAACAAGTGAATGTTTGGTGTACTTAACGAGAGAAGCAAGCTGGCCAGTAGTAGGTGGAATAACAGTTAGTTTGTAGAGCATCTACAGATGGACTATCCAAATAATCTACAGACCATCAGAAACATGTCTGTTGACTGTCAACAAGAAAGTGTCTGTAGTCCATCTACAGATGTTCAACAAACCATCTGTAGACTAAGCAGCATTTCAGCAATATGTCTTTAACCTTTCAGTAGCATCTCAACAGTATATCTCATAATTTCCAACAAGGTAGTCTATAGTCCATCGATAGATGCTCAACAATCCATATTTAGACTATCAGCAGCATATCTGTAGCCTGCCAGTAATATATCAACATTACACAGTATCCCTTCATGCCTAGCTGAAGTGAGCACTGTGTATGAGTGCTATAGAAGCTTTATATGACACCAATGTTTGCTTTGTAGCATCTACAGACTATACATTATGGAGTCTTAAAGGAGGCCTGGGTAAGGCCAGAATGTAATAAATATGCCAACTTTGATAAATGATTCATCAGTTATGCTTTTAGATACAAATGTCAAATATATGTCAACAATCTTTTATCCAAAGGACTATTATATGGATTATATTTTGTAAAAGTTCCCCAAATCATGATCATTTTTTGTCAGGGTTTTGTGAGGAATCACTCAACAGCAAAATCGGCACCTTCTCCTAAATGCATTTTCTACCTCGGGGTTAAGTATTAAGGGGAAGGCAATTACCTCCAAGAATGTAATGGTCCCATTATGCTGACGACAACATTATCAAGGCGTTTGAGAGCAATATCTGGAAATAGCGTTCTAAATCACTCAGCGTTGTGCTAAATCAAATCTTCTCCAATCTCCCATGCTTGGCAAAGCCTTATCGTCATGGTTTTGGACATAAAGTTTCAAGTGAGGATAACAACTTAGTTTCATGTCATCATATTCTCTCTTTCTGTGGTGCCATTTTTGTAAAGCTAGGGAAGTGTCTCTAAATGACAGATAAAATGCTTAGCGTACCATAATTCCTAGTTCAATTTCATTCATGATACAAATAACCTTAATGGGCAAAGGTAAAAATAATTGACATACAGAAGTGTTAACACCACTATTACCCATATCCATTATCAAACTAACTGTAAGATCTCTCAACAACACACGGCATGAATAAATACACATGCAAGTCCACTTCCTGTATTTCATGCATTCTACAAACATAGAATTATGTGCTTCCGCCTCATAATATGCCTGACAATTTACCTTGATCATCTCACCACTCAGTCAATGGTTAAATTTTCACAGTGTCAGAATAGCAACAAGGCAAAGCACAACAAGGCAAATAAAAATGACTACAGCAAAGAATTCACAATCATTATGTGTAGATTGTACGGCAGCTTTCTCTTACACACTCACACACACAAACAGCACACCCACTCATGACCGCATGCTTCCCTCAATCTCCTCTGCTTACCGTTTATATGTTTAACATCACATTTTCATCTCAGTACGATGACAATGTTAATAGGTCTGTGCATCTGGAACTCTGAGCAGTAGCAGCATGCATTGAGAAATAAGCCCTCCACCAATGCTGACTGAATACAGCATGCAGGAGGGACCTCAAAGCTGAATGAAGCAGGAGGGGGAGAGATGAGTGGGAGGGAGAGAGAGGAGGGGTTTGTGGTGTTTCAGCACATTAGCACAGAGGTTGAAAAGTGAAAGTAGCCTACCTCATGTCATACATCTCTCCATCAGAAGAAGCCTAGGGGGGATAGATAAAAGGGGAAAGAAATTAAAAGATTAGATGGAAAATCTGTTTTTATCCCGGTTGTTACTGAGCTGAGGCACTCTGTCTAGTATCTTTAACGAGCCACTTTTCAGTGTTAGAAGTGTCTCTCACTTACACACTCCATATCAGCATTGAGACATTGAGAGAGAGACAGACAGAGAGGAGAGGAAAATGACACATTTACAGTAAGATAAAACAAGAATGGGACCTGGTACCCCTGTGGCCATGGGTAACGAGAGAGAGATCAACTACTTTTACTTTTCTTTTTTAATTGAAGTTGAAAATTACCTGCTGATTTTGCTAAAGTTTTTGGGGGTGCTGTTGCAGTAGAAAGACTGAACTGAGATAAAAACAGAGCCATAAAAAGCTGAAAAAGCTTGGAAAAGAACTACAAAATAAATGACTAAGAGAAAATATAATTGGAGATGATGTACCCTACAGATGTCTGCTCTTCCAGGACAAAGAAAAACTTTGAAAGTAAAGTAGAGAGAGAGTTACCCGAGACCTTGGTGGCAAGCTTCTCAATAATAGATCTGAAAAAACATAAAATCTCTTATTTCACAGGGAGAGCACCACAGCCTTCCACACTGCCTTGTCCACAAAATACCCAAAACAGAAAGAATGGTATTGGAAAAACAGATAACAATCAACGAGGACAATGATGGAAACGGCCTGTGCTTCACCTTTAACATCTACCATAACGGCACCATCATGGGTCAGAAAGCAGCCTGAGGAAGTTCCAGGAAGACTTCCATTGCCTCAGAGAAGAAGCAAAGGAGCAAGAAGCCTCTCCACAGACCAAAACCCAGGAGAACACCGTTCCAAGCTCTGACAGCAGCCCTGTCTCTCCAAGACTCTCATCCAACATCAAATTGCTCATTGACAGTCTGTTTTAGAAAGAGACTTTGCTGCATTGAGGGAAATCCTTGACTTGCCTAAAGGAGAACAGAGGCAGTCAGCAGCCGACAGAGGAGAAGACCAGTCCGGTATCTCACATGAAACAGCAACAGAGTAAGATTCGGGAGCTATAGTCCGCCATGAGAGAACTGGAGGAGGACAACCAGGGCCTCAGAATGGAAGTGCTGTCGCTGAGAGAGATGCTGACTACCACAGCCACCTGCATCACTAACAGAGAGAGCTGAAGGAAAAGGTCATCAGCCACCAGCCCGGCCAAACAGCCACCCCCTCTCCCTCTTCCTCCCATCACACACACACACTTTGTCCCCCTCCCATCGACACACACCATGACCAACCCAGCACTGACACACACACCCCTGCCCAGCACTGAAACAATGAGAGGAACAACCCAGGGATTGCACTCGTGTGATTCTAACGGGAAGTTCATTGACCTGAAGTGTCTCTTCCCTGGTGAAAAGAGTCTTCAAGCTCTGGTGGTTGGATCTGGAAACACTTCCTATGTCTTCCACTAGATGTCCTCATTCAGTAGAACTTGGAATGGAGCATATGCTGTGAACTTTGACCTAATGGGTTGAGAAACTGTAAGTGTTGCAAGGATTTTCATGTGCGTGAAAGGCGCGCTTGGGGAAGAGTGCTTCCTTATTTCCAATCAGACGAACATGGATGTCCCGGTTGGAATGATATTCGATCTGTATGATTATAACATCCTAAAGATTGATTCTGCACTTAGTTTGACCAGTTTCGTCGACCTGTAATATGTAATTTGGAAGTTTTGATGCACAATTATTCTGGACCAGAAGTAATTTTGGGGGCATTTGAGCTTAAAGTGTTAGCAGATGCTACTACATGGACACTAGAATTGAACATTATGAAACAAAACGATTTATCGTTGAAGTAGGACTCCTTCCACTACATTCTGATCGAAGACAATCAAAGGTAAGGGAATATTTACGTTGTAATTTTGTATTTCTGTTGACTCCAACATAGCGGAGAAATATTGTTACGTCTGAGCGCCGTCTCAGATTATTGCATGGAAAACTAATTCCGTAACGTAAAAAAAAAATGTGACACAGCGGTTGCATTAAGAACCAGTGTATCTTTCTAATTATATGTAGAACATGTATCTTTAGTCAAAGTTTATGATGAGTATTTCTGTTATCTGGCGTAGCTTTCTAAAATTTCTCCGGACATTTTGGAGAATTTTCTGAACATGGCGTCAATGTAAACCGAGATTTATGGATATAAAATGCATATTATCGAACAAAACATAAATGTACTGCGTAACATGTCGTATTACTGTCATCTGATGAAGATTTTCAAAAGGTTAGTGAATGATTTTTCTTTTAATCCTGCTTTTGTGATTGTATCTTTTGTTCTACAAAATGGCTGCATATTGTCTGTGTTTTTGTGGTGGTCTAACATAAATATGTGCTATGTTTTTGCCGTAAAACATTTTAAAAATCTGACACGCTGGGTAGATGAACAAGGTGTTTATCTTTCATTTGAGGTATTGGACTAATGTTAATGTGTGGAGGTTAAATATTTCTAAGAATATTTTTGCATTCCCTGCCACAAAAGGACCAGCTGACATCCTGTCAGTGATTCTCTCGTTAACACAGGTGTGAGTGTTGATGAGGACAAGGCTGGAGATCACTCTGTCATGCTGATTGAGTTTGAATAACAGACTGGAAGCTTCAAAAGGAGGGTGGTGCTTGGAATCATTGTTCTTCCTCTGTCAACCACGGTTACCTGCAAGGAAACACGTGCCGTCATCATTGCTTTGCACAAAAAGGGCTTCACAATCAACTGTCATGACGTTGGCCTGGGGGGTTGGGTTATGACAGTCATAAATACCTCTTCCCCCTTTTTCCTCTCTCTACCCTACTATAAGGTTACATTCGCAAAACTCTTGGTTAACATAGAGATTCTGGGAACGTCAGAATGTGGGGGGAAATGAACTATATTCTGGTAATCGAACAATTGAACATATGCGGTGGTACTTAATGAATATGATGTCAGTTCGGTTGTCATCTTAGACATTCTCATCAATGATAAGATTACATAAACTCTACAGTGGAAAGTCTACACATCAGAGTTATCGGATTCACATGGAATTGTTGTTCAATTTAAATGTTTGAAGATGAAATTATTTGTGACAGGATGAAATGTGATTTTAGCTTCTAAAATGAGAGATGTTAATTTTCATAAGTTAGGGCTGCTCACTCAGTGGCCCGCCTCTGTGAAGGAACATGGGCTATAAAACTTTTCAAACACGCCCTCTTCTCCCTTCTTATATAAAGCCTTGACGACAATAGAGCTTCCTGTTCCGAGGATATGAGGGTGACAGTCCTATGTCAGAATGGTTCAGATGATAACTACAGAATGAAGCCAACATCAGCATGAGCTTTGGTTGCGAATGGTATGAACTTTTCAACTCTTATTCACTACAGAAGTGATACCTCCTAGCTGTTGAGTTAGCGACCACAGCTGCAAACGCAGGTTAGGAAGGAACAGACAGAGTATCCCGTCTATCACACAACGACGTTACTACAATTTATCCAAGTGACCAACTGAGACATTCTTCAAAGGACAGAGGATTCGGTTTGGCAACATGGTCTTCCATCTACCTCCAACCTACTGAAGCGCAGCTCAGAGTAAATATTTATTGCATTTTCCTTTTCCAAATGGGCGGTAATTTAGAATGCATAAGATACTGTATTTACGATAGCACAGCTTTTTCCCATTGTTCCTCAGTGTCCCGCTCTTTCACTCAACCCAGCCCCTTTTCCTTTGTGTAACAAGCTGTCATATCTGTTCCGCCCGCTAGGGACGTTTTCCTTTATGACGTAATTTGTAATCAAGTTATGATTTAATTATGTGTCTGTGTGATTAGTTAGGTATTTAGTAAATAAATGATTAAACCCAATTTTGTATTGCTGATTCAAATTGTTAGCCAGGGTTCTTGCAGATAACCAAGAATTTACAACTTTCAGATGAGACTGAAGTAAGATTAAGATTAATGTCCAAAATGCGCAATAAAATTTTTATGCTGATGATACTGTCAAAGCAAGGGCTGATTTCAAGGTTTTACTGCTAACCTACAAAGCATTACATGGGCTTGCTCCTATACCTATCTCTCTGATTTGGTCCTGCCGTACATACCTACACGTACGCTACGGTCACAAGACGCAGGCCTCCTAATTGTCCCTAGAATTTCTAAGCAAACTGGAGGCAGGGCTTTCTCCTATAGAGCTCCATTTTTATGGAACGGTCTGCCTACCCATGTCAGAGACGCAAACTCGGTCTCAACCTTTAAGTCTCTACTGAAGACTCATCTCTTCAGTGGGCCATATGATTGAGTGTAGTCTGGCAACGAACCGCCCTTGCTGTCTCTGCCTGGCCGGTTCCCCTCTTTCCACTGGGATTCTCTGCCTTTAACCCTATTACAGGGGCTGAGTCACTGGCTTACTGGGGCTCTCTCATGCCGTCCCTGGAGGGGGTGCGTCACCTGAGTGGGTTGATTCACTGATGTGGTCATCCTGTCTGGGTTGCCCCCCCCCTTGGGTTGTGCCGTGGTGGAGGTCTTTGTGGGCTATACTCAGCCTTGTCTCAGGATGGTAAGTTGGTGATTGAAGATATCCCTCTAGTGGTGTGGAGGCTGTGCTTTGGCAAAGTGGGTGGGGTTATATCCTTCCTGTTTGGCCCTGTCCGGGGGTGTCCTCGGATGGGGCCACAGTGTCTCCTGACCCCTCCTGTCTCAGCCTCCAGTATTTATGCTGCAGTAGTTTATGTGTCGGGGGGCTAGGGTCAGTTTGTTATATCTGGAGTTCTTCTCCTGTCCTATTCGGTGTCCTGTGTGAATCTAAGTGTGCGTTCTCTAATTCTCTCCTTCTCTCTTTCTTTCTCTCTCTCGGAGGACCTGAGCCCTAGGACCATGCCCCAGGAATACCTGACATGATGACTCCTTGCTGTCCCCAGTCCACCTGACCGTGCAGCTGCTCCAGTTTAAACTGTTCTGCCTTATTATTATTCGACCATGCTGGTCATTTATGAACATTTGAACATCTTGGCCATGTTCTGTTATAATCTCCACCCGGCACAGCCAGAAGAGGACTGGCCACCCCACATAGCCTGGTTCCTCTCTAGGTTTCTTCCTAGGTTTTGGCCTTTCTAGGGAGTTTTTCCTAGCCACCGTGCTTCTACACCTGCATTGCTTGCTGTTTGGGGTTTTAGGCTGGGTTTCTGTACAGCACTTTGAGATATCAGCTGATGTACGAAGGGCTATATAAATAAATTTGATTTGATTTGATTTGATACTGTTATTTACCGTAATTGCCTCGTCTCTTACAAAAGCTTTCCAGAACTTGCAAACTGCTTTTTATACTGTTCAACATACCTTGTGTCAATTGAAGCTTATCCTCAATACTGACACAACTAAACTAATGGTGTTTTCTAAAGCAGGAAATAGACCTCTGAACCTTTCACCTATTACTACCTGTCAGGCCAAGGAGATTGAGGTTGTAACTTCATAAATATCTTGGAATTTAAATTGATGACGGCCTCTTTTAAATTGCATATTCAATTTACAAAACAATTTAAGCTGAAATTGGGATTTTATTTTAGGAATAAGGCCTGTTTTTCATTTGAAGCCAGAAGGCGGAGAGTATCAGCTATATTTCTGCCTTTACTAGACTATGGGGATATTTGTCACGACTTCTACCGAAGCTAACTCCTCTCCCTGTTCGGGCGGCGCTCGGCGCTCGGTGTCGCAGGTCTACTAGCCGCTACCGATCCCTTTTTCTTTTTCTGGTTGTTTTGTCTGTGTTCCTTTTCACACCTGGTTTTCAATTGCTTTGATTTCTGTGGGTATATAGGGCACCTGTTACCTGCCGTAATTCGAGCACTGCCCGGACACCTCAGGTGAGTCGGCACCAGGCTCACCCAGAGCCCCCTGTTGGTCACATGTATGTATGGATTGTTTTTCCTGAATTTTCCCCTCTTTCCCGGCATAAGGCGCTAGTAGATTCAGGCGCGGCGGGGAATTTTATTGACCGCGGTTTAGCGAACAGGTTAGGGATTCCCCTTGTTCAGCTGGACAAACCCTTCCCAGTGCACGCCTTAGATAGCCAACCATTAGGGTCAGGGCTAGTCAGGGAGGCCACGGCTCCACTGGGTATGGTTATGCAGGAGGGTCATGAGGAGAGAATTAGTCTCTTCCTCATTGATTCTCCTGCGTTTCCGTTGGTGTTGGGGATCCCCTGGTTGGCCCGTCACAACCCCAGGATTTCGTGGCAACAGAGGGCTCTACAAAGGTGGTTGGAGGAGTGCTCAGGCAGGTGTGTAGGAGTTTCCATCGGTGCTACAACGGTGGAGAGTCCAGACCAAGTCTCCACCGTGCACATTCCCTCAGAATATGCCGATTTGGCTATCGCTTCCTGTAAAAAGAAGGCAACCCAATTACAACCTCATCGACGAGGGGATTGTGCGATAAATCTCCTGGTAGGCGCTGCACTTCCCAGGAGTCACGTGTATCCCCTGTCACAGGAGGAGACGGTGGCTATGAAGACATACATATCGGAATCTCTGGGGCAGGGGTTCATTCGGCCCTCCATCTCACCTGCCTCCTCAAGTTTCTTTTTTGTGAAGAAGAAGGAGGGTGGTCTGTGTCCGTGCATTGACCATAGAGGTCTAAATTCCATCACAGTGGGGTATAGTTACCCGCTACCTCTCATTGCCACAGCAATTGAGTCATTTCACGGAGCACAGTTTTTCACAAAACTGGATCTCAGGAGTGCATATAACTTGGTGCGTATCCGGAAGGGAGATGAGTGGAAGACGGCGTTTAGTACCACATCCGGCCATTATGAGTACTTCGTCACGCCGTACGGGTTGAAGAATGCTCCAGCATTCTTCCATTCTTTTGTGGATGAGATTCTCGGGGACCTGCACGGTCAGGGTGTGGTGGTTTACATCGATGATATTCTGGTCTATTCCGCTACACGGGCCGCGCATGTGTCTCTGGAGCGCAGGGTACTTGGGCGACTGTTGGAGCATGACCTGTAAGGCTGAGAAATGCTTGTTCTTCCAACAGGCCGTCTCCTTCCTTGGATATCGCATTTCCACATCGGGGTTGGTGATGGAGGATGACCGCATTGCAGCCGTGCTGCAATGCTCTTTTTACCTCGGCTCCCGTGCTGGCGCATCCGGCGCTCGGGTGCGCCACCGAAACTATGATGTGGGGGATCAGGAGCTGCTAGCTGTTGTCAGAGCCCTGAAGGTGTGGAGACATTGGCTTGAGGGGGCCCAACACCCTTTCCTCATCTGGACTGACCACCGTAATCTAGAGTACATTCGGGCAGCGAGGAGACTGAACCCTCGTCAGGCAAGGTGGGCCATGTTTTTCACCCGATTTAGGTTTACCATCTCCTATAGACCAGACTCCCAGAACACTAAGGCAGACGCACTGTCCCGACTATATGATACGGAGGAGCGGCCATTGATCCTGCGCCCATCCTCCCGGCTTCTTGTCTAGTGGCACGTGTAAGGTGGGAGGTGGACGCAGACATTGAGCGAGCATCGCGTGCTGAGCCCACTCCACCACAGTGTCCAGCGGGACGGGTGTATGTTCCGCTGGAGGTTAGAGACAGGTTAATTTGGTGGGCTCACACATCCCCCTCCTCTGGTCACCCGGAGATCGGGAGGACGGTGCGATGGCTTAGTGGGAATTACTGGTGGCCCACTTTAGCCAAGGACGTGAGGGTTTATGTGTCCTCCTGCTCAGTGTGCGCTCAGTGCAAGGCTCCTAGGCACCTGCCCAGAGGGGGTATTGTCACAATTTCTCCTGAAGCTAAGTCCTCTCCCTGTTCGAGCGACGCCGGTCTACTGGCCGCTACCGATCCCTTTTTCTTTTTCTGGTTGTTTTGTCTGTGTTCCTTTTCGCACCTGGTTTTCAATTGCTTTGATTTCTGTAGGTATATAGGGCACCTGTTACCTGCCGTAATTCGTGCAGGATTAGACTTGTGTGTATTGCGCTCGATTGTATTTGATGTTTGTTGTTTTTTCGCTATTACGCACGTGCATGTAAAGTGTCAGAACTGTGTTTGTTCCTCCGTGCGTTTGCACGAGTTTCTGAGTATTCGAGAGCATAGTTTGGGGATTTTTGTCTGTGCCGTTTTGTATTGGTGGACTATATTATTAAACACGCTTCTCAGACATCCCTGCTCTCCTGCGCCTGACTCCTACACCTCTCACCAAGACGCATGTTATCACAATATTTTATATATGAATGCTTCCGCTCAGTGTTTGAGATCAATTGGCACTTTGAGATTTATTTTATACTACAAAATTCTTACGCACCACTGCACTTTGTATACCAGGGTTGGCTGGTCACTCATGGGTTCAGGCACTGGTATACTTTTATTTACAAAGCCATTTGGGGTTTTACTACCTTTTTATTTGGGCATTTTTATTGTTCATAAATGTGGTGGATACTCTCTTCTTTCGCTGGACTTTATCCTGCTAACTGTTCCAAATATCCGAACTGAATTTGGTAAAAGGGCTTTTATGTACTCTGCGCCATCGTCTTGGAATGCCTTACAAAATACTTTTAAACTGGAAGAATTTGTCCAGATTGGTATTTTTTAAATCACTGATGAATGATCTTGAGACTGATTCCCTGACCTGTCAATGTTTTTAATTTTCTGTTTTTGATTTTGTTATACTCTTGTGAATTCTATGGTTTTTACTAGATTACTTGTAGTTTCTTGTTTGTCTGTAATTTTTGCAATGACTTGGCATAGAAAATGGACACTGTTGCTTGAGAGCTAGCCAACAACAAAACTAACACTATCACTCCAAACACTATCACTCCAAACTGAAATTGGAACGACTTCAAAGTAGCTGCACTTTGTTTAGTTTTACCTGTTTTCTATTGATTGTTCTTTGTGTATATCCATAAAAATGATGCCGATTCATGATTTCGACTGGCTGAGAGAAGCTGCCTACCTGTCTGTCTAGCTGGAGATCAAATTTGAATATTGAAACAATGCTGCAAATTTCGGTAGAGACAGAGAGCAAGGTTTATACAAATATCCACTGTTGAAAACGACATTTTAGTCTAAAAGAAATGTGAGATGTATTGCGCAGTCAGCTGGACCAGAGTAAATAGGCATTTTAAGATCATAGATTTAGATAGTGGTAACAGCTGGAATGCGGTTTTAACCAATCAGCATTCAGGATTAGACCCACCCATTGTATAATAGCCTATACTACTACCCTAGTGCACTTAGAGACCACTGTTGTTAATGGCATTTCAGAAGCAGCAATGCTAGAGCCAAGCCAAAGAAAGAGGATTGTGAATTATTTATGTTGGGTACCTTCACAGGCAGGTAGAATTGTGAAATGTGTTTTTAAACCATCTGTCAAAGCAGCCATGTTTATTCTCAGCATGGACAGTGAGTGAGAGGGGTTGTGAATAAAGCCGATGTATATTTTTCGACATATGCCAAAGACCATAACCATCACCAGTATTTATATTGCTATGGCTGCTCACAGTTTAGAAGGGAGAAAAAAAACTCCATCAATCAGGCCTTTGTGGTAGAGTGGCCAGACGGAAGCCACTCCTTTGTAAAAGGCACATGATAGCCTGCTTGGAGTTTGCCAAAAGGCACCTTAAGGACTCTCAGACCATGAGAAACAAGATTCTCTTGTCTGATGAAACCAAAATTCAACTCTTTGGCCTAAATGCCAAGCATCACATCTGGAGGAAACCTGGAACCATCCCTACAGTGAAGCATGGTGGTGGCAGCATCATGCTGTGGGTAAGTTTTTCAGCGGCAGCGACTGGGAGACTAGTCAGGATAGAGGGAAAGATGATCGGAGCAAAGTACAGAGAGATTCTTGATGAAAACCTACTCCAGAGCGCTCAGGACCTCACACTGGCGCGAAGGTTCACCTTCCAACAGGACAACTACCCTTATCACACAGCCAAAACAACGCAGTGGTGGCTTCGTGAAAAGTCTCTGAATGTCCTTGCGTGGACCAGCCAGACCCCATACTTGAACATGAACAAACATTTCTGGAGAGACCTAAAAATAGCTGTGCAGCGATGCTCCCCATCCAACCTGACAAAGCTGGAGAGGATCTGCAGAGAGGAATGGGAGAAACTCCCCAAAAAACAGGTGTGCCAAGCTTGTAGTATCATACCCCAAAAGACTTGAGGCTGCCAAAGGTGCTTCAACAAAGTACTGAGTAAAGGGTCTGAATACTTTTTCCGTTTTTTATTTGTAATAAATTAGCAAAAATTTCTAAAAACCTGTTTTTGCTTTGGCATCATGGGGCATTGTGTGTAGATTGATGAGGGGGGAGGGGGAACTATTTAATCCATTTTAGAATAAGGCTGTAATGTTACAAAATGTGGTTCAAGTGAAGTGGTCTGAATACTTTCTTAATGCACATACATTTATACTGACTCTACACACACACAAACAAGCTGATACTACTCTGTTTATCTTATATCCTGTTGGCTATTCACCTTACCCCTATACATATCTACCTCCAGCATCCCTACACATTGTATTTATTCATCTGTTATTCTACCAGGTAAGTTGACTGAGAACACATTCTCATTTGCAGCAACAACCTGGGGAATAGTTACAGGGGAGAGGAAGGTAAAATCAAAAATAAAAAAAACATCACTGGACTCTATACTCCTCTGTAAACTGGTCATCTCTGTATACCCATCGCAACCCACTGGTTGATGCTTATTTATAAAACCCTCTTAGTCCTCACTGGGGATTATTAGGTGATTGTGATGGTTTGATGGCCAGATTGGGAATTTAGCCGGGACACTGTTGTTAACACCCATACTCTTATGATAAGTGCCATGGGATCTTTAATGACCGCAGAGAGTCAGGACACCCGTTTAATGTCCCATCCGAAAGACAGCACCCTACACAGGGCAGTGACCCCAATAACTGGCCTGGGGCATTGGGATATTTTTTAGACCAGAGGAAAGAGTGCCTCCTACTAGCCCTCCAACACCACTTCCAGCAGCATCTGGTCTCCCATCCAGGGACTGACCAGGACCAACCCTGCTCAGCTTCAGAAGCAAGCCAGCAGTGGTATGCAGGGTGGTACGCTGCTGGCTAATTGTAAATATAGTATTGGAACTGACCCTATATATAGTATGCATACTTACTTTCTCATTGTGTCCTTCACATTTTTTCTTATTTCTTGTGTGTTTTCTTCTAGTATTACATTGTTACTGATTATTGCATTGTTGGGTTTTGAGTTAGCAAGAAAGGTATTTCACTGTACTTGTGCATGTGACATTAAAACTTGAAGTTGGATGTCCTTTGGCTGGTGGACCATTCCTGATACACACAGGAAATTGTTGAGCGTGAAAAACAAGCAGTGTTGCAATTGTTGACACACTCAAACCGGTGCGCCTGGCAACTGCTACCATACCTCGTTCAAAGGCACTTACATCCTTAGTCTTGCCCAATCACCCTTTGAATGGCACACATACATAATCAATCTTTTTAAATTGTCCTAAGGCTTAAAAATATTTCTTTAACCTGTTCTGTCCCCTTCATCTACACTGATTGAAGTGGATTTAACAGTTTATTTATTTCATTTGAATTATTTATTTAACTTTTATTTAAGTAGGCAAGTCAGTTAAGAACAAATTCTTATTTTACAATGACAGCCTACCCCAGCCAAACCCTCCCCTAACCCAGACAACCCTGGGCCAATTGTGCGACACCATATGGGACTCCCAATCATGGCCAGTTGAGATACAGCCCAGGATCAAACTTGGGTCTGTAGTGATGCCTCTAGCGCTGAGATGCAGTGACTTAGCCTGCTGCGCCACTTGGGTGTATCAACAGGAGACATCAATTAGGGATCATAGCTTCCACCTGGATTCACCTGGTCAGTCTATGTCATGTAAAGAGCATGTTTTGTAGACTAAATATTATAGGCTACTAAATAAATTGAAGCCTAGCCTACTCACCGGTGATGGCGAGTGTTGTGGGGTAATGCGTTACTTGTAACGTGTTAGAGTACTCAGATAACATTTGTGTGGTAACAAGTAACGCATCTCTAGGGGCGCTATTTCATTTTTGGATAAAAAACGTTCCTGTTTTAAGCGCGATATTTTGTCATGAAAAGATGCTCGACTATGCATATTCTTGACAGTTTTGGAAAGAAAACACTCTGAAGTTTCAGAATCTGCAAAGATTTTGTCTGTAAGTGCCCCAGAACTCATTCTACAGGCGAAACCAAGATGATACGTCAAACAGGAAATGAGCAGAATTTCTGAAGCTCTGTTTTCTAATGTCTCCTTATATGGCTGTGAATGCGACAGGAATAAGCTTAGACCTTCTGCCGTTTCCCCAAGATGTCGGCAGCATTGTGACGTATTTGTAGGCATATCATTGGAAGATTGACCATAAGAGACTACATTTTCCAAGTGTCCGCCTGGTGTCCTGCGTCGAAACTGGTGCCCAAAGCCATGTGCAAGTATTTTTCCATTTGATTGAGAGGAGAAACCATGCTTCCACGAACGATATATCATCGAAGAGATATGTGAAAAACACCTTGAGGATTGATTCTAAACAACGTTTGCCATGTTTTCAGTCGATATTATGGAGTTAATTTGGAAAAAAGTTCGCGTTTTGAGGACTGAATTTTTGTTTTTTTTTGGTAGCCAAATGTGATGTATTTCATTTAAGTAATCAGTTACTTAGTTACTTTTTCAAATGAGCAAGTCATTACTTTTACAATATTATTTCCCTATTTTTTTCCCCCACCAATTTTTTTTTATAATACCTCCCCCTACAATATGCGTGTGTTGGAGTGTCAGTATAGTATGTGTGAGTGTGTGGTTAAAGTTGAGTCTATGTAAGAGAGTCAGTGCAAAGAATAAGAATTTATACAAATAAAACAAGGGGTCAATGCAAGTAGTCTGGGTAGCCATTTGATTAACTGTTCGCAGTCTTTTGGCTTGTGGGTAGAAGCTATTAAGGAGCCTTTTGGTCCCAGGCTTGACGCTCTGGTACCGCTTGACATGCAGTAGCAGAGAGAACGATTTATGACTTGGGTGGCTGGAGTCTTTGACAATTGTTTGGGCCTTCCTCTGACACTGCCTGGTATAGAGGTCCGGGATGGCAGGAAGCTCGGCACCAATGATGTACGTGGCCGTACGCATTACCCTCTGTAGTGCCAAGCAGTTGCCATACCAAGCGGCGATGCAACCATGCTCTCGATGGTGCAGCTGTAGAACCTTTTTCCGTACGCACAAAAAGCTTACTTCTCTAAAATGTTGTGCAAAATTGTTTATGTCCCTGTTAGTGAGAATTTCTCATTTTCCAAGATAATCTATCCACCTGAAAGGTGTGGCATATCAAGAAGCTGATTAAACAGCATAATAATTACACAGGTGTACCTTGTGCGGGGGACAATATAATGCCATTCTAAGATGTGCAGTTTTGCCACACAACACAATGCCACAGATCTCAAGTTTTGCGGGAGCATTCAATTGGCATACTGACTGCAGGAATGTTCACCAGAGCTGTTGCCAGAAAATTGAATGTTCATTTCTCTATCAGAAGCCACATCCAACATTGTTTTAGAGAATTTGGCAGTACATCCAACGGATTTCACAACCGTTTATTTACACTTGAATTGTGGTGTTTTTTTGTGTGTGTTTTTTCATTTTGTACATATAGCCCACAGTTACATAAACTAATGAAAATGCTATTGTGTTTTTTGAAATATATTTGCTTTCATATTCTCATGTTACCTTCATAAACACAACTAAATTATTATTTTTGTGATAGGCATAGGCCTATATGAAATGTATTTATTAGACTGTTAGAAGGTTGAATACACGAAGACGTGTCATTGTCTTAGCCTATGTGGGCTTTTCTAGTGTTAAGGATATAGCATAACAATGACCAACAAGCACAAGGCATCTTTGAAGTTTTTTGTTGTTTTTAGTAACGTAAGTAACGTTGTAACGTAACAAGTTACTTTTAATGGAAGTAACGTTGTCATGTAAAGTTACTTTTATTTCAATTTAGCAGGGGTTGCAGATTCAAGTCATTATGCATCTCTGTAATCTCGTCCTTTCTGCTCCCCAGTTTTTTAATAACGGATCTCTGCTCTGCTCTGCTCTGCTCAGCAGGGTCATTGCTAAAGAATTTGCATTTGTTTTATGATGCAGTCCTGTTTAAATTAAATGTAGAATTCATTACCATAATTAAGATATTGTAATCCGGAGGGATGTATAACTATGTGTATGTACGGTTTTCTACAGGGTACTACTCACTGTGTTAGTAACAGGTCTAGGCAGAGAAGTGGACCTGTATTGGTATTTGGAAAAACCTTGGGGCCAGGACAAGACAGGACACAGACTTGGGCTTCTCAGTCCCTCGAAGCTCACTCGAGGTGGTTCAGGACTGCCACACATAATTCTTCTCTCCCTTTCCCTCCCTCTCTCCAGGGAGCCATTAAACTCCAGTTCATCCTGTCTCCTGACAATGTCAATGTCCGTCTCTACGGACTCCAGCTCTGAGTAGAAACAGCTTTCTCCCTGGCCTACTTTCCCCAGGCCTTCTCCATGGTCCAGCACCTTACAGCTGGGTAAGCTGTACTTGCTCCACTGATGCATCAAGTTGGCACAGTCCACCCTCGGGTCTTGTAGTTCCTGTATGGTCTGTAGAGAGGAAGACATTGGGCTGTACCAGGAGGCTGCACCTGCAGCTAGTTCTCTCTGTCGGACTGGGTTGAATGACTCCCAGGTACTCCCGGGAATCAGCACCCTGTTGGTGACCTCATCCAGGAACTGGAAGAATTTGAGCCGCTCATCTACTTTCTGCTCTTGCTGTGCTGAGAAGGTTACAACCTTGCCCTGACCCTGGTTGCTGGATGACGACAGACTTTGGGTTGAATCCCATTTTACTTTCAACACTTGTGCTGGCCCCTCCTGGCTCTCAGCTCGGTCTGTTCTGCTATGAGTCTTGTAGTTTCCCAGGGTCTGGTAGACGTTCTCTGTAGATGTGTTGCTGGCCTTATCAGTCCTGCCACCAGGACCAGGTGAGCTGGCGTGTGCCTGGAACACCTTGTTTCTGTGCTGCTTGATAGAGGTGCGCAGCAGGCAGGTGGCCCCAGAGCTCCAGGTGTTGGTGTCCCAGCTGTCATCCTCGCTGGAGCTGCAGCTGCACAGGCTGGAGCTAGAGGTGCTGTGCAGACTGGGACTAGAACTTCGCAAGCTGGGAATGGAGCTGCGCAAGTTGGTGCTAGGGCTGAGTCTAGAGATACTTGGACCCAGGCTAGAGCTACGCAGGTACGGGCTGGAGCGATCCAGGCTCGCCAAAGAGTGCCTCAACCCAGAGATGGAGCCCTTCAGGCTGGGTAAGGAGCCTTGGAGGCTGGGTAAAGAGCCCTTGGAGGTGGGACCGGATGAGTGGAGACTGGGTAAAGAGCACTTGTGTCTTTTGCCGGACGAGGTTAGGCTGGAGTTGGAGACAAATTTGTGGAGGCTGGAGTCGGAGATAGACGAGTACAGGCTGAAGTTGGAGCCCTGGAGGTTGGGAAATGAGAGGCTGGAGGGACAATGTGAAGGTGGGTCCTCCTCTAGGTCACTATGCCTGCCGGAGAAGACGGGACAGGAGGCGGTGGAGGAGCAGGAACTGCGCTCCTGCCGCTGCAGGGCCCCTGTGGTCCTGTTCAACATTGTCCCTCGACCCGTCTTTGATGATCCACTCGCTGATCCTTTTGCAGATCCGTTTGTTCATCCGTTCTGCATTTGAGGGCTGGAGTTTGGAGCTGCACCCTTAGAAATTGCTGGCACAGGCAACTGAACCATGGCCAGCTGAGTGGGACAGATTTAAAACAGGTTTTCTGTCCTGTAGCTTCTACATCACTGGTCGTCCTAGATGTGTTGGCTTCCCATTATGATCTCTGCCTATTGCTGAGGACTGACAAAGTTTCAACCCCCAGCTGGTTAGAACTGGATTTGGGGATGTACTTCCATTATGGCCCCACTGACATTCTAAACATAATCTATTCCTGTTTACAAAAGGCATTAGAAAGCTCAAGTGCATTCACTCTGTGGACAGTATTTGTAATGAATATGTGTAGCTATTTATATAGGTTTTACAGCAGAGCCCAGAATGCTTTCCAGGTCATTGGCTTGGTGGGGCAGAGACATTGATCACAGATACCATGTGACATCTGGAATGTGGGCATCGAAACAAAGTTAGAGTGCCATAATCAATGACTCTTTGGGGGGGACAGTTTTTTATGTGGCACATAGTAGGCGTTATTTGATTTTGGACAAAATAATGGACACACACAGCTTAGTCAACTTTAGCTTATTACAGAACCTAAGTGCTTGAAATTCAACTGGCACAGCTGCCGCTGTCACGTCTGCGGAGGTCCCTCTCCTTGTTCGGGTGCTGTTCGGCGGTCGACGTCACCGACCTACAGAATCTCTGACCACACTATGGAGTCAGCAGGAGAGGATACCCCTGCCATTGAGTTGGAGGAGCGCATCCAGGAGCATGCAGCAATGCTTTACCAACTTAGCACTGCCATGGACCCCATTGTCCAAACTATGGACCGCTGGCAGAGACAGGGAGTTTTTCCAGCTCCTACACCAGCCCAACCTGGGTCTCTCTTGAATGCCCCTTTCCCGCCTGAACCAAGTGGAATCCGTAAGTATGGTGACGCAGGGGGGTCATACGGAGAGAATTAGTCTCTTCCTCCTTGACTCTCCTGCGTTTCCTGTGGTGCTGGGCCTACCCTGGTTAGCCTGTCATAACCCCACTGTTTCTTGGCCACAGAGGGCTCTCACGGGGTGGTCGCAAGAGTGCTCAGGTAGGTGTTTAGGGGTTTCCGTAGGTGCGACAACGGTGGAGAGTCCAGACCTGTGTGCCTGTGTATTGACTATCGGGGTCTGAATCAGATCACTGTGAGGTATAGTTACTCGCTACCGCTCATAGCTACAGCGATAGAGTCAATGCATCTTCACCAAACTAGATCTCAGGAGCACTTACAACCTGGTGCGTATCCGAGAGGGAGATGAGTGGAAGACGGCTTTCAGTACCACCTCTGGACACTATGAGTATCTCGTCATGCCGTACGAGTTGATGAATGCGCCATCAGTCTTCCAAGCCTTTGTAGATGAGATTTTCAGGGATCTGCATGGGCAGGGTGTAGTGGTGTATATTGATGACATCTTGATATACTCCGCTACACGCGCTGAGCATGTGTCCCTGGTGCACAGAGTGCTTGGTCGCCTGTTGGAGCATGACCTGTACGTCAAGGCTGAGAAATGCCTGTTTTTCCAACAGTCCGTCTCCTTCCTAGGGTATCGCATTTCCACTTCAGGGGTGGAGATGGAGAGTGACCGCATTGCAGCCGTGCGTAATTGGCCGACTCCCACCACGGTAAAGGAGGTGCAGCAGTTTTTAGGGTTTGCCAATTATTTATCCAGGGTTTTAGTCAGGTGGCAGCGCCCATTACCTCACTGCTGAAGGGGGGCCCAGTGCGCTTGCAGTGGTCAGATGAGGCAGACAGGGCTTTTAGTCACCTGAGGGCTCTGTTTACCTCGGCTCCCGTGCTGGCCCATCCGCATCCCTCTTTGGAGTTCATAGTGGAGGTGGACTCGTCCCAGGCTGGAATAGGAGCGGTGCTCTCGCAGTGCTCAGGTACACAACCGAAGCTCCGCCCCTGTGCCTTCTCCTCGAAGAAGCTCAGCCCGGCGGAGCAAAACTACGATGTGGGGGAACGGGATATGTTGGCTGTCGTCAAGGCCTTGAAGGCGTGGAGACATTGGCTTGAGGGGGCAAAACACCCTTTTCTCATCTGGATTGACCACCGTAATCTGGAGTACATCCGGGCGGCAAGGAGACTGATCCCTCACCAGGCAAGGTGGGCCATGTTTTTCAACCGTTTTGTATTTACCATTTCATACAGACCAGGCTCTCAAAATGTTAAGGCAGACGCATTGTCCCGGCTGTATGACACAGAGAAGCGGCCCATGGATCCCACTCCCCTACTCCCGGCCTCTTGCCTGGTGGCACCAGTAGGGTGGGAGCTGGACTCGGGCATTGAGCAGGCGTTGCATACAGAGCCCGCTCCCCTTCAGTGTCCGGCTGGGCGCATGTACGTTCCGTCTGCTGTCCGCGACTGGCTAATCTATTGGGCCCATACGTCACCCTCCTCTGGTCATCCTGGTGTCGGTCAGATGGTGAGCTGTCTTAGTGAGAAGTACTGGTGGCCCACTTTAGCTAAGGACGTGAGGGTTTATGTTACCTCCTGCTCAGTGTGCGCTCAGTGCAAGGCTCCTAGACACCTGCCCAGAGGTAAGTTTCAACCCTTACCCGTTCCACAATGGCCGTGGTCACACCTGTCAGTGGATTTCCTGACTGATCTTCCTCCTTCACAGGAAAACACCACTATCCTGGTCGTTGTGGATCGTTTCTCTAAGTCCTGCCGTCTCCTCCCTCTGCCCGGTCGCCCTACGGCCCTACAGACTTCGGAGGCCTTGTTGACACACGTCTTCCGACACTACTAGTGTCTGATCGAGGTCACCAGTTCACTTCAAGGGTCTGGAAGGCGTTCATGGAACGTCTGGGGGTCTCGGTTAGCCTTAAGTCAGGTTTTCACCCCGAGAGTAACGGGCAGGTGGAGAGAGTAAACCAGGATGTGGGTAGGTTTCTAAGGGTCTATTGCCAGGACCGGCCGGGGTAGTGGGCAGCGTTCGTGCCCTGGGCAGAGATGGCCCAGAACTCGCTCCGTCACCTCGTCACTCCTCCACAAACCTCACCCCTTTCCAGTGTGTATCAGCTGGTTCTGGCTCCTTGGCATCAGAGTCACACCAGGGCTCCTGTGGTGCCTCATGTCCACCTTCAATGGGCACAGACCGTCACTGCAGTGAGGCCCCGGTGTTCACACCAGGGGATCGGGTCTGGCTCTTCTAGCCATAATTTTAATTTTCCATTGTCTTGTCTTCGTACACACCTGGTTCCAATCCCATTCAGTACATGTTGTGTATTTAACCCGCTGTTTCCCCTCATGTCCTTGTCAGAGATTGTTTGTTTCTATGTAGGTGTGTTATTTGTTCTGGTGTGTGATGGGTTTTGCACCCTATTATTTTATTTTTGTATACTTTGGTTTTCAAAGGTTTTTTGAATGTTTATTAAACAGCTCCATTTTTACCAAGTTCATTCTCCTGCGGCTGACTTCCCTGCCACCAGCACGCACCGCATTACAGCCACACAGAGTTTTGTTTTATATTCCATGTGTTGTAACTAAGCACCTGAAGGGTACACTACGCATTCAACTATTAAAGCAGAGATGCAATGAGTTTGAGACTTTCAAAACAGTATTTTAATAGAAACGGTGCATTGTGCTGTATTTGCTATAATTGAAACATGCTTCCGGTAGTATTTCATTATTTTATATCATACTACCTATTTCCCATTGACAGATCACCTCATCAAAACAAGATACAAGCGGGTAAGAACCAGTTTTTTTGCTCCTTCGCTTTCCCCACCGGTTTTGTACTTTAATAAGTGCTATAAAAGGTGTGGCTCACTAGAAATATTTGGATTTAATGTTAAAGACATGGCATGGTGGATAATTAATTTGAGGCCAACATTTTACATTTCAACCAGCTGATGCACCATAAGTGAGAAATACATCCTTAATGGCCAGGTGTCTAGACAAAGTTACATCTGCTGGGGTGGGTCTTTTTTCATCCTCACTGTCAGCAACAGCTGCTATCCTGTAAGACACCTTCAGATAGACCTGCTATATTTAGATAAAGGGGCTTTGCATGCACCATCATAGAGGTTTTGGAGAATTCATACACACACAAGTATTCAAGCCATTGTAACCAGGCCATAGCAAAACAATCTGAAATTCACTACTTTCATTCATCTGCTTGCTCTGCCCTCTTATTTAGCCTCAGATTGAAGTGTTTCACAATTCTCTTTGTTTATTGACATTCACAAATGTAATAATGCCTGCAAGCAAAAATCTGATAAAAGTTTTATTTATAAGAGTGCTGTAAGTACAGAAATGGGTGGCTCAGTGGGAAATGAATATCCAGCTAATCAGACAACTGTGTGGAGTTTGGAGTTTGTGACAGCAAATATGTAAGCTTATTACAACATTATAGACACTATTTCATGTGCGGAAATTAGTAACATTTCCTATAGTTCAACCCGTTTGGACTTTAGAGATGTTTCCATGAGAACAACTGATTTCCGGATGTCTCCTGGTCTCATAAACTACACTCTAACTCAACCTCCGTCCATAGCACAGGCCTGTGGATACTATGGGCGGATCCAGGACAAATAGACATGCCAAATGACACGTTCTGGAAGACTGTAGCTGAATCTGGCGACCAATTAGGTGTTCAGAACCAGTCCAAATCACAGATCCGTGATATTGGGAATGATGGAGTTTTAAAAGTGGGACTGGTGGCTAAAGAAATGTTCAAATAGAATCACAACTTTGACAGTGACAGTCATGCAGAACTTATGTTAATTTTAGGAGTTTGAAACCAATTTGCACATGGGTATGATGTCCATTTAAGAACATCAGTGTTATGTCTCAGAGAGGTTCGGAAAGTCTCAGTCAGTGGGGTAGTGGAAGGTAAATGCACGTAAACGCTGTTTTGCATGAGCAGTTACCCACTTTTTGCAGAAAAATGCATTGAAAGTATGGGGAGTATTACCGCGAACGCCGATCAGTGATTTTGGAACTGCTCTGGGGTAAACAAAATGTTGCAAATGGACATACTATGTTTCTCAATTTTTATTGGTGTCATGGACAGTGTGCTGTATGCTTGGTACAGTGGTTCCTCCTTTAAAAGTTTTGAGCTTACACAGCGGGACTTAGAGGTACCCAGCGTCAAGGCTGAATTGCTCCAGACTCCCACAAGAGGGAGTTAGAGCACTCATTATGCATTTGGGTCCCAAAGTTTTTATATGACCAATCATATCGAGTGGTTCCAATAGCAAATTTGATGCGAGCCACCCGTCCCTGGTGACTTTCTTCAGCAAAAATGGCTGACAAAACATTACGCGGGAAGCAAATGTAAGTAATTATAACATCATAACGAGTCAAGCAAAAACATTACAATTGAGAGGAATATGTTAGTTAATGTAGCGACAAATGATTATGCATTTTTCTTTGTCATAAAGTTAATTTACGGAAATCGCTATTTAGCAAGTTAACTGACGAGGTAACATTAGCCAGCTAGCTAGCTGGTGTTATGACATGAGTATGACATTGTAATTCATGTTGTTTAATGTTTTAGGGACTCCTGCGAAAACCAGCAAATCAGGCTGTCGTCATGGGAAACAGTGGATGTAAAGAATCTAGCTAGCTAAAGCATTTACTGCAAATTGAATGTGTAATTGTGTAAGCTTGCCTTGCCGTGCAATGCAGCTGAAGTAACATAGCTAGCTAACTATTTGCTTGCTTATTGTGTAATGGAGGAAAAAAATAACTGTATGCCTATGGATGTGTAGCTAGCTACGGTATGTAGCCGATCTGTGTAAAATGTTAGGTTTTGAACTAATATTAATACCAATCTATGAACCTCAGCTATCATAGTTGTATCAACTTCATGTCTGAATGACATTAATGAAGCCTATGGATAGAGTAGAATATAATAACTTTATTGTGCCAAGAATGCAAGTCCTATATACATGTACTGTAGTTATTACCACACATGAGATCCCCACATTGTAGCCTGTACACTGAATATATTAACTAACCTGTCTGCTGCCATTCCTGAGCAAGCTCTGTACTGGTGGTGCCCCGATCCCGCAGCTGAATCAACTTTAGGAGACGGTCCTGGCGCTTGCTGGACTTTCTTGGACGCCCTGAAGCCTTCTTCACAACAATTGAACCGCTCTCCTTGAAGTTCTTGATGATCCGATAAATGGTTGATTTAGGTGCAATCTTATTGGCAGTAATATCCTTGCCTGTGAAGCCCTTTTTGCGCAAAACAATGATGACGGCATGTGTTTCCTTGCAGGTAAACATCGTTGACAGAGGAAGAACAATGATTCCAAGCACCACCCTCCTTTTGAAGCGTCCAGTTTGTTATTCGAACTCAATCAGCATGACAGAGTGATCTCCAGCCTTGTCCTCGTCGACACTCACACCTGTGTTAACAAGAGAATAACTGAAATTATGTCAGCTGGTCATTTTGTGGCAGGGCTGAAATGCAGTTGAAATGTTTTTTGGGGATTTAGTTCATTTGCATGGCAAATAGGGACTTTACAATTAATTTCAATTAATCTGATCACTCTTCATAACATTCTGGAGTATATGCAAATTTCCATCATACAAACTGAGGCAGCAGACATTGTGAAAATTTATATTTGTGTCATTCTCAAAACTTTTGGCCACGACTGTACATTATATGCTTTTGAACGGGTGAAGAGTAGCATTCCAGCAGACTGGGTTTCAGTCATAAATAGAGATGAAATTAGGGAAGATTTGTATGTATTACCGAATCTATATATTGGCAATGGGGATAAATGGAAATCATTATCTTGTGTCAGAACAAATGTTTTTTATAAAATGTTACTGGTTACTGACAGGCCTGCTGCTGAGAAGATGTGGGTGGAACTGTTTCTGAATTTGGATGTTAATCTATCATGGAAAAATGTATACTTACCTGTAAATAAATTGGAATGTGAAAATAATGATTTTAAAATAAGACAGAATCGTATATTCACAAAAGTAGTGTTTTATCAAATTAATAAAGAAATAAAAAGAGAATGCGATATATGTGGTAGGATACCAGAAAATGTATTACACTTATTTGTAGAATGTGAGGAATTATACATTTGTTTTGGAAAGTAAAAGAAATGAGAAGTAAAAATTGGGGAAGTGTTTTTTTTGTGAAAGTATGTGTGGGAGGAATTGGTTTTATTTGGTGTGTGTGATGACTGGGATGGGGTTTTAATGTGTATTTGTTGAATGTTGTTTTGAGGTTGTTAGGTATGCTATTTTTTGTCGGAGAAATTCTGCGTATTTTGAGGGGAAGAGGGTAAGGGTGTGGAGTATTTTTATAGCATCGTTTAAGAAGCACATAGATATGTTTTATTTTTATGGAATGGAACATTTGGATTTTGATTAAGCTTTTGTTGATGGGAGTGGGTTAGTTGCAAGGGGGGATGGTGGAGGAATCACATATAATTTTTGAAAGCATTGTTTTGGTATTTTATTTGGTTTCTATAGTTGATAGGGGTTTGCTTTTAACCTGTTTCTTTTTTGTTTCTTTTTGTGAGTGGAATTTATGTCTTAGTCTTGACTGTATTTGTATATTAGTTTTTATTTTTATTTCTTTGAGTTCTTTGATTTGATAGGGGGTGAATTGTTCACCTGCCTATGTTAGTCTAGAGTTTTGTGTATTGTTAATTCTATAGATATTGTAATTTAATACTTTTTATATAAATAAATTAAAAAATATGCCTGATTTTGTCTGATCTTGGAAGCTAATCATGGTCAGGTCTGGTTAGTACTTGGTTGGGAGACAGCTTGGGAATACCAGATGCTGTAAGCTTTTTTGCCCAGTTGAGTATACTCTTCTAATCACAAATATATTATAACGTCCATTTTTAAAATGGAATGGATATTCTACTTCCTCAAAGTTTTTTGAATTACATAAACCTGAAATAGTCTGTCCAACTCTTCTTCCATGGCTTACGGCCATACTATCCTGAAAACTCCTGATCTCGAAAGCTAAGCAGGGGCAGGCTTGGTTGGGTGACCGCTTTGGAATACCAAGTGCTGTAAGCTTTTTGCCCAGTCGAGTATAGTCTTCTAAACACAATAATAATATAATGGCCATTTTTAATTGGAATGGCTATTCCACTTCCTCAAAGGTTTTTGAGTTACATAAACTTAAAATAGTCTTTCCAACTCTTCTTCCATGGCTTACGGCCATTACATCCTGAATACGCCCGATCGACACATTATTCCATTTCTGTTAGTCACATGTCTGTGGAACTTGTTCAGTTTGTCTCAATTGTTGAATCTTGTTATGTTCATACAAATATTTACACATGTTAAAATTGCTGAAAACAAACGCAGTTGACAGTGAGAGGACGTTTCTTTTTTTGCTGAGTTTATAATCATATACATCCCCACAAGGGGGCTGAGGGATAACATAGTGGTGATACAACATAACACTGTCCTTCATCGTCGTGTGTGTATATATATAAGGCCGTGTAAAACTCAAATTAAGGAAAAAGAAAAGTACAAATGAAGAAGGAGCCAAAAAGAGACACCTCTGATGACTGTGTGGGACTTGCCTTCCTTACAGCAACACTACAGATCTAGAGGGGTCCCAGCCACGACATGTTTGTGCCTTACTCGGCTTCAGCAGGTAGCAAGGACAAAAATAGGGATAAAAAATGCAAAAAAAATGCAAAAAGTCGGTACTAGGGGTTAACTGTTCACAACTGTACAGTGTACAGTCGGAAGTTTACATACACCTTAGCCAAATACATTTAAACTCAGTTTTTCACAATTCTTTACATTTAATCCTCATAAAAAAAATGCCTGTCTTGCGTCAGTTAGGATCACCACTTTATTTTAAGAATGTGAAATATCAGAATGATAGTAGAGAGAATTATTTATTTCATCACATTCCCAGTGGGTCAGAAGTGTACATACACTCAATTCGTTTTTGGTAGCATTGCCTTTAAATCGTTTTACTTGGGTCAAACGTTTTGGGTAGCCTTCCACAAGCTTCCCACAATAAGTTGGGTGAATTGTTTCCCATTCCTCCTGACAGAGCTGGTGTAACTGAGTTAGGTTTGTAGGCCTCCTTGTTCGCACACACTTTTTCAGTTCCGCCCACATATTTTCTATAGGATTGAGATGAGGGCTTTGTGATGGCCACTTCAATACCTTGACTTCGTTGTCCTTAAGCCATTTTGCCACAACTTTGGAAGTATGTTTGGGGTCATTGTCCATTTGGAAACCCATTTGCGATCAAGCTTTAACTTCCTGTATGGTGTCTTGAGATGTTGCTTCAATATATCCACATAATTTTCCTGCCTCATGATGCAATCTATTTTGTGAAGAGCACCAGTCCTGCAGCAAAGCACCCACTCAACATGATGCTGCCACCCCTGTGCTTCACGGTTGGGATGGTGTTCTTCAGCTTGCAAGCCTCCCCTTTTTCCTCCAAACATAACAATGGTCATTAGGTCCAAATATAGCTATTTTTGTTTCATCAGACCAGAGGACATTCCTCCAAAAAGTATGATCTTTGTCCCTATGTGCAGTTGCAAACCATAGTCTGGCTTTTTTATGATGGTTTTGGAGCAGTGGCTTCATTCTTGCTGAGCGGCCTTTCAGGTTATGTCGATATAGGACTTGTTTCACCGTGGATATAGATACAGGTATCTGTTTCCTCCAGCATCTTCACAAGTTCCTTTGCTGTTGTTCTGGGGTTGATTTGCACTTTTCGCACCAATGTACGTTCATCTGTAGGAGACAGAACGCGTCTCCTTCCTGAGCGGTATGACAGCTGCGTGGTCCCCTGGTGTTTATACTTGCATACCATTGCTTGTACAGATGAACGTGGTACTTTCAAACATTTGAAAATTGCACCCAAGGATGAACCAGGCTTGTGGAGGTCTACAACATTTTTTTCTTAGGTCTTGGCTGATTTCTTTTGATTTTCCCATGATGTCAAGCAAAGAGGCACTGAGTTTGAAGGTAGGCCTTGAAATACATCCACAGGTACACCTCCAATTGACTCAAATGATGTCAATTAGCCTATCAGAAACTTCTAAAGCCATGACATAATTTTCTGGAATTTTACAAGCTGTTTAAAGGCACAGTCAACTTAGTGTAAACTTCTTTCCCACTGGACTTGTGATACAGTGAATTATAAGTGAAATAATCTGTCTGTAAACAATTGTTGGAAAATGTACTTGTGTCATGTACAAAGTTGATGTCCTAACCGACTTGCAAAACTATAGTTTGTTAATTAACAAGACATTTGTGGAGTGGTTGAAAAACGAGTTTTAATAACTCCAACCTAAGTGTATGTAAACTTCCGACTTCAACTGTATCTATAGGCGCAGTGTTCTGTGTGTTTTACTTTCCTTTGTTGTAGTCTTGGTTGAGTTTGTGGAGCAATGTGTTGTCTGGTTGTCCCCCTGTAAAGTTGAGGTGTGCGGCTCCTCTAGTGTTTGGTGGGCATGGCCCAGGTGTTGTGGGTCATTTCGATTGGTCCGTTCTGTTACGGCAGAAAACAGGTTTTGGGTTGAGGGGTTCAGATTGAAATAAGAATTTCAGTGGGATGCAATTAAGGTTGGTGTAGGGTTAGAGTTAAGGTCAGTGAAAATGTGTGTATATCTGTAGGTTTGGTGTTCTATGTGTTTTGCCTACCTTTGATGTAATCTTGGTTACATTTGTGGAGTGATGTGTTTCTGGTTGTCCCACTGTAAAATGATGAGAAGTGTGTGGAAGGGGGTTTGCTGCTCCTCTAGTGTTTGGTGGGCGTGGCCCAGGTGGTGTTGTGAATTTTTGCATGGTCCGTATTGTTGCTATGCCGTGTGGCAGATAACAGGTTTTGGGGTAAGGGGTTCAGATTAAGGGGAGAATTTGAGTGGGATGCAATTAAACTTGGTGGGGGGTTAGAGGTAAGGTCAGGCACACATATGACAAAAGTCCAACCTTGTAGTAACACAAGGCTTGTTAAAACGTTATTCGGTATGGATAAAACTATGGAGTGTGACAAAATGGGGATCGCAATACATTATAAGGGACAAGGTTAACAACACGAGGTCAGGCACAGAGTTTGTTTTGATATTTCAACCTGCGTGTCGTGATCGTTTTTGGTGTGGGGGGACAAATTTGCACACAAGCACGTCCAGATTGGGATGGGGTTAGGGTTAGGGTTGGGATGGGAGTTAGGGTTGGGATGGGGGTTAGGGTTAGGATGGGGTTAAGATTAGGGTTGGGACGGGACAGGGGTTAGAATGGGGGTTAGGGATAGGGTTAGGAGTTGGTAGGGTTAAAATAAACTGTTTTGTTTCTTTAGGTGCACAGGCCTATTCCTATGTGCCCCTCCAATGTCTTAATAAAATGTGTTATTCAAATGCTGTATATGAGTCGCTAGATGGGAGCATAGGATCATAAATGTAACAAAGATGGTACTGAGAGAGTCTTAAAAGCAGTAGGCCAGGCCTCTGGAGGGCCGAATTTTCTAAGTCATGAATAAACAAGTGCATGCTCTAAAATCAATCAGTTTTAGAACTATTTATTAACAGAGAAACATACACATTATCAATCAAACCATCTTTCTTTCATAATTGACATTTTTGTATTACAACTAAAAAGGTTCAATCCCTCCAACCCCTCCCCACAGCCCTATCCCTGTTTTTCATTTAAACCCTCCAGTGTTATGGTTTTTAAAACTCTGATTCAATTGCGTTCTGCTGCCCCTCGCTGTCTCCCGGTCCACCCAGGACCCGACTGCAGACCCGATACACTGAGGTTAGTGATTGGGTGATCTTGAAAGTGATTAACCAGTACTGTCTGTAATTATGCTTGTTTGATGTTGTACAGACGTTGTTTAAACCGGGTTTCTATTGTATGTTTTGCTTGACCGATATAGGGTTTATTGCAAATTGTACAGGTGATAATATAGATAACATTGGAGGTGCTGAGGGAGAGGCTATCTGTGATCGGGGCAGAGGTGTCACTGTTGGGATTGGAGATTAATTTTCTCTTTCTGTAGTGGGTGGTATTGGGTTTGGGGGGTTGTGGTGGTATGTTACTGAACTTTGTAAGTCTTTGAGATTTTTAGTCTTCCTGAATGCTGAAATGATTCTGTAAGGTTGAAGGGGTGGGTAAACCTGTTGTACTATGGAGAAGTTGTGTTTTATTGCTTGATGTAGGGGTCGGGGGTGGGAGTGGAATGCGAACCCGAGTTATGGTAAGGGTTAAGGTTAGGGTTAGGGGTGGGAGTGGGATGCGAAACCAGGTTAGGGTAAGGGTTAAGGTTAGGGGTGGGATGCGAACACAGGTAAGGGTTAAGATTAGGTTTAGGGGTGGGATGCGAACTCGGGTTAGGGTTAGGTTCTTTGCTAGTTGTGGAGTCGGTTGATCCACTTCCATCTCTGCCATGTGGAAACCGGAGGGGGGATTAGAGACGGTGACTCCACGGCATTGACGCATGAGCCCGTGGGATCCGGGTACACCCGGACAGAGTTGTAGACCCCTTGGTTGCCCACCTGTCATAAAAAGGCTCATGGGTGCGATGGCTGGGCGTTAGGATCAGTCTGTCAGCAGGGTTGGGGTTAGGGTTGGGGTGAGGCTACACACACATACAGTATGCTTAAAAATATCTTCCAAACGTTTGTTCTTACAAAATCGAAAAATGCGTAAAAAGGAATTTAGTCCTTTGTGTGCACCCCATCATGAGCATAATGTGCAGTCTACAGTCTCAAATAGTGAAATCTGATAATGTGATGAACACCAATTGTTTAACGATTAACTGAATGTAGTTCCTTCCATAATCGAACTTGAGCTGTAAACCATGTGGTGCACTGCACAGAAAACGTTAAGCCTTGATCTTGGACTTCCCTTAAAATATCACAATGTGTCATATGCAGGCACAACCCTTGCTACATCCAATTTCGCAGCACCAAATACTTCATTTAAATTGGTTGAATTTACCAAAGACACATCAGCCATTGGCTTGTCAATACAGTTATGAACTAAATTCAACAAAAGCTAGTGTTTTTTGAATTCTAATGACCTAAGCGAAGCTGGGCGGGCTGTTTTTTTCCACTTTGCGGCCTCGCTCAGTTAGAAAGTGTCAGCTTAGCCTGGCTGACATGCAACCCACATGACTAAACACAGCAAGCTGTGACTCACTGGTCTGCTATATCAGACTTGTAAAAAGAGAAGTTAGCAAAAGATTTGAGTGACTTTTTCCGAATTTTTGATTGGTTCTCCTATGCATCTAATTTGCATGTGCAATTCTCTCCCCCCCCCCCCCCCACACACACACACACTTCCTCATCAATTTGCTACGCCCCCACAAGCCAAGCTAAAGTTGTGCTCTGAAAATGGAGCTTTCTGAAAAAGAGAGAGAGATGACTGCCACATAAGTTATAGCATGTTAGCAGATCCCACAGACTTCCAGTCACTGCGCTGACGCTAGTTAGCAATCGCGCTAACACTAGTTAGCAACTTCCTTCAAAATGCACGCAGAGACGCAAAAAGGGTATCCATCTGATGCTGTGTAAAATAATCTTGCACTATCCCTTTATGTAAACTAGCTAACTGCCTGGCTTTCTTTAAATGTTGTGACATCTATGTGACAAGAACTTCATCAGTATTATGTATGCATTTTAATGGCCTTTGCATTGTTTGAAAGTCCCAATCACACCATTTTTTTTAAAGACATTTATTTTGGTCATTTTGCTTTACATGACATTAATCTTTGGAGATATAACAATGTTGTTGGTAAACAATTTACATTTGTATGTCAGTATTTTGTGATGTGTTATATTTTGTTTTATTTCTTATGGTCAATTTGACCATTGCCATTTCACAATATTCAAGTCACATACAAGGAAGTCAGGTACAACATGGTGCACAGAAAGTAATGAATGTATCTGATTGGTCACCAAAACAAAGGTTGTACAAAAACACAGACATACACAAAAACAAGAATCACTTGCTGTAATCAGTAAAAAAAAGAAAAAAAAGTTAAATAAGAACATTTCAGGACACAACATAGCCATAACACCTCAATTTCACATGTTGCCTCCACTCACAAAATAAAACTCTGAATCATTGGTAACTTTGTTGATTGCCTCCCCATCCCTGATAATGTGTTAGATTTCCTTCCTCTTAGCACCCACTTCTTGTATTTTCAATTTGAGATGCTTCTATTCCTCAAAAAGAGAGAACTGCCTGGTTGGTAAAGACAGGGAGATAACTTGTTTGATAAATAGCTTGCGGATTTTGTTGTGTGGTTATTGGGTGACACCGATATCACGTTGAAGCGATAAGGAACCCAGAGAAAGAGCAATGGACGTTCTCAGCGGCAAAGACGCCATTGGCCTCATCATCAGGAATCTGAAGGTAGACTGTGTCATTCACATCAAGCATAAGGACAGTGCTACCGGACATCTGGTCCAGGAAGCCCTTGTTGTACTCATCATAGCTGAACATGACCGGCTTGACGTTCTTGTACAGAGCCACCAGAGCATGAGCCCCATTCACGTGAATGGTGTATGAGAAGTAGTATACTCCAGGGACCTGGCAAGTGAACTTCCCAGTGGTAGTGTCATAGTGATTCTCTGCATTGTACACCTCATTGTCAAACTTAATGGGTTCCCCAGATGGAGGATAAGGACTAGCCAGGGAAACAGAGAAAGCAGACATTGGGACCTTGACAAGAGTAGGCACCATTACCTCACTCATGCCTATGCTCTTCTCGAAAATGACCTCGCCAGGAGGACCAGGTGGGCCGGGAGGTCCAGCAGGGCCTTGGCCACCATCCTGACCATCACTACCAGGGAGCCCAGGGGGACCCTGAGGGCCGGGGGTGGCCTTAACGGCAAGTCCAGCTGGGCCAGGTGTGCCAGGGAAACCTGGGTGTCCTTTAAGGCCAGGTGCACCTGCGGGACCAGCAGGCCCAACCGGCCCTCTGGCACCTGGGGCACCGGCAGCTCCAGCCTCACCTGCCTCACCATTGCGCCCTGGGAAACCTTTGGGCCCGGCAGGTCCTGGGACACCTGAAGCACCAGTTGAACCTGTGTGGCCAGTGTCACCTTTGTTACCTGGAGCTCCAGTGGCTCCAGTGGCACCAGTTGGCCCTGTTGCCCCAGTATAACCTTGCTTGCCCTGGAAACCTTGTGCTCCCTGATCTCCCTTATATCCCTTTGGTCCCTGGGGTCCCATTGTACCTGTGTCACCTTTGGCACCCATTGCCCCAGTATCTCCCTGGAAGCCTCTTGCACCCTGAGGACCAGTGGGACCCATGGGCCCAGTAGCACCAGTAGCTCCAGTGACTCCATGTGCTCCTGGCTCACCCTTCTGACCTGTTGTACCTGAGCTTCCTACAACTCCCCTTTCACCTTTCTGTCCATTTGCTCCTGGCTTTCCATATCCAGGGATACCAGGAGCACCAGTTGCTCCAGTTGCTCCCTGATGACCTTTAGGACCAGATGAACCAGGCATACCTGGAGCCCCATTATCACCTGGTTTTCCTGGCTGACCTACACCAGGAGCCCCAGTGTGGCCCTTAGCACCTGGCAATCCAATGGGACCAGCGCCCCCATCCCTACCTGGGCTACCTGATTTTCCTGCCTCACCTGGGAATCCTGGCTTGCCTGTCTTTCCAACACCGACTGCTCCAGGCTGCCCAGCTGGTCCCATAGGTCCCACAGCCCCTGTCTCACCTTGTGCCCCTGGGATACCCACCCCTCTGTCCCCTTTAGCTCCTGACAAACCAGGCACACCTGGATGTCCCTTAAGACCTGTTTCCCCCCTTGGTCCCATTGCTCCGGGCAGACCGTGAGGTCCAGGTATGCCGGTGGAAGAGATTCCAGCAGGTCCGGGGCTTCCAGCAGGTCCAGGCATGCCCCTGGGACCCTGAAGTCCAGCTGCCCCCACCTTTCCTTTCTCGCCAGCTGCACCAGGAACACCAGGCTTACCAGGACCACCCGGGGAGCCAGGTTTGCCAGGTGCGGAGTAGCCAGCAGGTCCGGGTGGTCCGGCAGGGCCCTCTGGTCCGGGCTGTCCCACAGCTCTTTCCCCTGGGGGGCCAGGTGGGCCAGGGGGGCCCTCTGGGCCGGGCTCACCTGGGGTACCGGGCTCTCCTGCCACTGACACCACTGTGGAGAAATACAAGTCACCTTATTAATACAACTGATGCCAAGTGATCCTCTTCTAGTAAATGTGTTATTGGCAATTGTCTCTACCTAATTATAGAATTATAATTAAGTCAGCTACTATTGTCGATCATTCTCCATTTATTATTATTTTAATTTAAGACTAGGAGCTGAGATTGGTGTGCCACTCCTGAAGTGTGCATTTGTCCACTCCTCCATACATATTTTAAAGCATTGGAAAGGTGTAAGCATATTTATATATTTTTCCTTTTGAATCCATTAAGTATATATAAGTGCACATACTTGTTCAGAAGTGTATAGAATTGGGAGGCAGAAATGTAGTGCACTTTAAAAGCACAATTCTTTGACTATGAACACATTTAGGTGCCAGGATGTAATAAAAAAAAAGAATACTAAGATAATACTAATAATAACACTAATTTACAAACAAGTGGGGCACCTTATCCTATTTGTTGTGTTTTATTGGATATGGTGCCGATATAGAGGTGTAGATATGAAAGAAAGGAGGAGAGAGGGTGCTAGAGCACTGAGTCGGATTCGGAAAACATGCTCACAGCTGCACAGTACATATGATCAAAGGCAGCCGATTAGACCGCTAGACCACCCCAGGCAACAAATTGAGGCACTTTTGGTCTTTGTACAGCAGGGGCATAGCCAGAAATACATTGGTGGATGGTGGATGGAGTATTGTTTTCATAATAACGTATTCTTGTTTTGTATTTGCTCAATCTAATTGGGTGGGCCTGGCATGGCATGGACAGGCCCTCATATTTGTTTGAGTGATGGAGGATGGACATTTTAATTTATGGACATGAAAAATGAAGAGGATTAGAACTTATTCAAGTAAGTAAAGTATTGTGTTACACAGCAATTGTCAGAGGAACGATCATATTTTTTTGCTCTGTTCTGCTTCCATATTCAAATGTCATGTACATTTGGTGGAAACCTTATTTGTTTATACTAGGATTCCCAGAATGGAATTCACCGCATTTACCAAAATGGTGTACTACATCTTTGTTTTGGTTAGGCAGGATAGTTAGCTAGCTAGACAGACGTAAGTAGTGTTTCCCAATTTAACCTCGCTCTGGTTTGACATTTGGTTAACACCCCCTTTTGCTGGAAACATGGGAACTTGAGTCCTGGGGCTGTATGTATCAAGTGTCTCAAATTAGGAGTTTTGATTTATGATCCATATAATCTTATTCATTGTGATCTGATCCAAAACTGATCCTCCTACTCGGAGATGCTTGTTATATATGGCCCCCAATCAACTGCAAAATGTTAGGGTATTCTCTCCCTCAAGGTCATTCCAACGATTTTGGCACATTTATTCAAAATGTTTATCAATGAAATTGCCCTTTTGTCCATGTATGTTAAACCTGCATGGTGGAGGAAATCGCCTAATAAGGCAAACTAGAATATTAAATCACATTTTTTGGGGGGGGAATTGCTACTTCGAAAGCATTGGGTATGATAGCATTAACAGTGCAAGTCAAACCTGCATAGACATTTAAACCTGTTGAATTATTAGCTGGAAATAATTTTCTCAAGGGTTCAATCTGTTCTTATTTCACCATAAAAAAATAGGACATTTCTGTCTTAAGAAACTATAGTATGGCGAGAAAACAAGCATTTGTAAAGCAGAATGATGAATTGTAAGAGTCTTTTTAAAATTAATTGTTTATGTGGTCACATGACCCAGTGTGTAAACGACATGTCCTTGGTCAAATGTAGAGGTCTAGTTTAGATTCATCAAAACATATGTTTCTACTTTTTGAAAGGCACACCTATACATTTCTGGGTGATTGAACTGTAATTGACGGTGTTAAAGTCGTATAATATTAACAAGAGGCACATACTATTTTACACACTACTTTATATGATATGAAAATACAGTTGAAGACAAGTGAATGTCCATTTGCTACAGCAAGAAACCAATGATGTTGAGCTGTCTATAAATTAATTAATTGTTATCTTCTAGATCTTCTATTGTAATGAATAGCTGACTTTGCCCTACCTAACTGATGGTAACAGTACTGATACTGGATTTTTAAAAGTCATATATATATATATATATATATATATATATATATATATATATATATATATATATATATATATATATATATAGTTAATTAAAACAAACATGAGAAGAATCATACAATATGTGTCTTTATCCTTCCTTAGTAATACATTAGCTAACTATATCTATGACTTTAAAAAAATCTAGTATCGGTACTGTTACCATCAGTTAGGTAGGGCAAAGTCAGCTATTCATTACAATAGAAGATCTAGAAGATAACAATTAAATAATTTATAGACAGCTCAACTTATTGCCACTTTATAAATGACTGAAATGAGCCATCATCTGTACTGAAGTGTCCTTTTCTTAAGGTTAAATATAAAAAAAAATCTAAAATAACAGCACATCTATATTCCCCACTAAGTTCTTTACAACTGAATCACTGATCTAACTGGGGATCCTAATATCAATCAACTGCTGAATCACTGCTCTAACTGGTCATCCTAAAATCACTTCTTAAGACCTAATGAAGGCACCAAGAGATTGACTGAGAATCCAGTAAAAATTTGATTTACACTAATTTGGAGTGAAGATATCGTGAAGGTATTAAAACGGTCAGTTGGTCATTCCAACGATTATAACAAGGATTATAACAAAATGACTGTTGAAGAAATAGGGCTCCTTAGTCTGAGTGAGAGCAATAACAACTGCATACACAGTATACTCACTTCAGACAGTATGCAAGATAATTTTTATTTTACCAGGCAAGTCAGTTAAGAACAAATTCTTATTTTCAATGACAGGAACAGTGGGTTAATTTATTTAATTGTTATCTTCCCCCTGTTCAGGGGCAGAACGACAGATTTGTACCTTGTCGGCTCGGGGGTTTGAACTTGCAACCTTCCGGTTACTAGTCGAACGCTCTAACCACTAGGCTACCCTGCCGCCCCAATAATGTGATTCAAGTGTTACTATCGCTGTGTGTTTATGTGTCAATTGATCCCGTAAGGGATGGGTTGTCTACTGCCAATATGACACAAAAATAAAAGGTAATTTATTAATTCAACTGTATGTCTGAGTGTCCCTGTGCAAGAAATGAAAGTGGACATCCTCAGATGTAAATCACATGTTAAGTGGAAAAAAGTGCACATATATATATGCATATTTGTGGTAAAGTGTGAAGATGTTAGATTTATCATTGATTATTGTTGAACTCTTACATTGTCCATTGAAACTATCACATGATTTTCAAAGACATCACCTGTATCATACTAGGCTATGTAGACTAGGATGTTGGTTCTTACCGTGGCTCTTCACAGAGTAGGGCTGGTACTGGGGGGAGGCCTTCATTACCTTCTTCACTATATATGAACCACTACCATGAACAGCTGTCAAGCCCACCAGGAGGAGGAGGATGCTCAATACTCTTACTTCCATTTTCTGAAACAGGAAAATATTCAGTACTGCTTAGCTTTAATTTTGAAGTTGCTGCAATGACTCAAGCAAGGACATTTTTGTAACACTCTTTCACCTCTCTGCACACATATACTGAACTCTGAACTGCACACATAACTGAATTACACCCCCCCCCCCCCCCCCCCCCCGAAAAAGCACAACAAATTATATAGATAGCAAGGAAATTCATTTGAATACTGAGTTTCAGCCTCCTGGATCTCAGCCTGTTCTCCTTGAACGCTGGCTATGCTGCTTGGTTTTATAAGGCACCAACATCTCTTCCACCTGCCCAGTCCTAGCTCATCCCAGTGGGAGTAGGAGTCAGGCCTCGGAAGGGCCCTATTGCTCACTGCGCCAAGAGATTAAGAAGATAGAGAGGAAGAGCACACATACCAGCATGCAGTTGAGTGAGTTGGAGTTCCAAGAAGGGGTAAGAAATCTTCAGCACCACTGTCCTCCTACTGCTGCAGTTTATCCTTAGGTTAGGAGCACGTTGGAGAATCTGCTGCCTCCCAGTACAATGATGTGAGTATTTATACCATATCTGCCCCTTGCATCATAAAAAATAGCCCCAACCACACAAGTACCTCCCTTCTCAGAGCTATGCTGTAATTAGCAAACAGATCTGCCCAATGCAGGCATGTCACATACTGTAAGGATGCCTATTTGCGTTGAATAGTTAGACACATGATTAGGACCTATTTTAGTCTAGCAAAATAATCAAGTTTAGACACCAAAATGTAAAATAGTTTACCGTTTGGTTTGAAGATTTATTTTAATTATTGCTCTTGTTCATATGGGTTTTTCCTCTACCTTATGTGTGGTGAACAGATCTGGTAAATGTTCTTTGAGATTTTGTCAGTTTTCTGTCAATATTACCATAAGAGTAAACAGCAAAATCTGTGTTAAAAGTGTTAAACTAACTCGCTGTAGTGCTAATTTGAAAACTTTTGCCGTGTGTATATGCATCCACTCTCAGCAGAGTGAATTTCGTACTTTCAAAATTGTTAAAAAATTCTACATTTAGACAATTTTTCTGTAACCCTTTACAGAGTAGATAATTTACAGTGGCTGTGTGAAATTCACAATACACTGGAGTGAACTAATAGGCATTTCACTCTACACTGGAGTGAACTAATTATCAATCAATCAATCCAATTTGTCACAAAGTGCTATACAAAAACCGAGCCTAAAACCCCAAAGAGCAGTGGGAGGCCCTGTTGCACAACTGAGCAAGATGACAAGTACATTAGAGTGTCTAGTTTGAGAAACAGATGCCTCACAAGTCCTCAACTGGCAGCTTCATTAAATAGTACCCGTGTCAACAGTGAAGAGGCGACTTCGGGATGCAGGCCTTTTAGGCAGTTGCAAAGAAAAAGCCATATCTCAGACTGGCCAATAAAAATAAAATATTAAGATGGGCAAAATAACACAGACACTGGACAAAGATATGGCTGTTTCTTTGCAACTCTGCCTAGAAGGCCAGCATCCCGGAGTCACCTTTTCACTGTTGATGTTGATACTGGTGTTTTGCAGGTACTATTTAATGAAGCTGCCAGTTGAGTACTTGTAAGGCTTCTGTTTCTCAAACTAGACTTCTGTTTTTCAAACTATGTACTTGTCCTCTTGCTCAGTTGTGCACCGGGGCCTCCCACTCCTCTTTCTATTCTGGTTAGAGACTGTATATGTACGAGATCTTCAGTATCTTGGCAATTTCCCGAATGGAATAGCCTTCCTTTCTGAGAACAAGAATAGACTGTTGAGTTTCAGAAGAAAGTGCTTTGTTTCTGGCCATTTTGAGCCTGTAATCCCACAAATGCAGATGCTCCAGATACTCAGCTAGTCTAAAGAAGGCCAGTTTAATTGCTTATTTAATCAGAACAACACATTTCAGCTGTGCTAACATAATTGCAAAACGGTTTTCTAATGATCAATTAGCCGTTTAAATTTATAAACTTGGATTAGCTAACACAACGTGCCATTGGAACACAGGAGTGATGGTTGTTGATAATGGGCCTCTGTACGCCTATCTAGATATTCCATAAAAATTCAGCTGTTTCCAGCTACAATAGTCATTTACAACATTAACAATGTCTACACTGTATTTCTGATAAATTTGATGTTATTTTATTGGACAATTTTTTTTGCTTTTCTTTCAAAAACAAGGACATTTCTAAGTGACCCCAAACTTTTGAACAGTAGTGTATATTTTTATGTATATACTGTGTATATATATATATATATATATATATATATATTATTATTATTTATTTATTTTTGCTAAAAATGTGGGTCTCAAAACAGAGCCCCACCTGCCCTGAATGACGGGTATGTTTTCATTTGAAACTTCAGTATGTGGAGAATAGGGCAACACTTTTAATTATATCCTGTGATCTGCTGTACCAAGGACAGTCAACATATTGAAATATCACGTAGTCACTTGCTATAGATGTAGATGACAAAATATACATTTCAGATATAGATTATCAATGACAAATATTCTTATTCATCAAAGACTAAACACATTGCGAGTATGTTTTCTGTTTCTGTTTCATTTTTCAATGACCCTCTACGCACATATCCAGATACTAAAACAAATCTAAAATTAACCCCAGGTTTTTGGTGCCGCTACAGTGGAATCATTGCCTCAGAAAGATGGCAGGATATACATGCCCCACCCTGTCTGTATTTGACAAGCCTGTTACCTTTACTTACTGTCTGAACATCTCCCACATAGTCCTATGAAAAAGTAAACAAAAACACTGGAAGGGCAGCGGAGGTATGGCTCCTCTCTTAACCTAATATTACAACAGTCAGAATAGGACCTAAATGTACACCTACCTAAGGCTAAACACACTTAGCCCTTTACCCTAAAATGAACATAGCAGCATGGATTCTGTTTGGTCGAGTACACAGTGAACCTTTCATTTCATCCACTATTTTAGGCCTAACAGTTTATAGTCCTTAACTTGTGTATTTTTGTTCGTTCTTCAGCCTCGAAACAGCTAATAACGCTCTCAAAATAAGTACTGGAAAAGCCATTTGTGTTGGACTTGTTTTTTCTCTGCCTGGTGAATGCAGTGTAGTGTGTGGTTGGCCAGTGCTCTTGAGATGAAGTGTCAAGACTTGAACACCAGGGGGCAGGTTCTGCCATTCAACTTCTGTGGGAAGTTGAATGGCACACACCCAAATAATCAGAGTTTTATAACACACAAGTGGCCATAAATTATGTGTAGGGTACTTAATATACAGATTGCGTCCAAAAACGTTTTGAACATAGTACCATTTATGGTTGATTTCCTGCATTTTGAATGCACTGACTGGTTTATATGTCTATTTTCGTCACAGAGGCAAATAGGGGTGAAGACAGGGGTGAGTGGAAGGGGTATGCTGTAACAGGATTCTGTGGAGGATTTCTATATTAGCCGTGACACGAGAAAACCCCTTCCACAAAGGGTATAATAAAAAATTCTTAGAACATGAAACTTGTTTGAACTTTTCCTATTTTAGAATTAGACCAAATTAACTGCAATTTTCTAAAGTGCTGCCTTGCATAGTTGATAGTTATAACACTCAATCGAGGTTGACACGTCTTGTTTAAGCATGTTGTCACTATCAAATGAAAGATCATGTTTTATATGAGCTCAAAACACTGAAATATCCCAGATTAAGTAGTATAAAGATGTCTCGTTTCTAAGACATTGGAATTAGAACAAAAGGAATTGTGACATTAGATCATTCTATGCAGTTAGCCAATGACTCACTTTCAGGCACCCATCATAAATGCCAAGCGTGTTTTTCATTCTGTTCATACATGTTCCCCCTTTGAACAAGGCTGCTTTCATTACTATGCGTTGTCGAGTGCTGTGAAACAGTTGCTGTACCTTATACTGTGGTGGTATATAGTATATTCCTGTGCCACCTATACTGATATGCCTTGGCCATACTTTTATTTCAAACTCTGTGTTTATGACCCACATAAGAGGACCAATCATCCCAACTTTGGTCATATTTAGCTAAATGGGAGAGCAAGAGAAGATGGAGTCAGGATTTTATACTTTTCTAAGTTCAGATAATTCTAGTTTATTTTTTGTTATTTTAAACAGTGCTAACCACAAAGAACACATAAAAAATAAAATGTATGATGCTCCAACTGTATATCTGAAGGAAACTAAGTACATGATGTGCCTTACAGTGTGCCTAACAGTGTAATTTGGTTACTTTCTATGTTTACACAATATATAATTTTGTCCTTTTCTACACTAAAGCATTATGAAGGGCTTATGATGTCCTTATACTTGGTGGTGAAATCCAGTATCATAAGACTATGACAGTGTATAACTTATTCTTCCTTCGTCCTCTGTTCAACTCACAGTGGCATGATGTGGTAGCATTGCCTCCGTCGTGATAACCATCATGGATTAGGGTAACTGCTGTAGAAATTAACATCAGTGACAAAGCTTTTATATTGTCTATTGCTGTGCATTGTAAAATACTTTAAGCATAAAGTATCAAACTCTGTCACCCTCCCCCATTTTTTTTTTTACCACACCAGAGGACATAAAGAGAATGTTAATGCCCCAAAATAAATCATTCTTACTCCTGCACATACGTTACATACAGTTGAAGGCGGAAGTTTACATACACTTAGGTTGGAGTCATTGAAACGCATTTTTCAACCACTCCACACAAGAACAAGGCAGTTAACCCACTGTTCCTAGGCCATCATTGAAAATAAGAATTTGTTCTTAACTGACTTGCTTAGTTAAATAATGGTAAAATAAATACATCTTTGTTTGACATCATGCGAAAATCAAAAGAAATAAGCCAAGACCTCAGAAAATAATTGAAGACCTCCACCAGTCTGATTCATCCTTGGGAGCAATTTCCAAACGCCTGAAGGTACCACGTTCATTTGTACAGACAATAATACGCAAGTATAAACACCATGGGACCAAGCAGCCATCATACTGCTCAGGAAGGAGAAACGTTCTGTCTCCTAGAGATGAACAAAATTTGGTGCGAAAAAAGTGCAAATCAATCCCAGAACAACAGCAAAGGACCTTGTGAAGATGCTGGAGGAAACAGATACAAAAGTATCTATATCCACAGTAAAATGAGTCCTATATCGACATAACCTGAAAGGCCGCTCAGCAAGGAAGAAGCCACTGCTCCAAAAAGACTACGGTTTGCAACTGCACATGGGGATAAAGATCATACTTTTTGGAGAAACAGAACTGTTTGGCCATAATGACCATCATTATGTTTGGAGGGAAAAGGGGGAGGCTTGCAAGCCGAAGAACACCATCCCTACCGTGAAGCACGGGGGTGGCACCATCATGTTGTGTGGGTGCTTTGCTGCAGGAGGGTCTGGTGTACTTCACAATAAAATTATGTGGATATATTGAAGCAACATCTCAAGACATCAGTCAGGAAGTCACAAATGGTTCTTCCAAATGAACAATGACCCCAAGCATACTTCCAAAGTTGTGGCATAACGGCTTAAGGACAATAAATTCAAGGTATTGGAATGGGCATCACAAAGCCCTGACCTCAAATCCTGTAGAGAATTTGTGGGCAGAACTGAAAAAGCGTGTGCGAGCAAGGAGGCCTACAAACCTGACTCAGTTACTCCAGCTCTGTCAGGAGGAATGGGCCAAAATTCACCCAATTTATTGTGGAAGGCTACCCGAAACGTTTGACCCACGTTAAACAATTTAAAGGCAATGCTATCAAATACTAATTGAGTGTACGTAAACTTCTGACCCACTGGGAATGTGATGATAGAAATAAAAGCTGAAATAAATCATTTTGTCAACTGTTATTCTGACATTTCACATTCTTAAAATAAGTGGTGATCCTAACTGACCTAAAACTAGGATTAAATGTCAGGAATTGTGGAAAACTGAGTTTAAATGTATTTGGTGAAGGTGTATGTAAACTTCCGACTTCAACTGTATACAAAAGTATGTAGACATTGCTTCAAATTAGTTGATTTGGCTATTTCAGCCATACCCGTTTCTGACAGGTGTATAAAATCAAGCACACCGCCATGCAATCGCCATAGACAAACATTGGTAGTAGAATGCCCTTACTGAAGAGCTCAGTGACTTTCAACGTGGCACCGTCATAGGATGCCACCTTTCCAACTAGTCAGTTAGTCAAATTTCTGCCCTGCTAGAGCAGCCCTGGTCAACTGTAAGTTATGTTATTGTGAAGTGGAAACGTCTAGGAGCAACAAAGGCTCACCCGCAAAGTGGTAGTCCACACAAGCTCACAGAATGGGACCGCCGAGTGCTGGAGTGCGTAAAAATCATCTTTCCTCGGTTGCAACACTCACTACCTATTTCCAAACAGCCTCTGGAAGCAACTTCATCACAAGAACTGTTTGTCAGGAGCTTCAATGCAATTGGTTTCCATGGCCGAGCAGCCATACACAAACTCAAGATCACCATGCACAGTGCCAAGCGTCGGCTGGAGTTGTGTAAAGCTCGCCGCCATTGGACTCTTGAGCAGTGGAAACACGTTCTCTGGAGTGATGAATCCCGCTTCACCATCTCGCAGTCCAACAGACTAATCTGGGTTTGGTGTATGCCAGGAGAACGCTACCTGCTCCAATGCATAGTGCCAACTGTAAAGTTTGGTGTAGGAGAAATAATGGTCTGAGACTTTTTTTCTTATTTCGGACTAGGCCCCTTAGTTCAAGTGAAGGGAAATCTTAAACTCCAGCTTACAATGACATTCTAGATGATTCAGTGCTTCCAACTCTGTGGCAACAGTTTGTGGAAGGCCCTTTCCTGTTTCAGCATGACAATGCCCCCGTGCACAAAGTGAGGTCCATACAGAAACGGTTTGTTGAGATTGATGTGGAAGAACTTGACTAGCCTGCACAGAGCCCTGACCTTACCCCCATCGAACACCTTTGGAATGAATTGGAACGCTAACTGCGAGCCAGGCCTAATCGGCCCAACATCAGTGCCCGACCTCACTAATGCTCTTGTGGCTGAATGGAAGAAAGTCCCTGCAGCAATGTTCCAACATCTATTGGAAAGCCTTCCCAGAAGAGTGGATGCTGTTGTAGCAGCAACATCAGTGCCAACTCTGTATTAATGCCCTTGATTTTGGAGTCCACATACTTTTGGTCTTGTAGTTAATGTACTGAACTGTGCTTTACAAACTGTTTTAATATAAAGTTTATCCATATGCTTGCAAAAAATATTGACAAACATATTATATATTTCCTTTTTTGAGAATAGATCTGATAAAAGGTGAAGATGTGGAGGAATAAGAGTGGGAAGTCGTGACTTGGCAAATTCTCTCATGACCTTACTGGACTCCAAACACTGTCCTAAGGAAATCCCTGGTCTCTTTATTTTTGTAACACACAGTAAGAGGGTTTAAGACCACTTTTAACATTGAATTCCTAGCAGTGTTTCAACTTGTGGGATGATAACAGTGTCTGGACAAAAGGTTTCCCATTTTGTATGTTTTTGTGCGCATCAAGAACTGATGTTTCTGGTTTTTCTTCCTGCTGACTAGACCCAGGAGGATAATATGTTTGGCAGTTGATGTAAGGGAGGCCAAACCCAGCACGTGAGCTAAGGCTAAAGATATCCCATCATGGTTAGGATACGGATTTAACGTTTCAATAAACTCAATGTACCACTAAGAGCTACTTTGAGAGTTATGAATGGAAGGGTTGATGGGGGCCCATGTGACTGATTGGTAGTGAAATTACAGGGTCCCAAAGGCAAACATCCCCAAATGGATACGGAAGGGGAAAGGTCCAGAGGAGTGGCGTTTGCTAAAACAGGGACTAAAACACCCCAAAGAAAATTCCTAGTTATCACAAAACATTGTGTTTTAATTGGTAATTAATTTAAACGTAATGTATTATTTAATAACTAGAAGATGTGAGCTCTTGAACCATTAGATTGTTATGTTGAACGTGTTATTCTTATTGAAATAGTGATTTTACTTATATGGTTATGCTACTATTTATATTGTCACCAAATCCTTTGTTACTGCTACCAGAAGAAAAACTTGAGTTTGAAATGACATTTATAGATACACTACATGGCCATAAGTATGTGGACACATGCTCGTCGAACATCTTATTCCAAAATCATGGGTATTAATATGGAGTTGATCCCCCCCTTTGCTGCTATAATAGCCTCCACTCTTCTGGGAAGGCTTTCCACTAGATGTTGGAACATTGCTGTGGGAACTTACTTCCATTCCGCCACAATAGCATTAGTGAGCCCTGACTCACAGTCAGCGTTCCAATTCATCCCAAAGGGGTTCGATGAGGTTGAGGTCAGAACTCTGTGCAGGCCAGTCAAGTTCTTCCACACCGATCTCAACAAACCATTTCTGTATGGACCTCACTTTGTGCATGGAGGCAATGTTATGCTGAAACAGGAAAGGGCCTTCCCCAAATTGTTGCCACAAAGTTGGAAACACAGAATAATCTTGAATGTCATTGAAGGCTGTAGCTTAATATTTCCGATTTCTGGCAGGTAGCATTCTCCTGGCATCTGCCAAACTCAGATTCGTCCGTCAGACTGCCAGATGGTGAAGCATGATTCAACACTCCAGATAATGCTCTTCCACCGCTCCAGAGTCCAATGGGTTTACACCACCCTGACGCTTGGCATTGCGCATGGTGATCTTAGGCTTGTGTGTGCCTGCACGGACATGGAAACCCAATTCATTAAGCGCCCAACGAACAGTTCTGCTGAAGTTGCTTCCATATTTAATCAAGAATTCACTTTCCATATTAAATAGTACTTCCAAATCATGATCTTGTAAAACAATTACCATTATGTTTTTGAATTCTACTCTCCTGTGGATTGTCTTCAAGAATTCCCAATCAAATAGAAGACAGTCTTAATGACGGAAAGGGAGGCAGAAATGAATGCTTATTGTGAAATAATTTAAGGGTATCAAAGTTAAATAAAGCCATCTTAATGGGTTTTTCAGCACATAAGTGTTGGTGGTGGAGACCTGTATTTAAGGATAATAAATAATCAAAGACAGAAAGCCTATGAAAATTGCAGGTTTAGCTGTCTGCATGGGATAATTTCTGCAATTTCACAAAACTTGACAAACCTGTCAAAGTGTGAGAGAACACCAGCATGCAGCTGTCAGTGTGAAAGCCAATGCCATAGCAGACTGGAGTGCCATATTAGACAATGCAGAATTAACTATGATGTTAAACCCATGTGCAATTCTATTTACTTGAGTTAATATGAAACAAACCGAAACTCTGTACTAGAAGGATAACTTTACCCAAAAAGTATGGGTCAGTTCCATTAAACTCATAATTACATTTTTTTTTTTGCCTCAATTGTACAAAAAGGACCATGAAGTATCATTCATATGGTACCATTTATGTTTACCATAATTTATTTGACTTTGCTATATAAACACTAATGATTCAAATGGATATACTTCTCCATTTCGTGTAGCTCAAAATGTATGTGATGGGACAGACAGGAAGTTTAGTCGAGACACTGTCACCGCTCCTGTTCACCCCACGTTGATTTGATTTGATTTTTTGAGACTATGCATTGCACCATAATGAGTCATCGAGAGAGAAGTGCTGTTGTATTTGAGACCAGCCATGTCTGTCTCAAATTATGGGTGCTATAAAATAAACCTTGCCCACACTATTCACATATCTTTCATACTTTACACAGATCCACTGTCATATGAAACCACCAAATATAGTGTATGACAGTGTACAGTACTAAGAAAGAGGCTGGACCCTATGTGGTTTGTAGGACTTGGTGGCTCACCATTGGAGGCTGTGTGGGAGTTGACACTTCTTGTGGTGTTGAAAACCTCACACTTTCTACGAGGCACACGAATATAACGCACATGTAGGATACACTTATAGCACATTATAACAGTTGCTGTCATAACGTCTCATAAGTAGTTATGAAATCTTTACAATACATCGTTATGATGCATTATGAGACTAAGGTGCGTTATGCAACATGCCCCATCTATATACAGTGCCGTGAAAAATACCCAATTCCCCTGTGTGAAAAAATAATTGCCCCCTTACACTCAATAACTGGTTGTGCGAAAAAATAATTGCCCCCTTACACTCAATAACTGGTTGTGCTACCTTTAACTGCAATGACTGCAACCAAAATGCTTCCTGTAGGTGTTGATCAGTCTCTCACAACGCTGTGGAGGAATTTTGGCCCACTCTTACAATTGTGGGTTCTCAATCATGAACTGCTCATTTCAAATCCTGCCACAACATCTTAATTGGGATTAGGTCTGGAATTTGACAAGGCCATTCAAATACTTCAAATTAGTTGCTTTTTAACCATTTTCATGTAGACTTGATTATGTATTTTGGATCACGGTGTTGCAGCATGAACCAGTTACGCTTCAGCTTCAGCTCACAGACGGATGGCCTGACATTCTCATCTAGAATTCTCTGATTCAGAGCAGAATTCACGGTTCCTTCTGTTGAGGCAAGTCGTCTAGGACCTGAGGCAGTAAAGCATTCCCAAACCATCACACTACCATGTGACTGATTGGTAGCGAAATTCCAGGGTCTCAAAGACAAACATCCCTAAATGGATACCATTCCATAATCTCATCCAAAACTTGACTAAAGCTTGCCAAAAAGCACCTGGAAGCAACTGAATGATCATGGACAGATGAGTCAAAAGTATAACTATGCCTGGCGAAATGTTTATTTATTTACAGTACAACGTCAGGTATTTATACAAACAAGTTTGACACCTGATCAGAGAAAACACTGACTGTGCTGTTTCCCACTCATTGCCACCATTGGTCTCCTCCCGATGTCGCACCGGGTGGTTACTTTTCAGGAAGTGCATCGATGCACTGTCCAAGGTCGTGAACATTATCATTCACCATGTTATGTGAAACTCTTGCAAGGGTGGAGCTTTTGGGTTCAACATCATAGCAGCCAAGGCAGGCGGTCAGCTCACCAAAGTAGGGTTATGATGCATTCTGGACATCGGTCTTATAATGCTTCATAGTACTGTATTATAAGGATGTTATAACTACTTATGGGTTGTCATGACAGTGTATAGCAAGTCTTACCGAAATGTGTTAATTTGTTGTATAAGACTTTCATGAGTTATTCTTCGGACCCTTTCGTACTGTGTACCTGTGAAAATTGTAAGGATTTTTAACCATTCATAGATGTTTGATTGACACATTGATTTCTCTGAAGAACAAACCAAGTGTTTGAATATCTGAAAAGACAGAAAAATGTATCTAAGAATGTGCAAACAAGTTGTCTGCAACTGAATCTGCTACTGGCCATTCATGGAAAGAAGGTCAACTTAAAATTGATCAAGAAAAAAAGTATACTTATAATGGTTGATTCATTCAAACGGGTTTGCACGATAACAGTGGTCAGCTTCGGGATCTGTTTGTTTAGGGGTTTTGGTTTGACCAAGCTCTTCATTTGTGCAAGATATTTTGAACAGTTGCAAAGAAGGTGGCTTTTGTAGAGCTCTAGAGTTGTCTGCATGTTTCGTGTCTCACGTGGCCACAAATTGAGGCATTGGAAAACTGTTCTTAGTACAGTGTGTCTTGATTGTTTCTTTTGAACAACCACTATACGGAAACCACAATGCTAAAGTTATCTGACAAATGGTCATCTTTGGGTGAGACCGTCTTAGCAATACTTTCAATATACTATAAAAACAACATAGCCCTATTACTCACACAATGACACACTCAATGCCTGACTGCTGAGTAGACTGTAAATGCTTCTTCCACAGTAATGGGATTCTATGAGGATATAATGGAACAGCTCAAAAGCAACTATTGTATTGTGTATTGCACAAGGATGTTGACTTTGGCATAGGGGAAGTTGTTGGAAATTATAATGTCATAAATATTTTTCACAATGAAAAGTCAAGGCTACCTCCACTTTTACTGTTCTAAATGCATCTCCTGCTCTCTAAACACATCTCCTGCTGTGTGTTTTTGCAACTTTTTACACCGGATTCACACTTTCCGAGAAGATCAGGGATCATCTGCCTAGTGGGTGTATTCTTCAAACAGCATGCATGACGGCAGTTGGCTGTTAGCCAATGTCAAAGCATGCTAGTGAAAGCTACCCTCCATCGATTGGCTCTCACACAGTCGCATCAGTGAAACATACATCAACTCTATGTGTCTCCTCATGTCTCCTTCCATTGCAAATAAGTGGTCACTGGTATCTAAGTTGCTGATGATCACTGCAAGTCTGATAGGGAGGTTAGACCTTACACAAACCAACAACCATACTGTATGTTAGACCTAACCCAGATCAAGTCCCAATGTTTATTTATTTATTTTTATTTCACCTTTATTTAACCAGGTAGGCAAGTTGAGAACAAGTTCTCATTTACAATTGCGACCTGGCCAAGATAAAGCAAAGCAGTTCGACACATACAACGACACAGAGTTACACATGGAGTAAAACAAACATACAGTCAATAATACAGTATAAACAAGTCTATATACGATGTGAGCAAATGAGGTGAGATAAGGGAGGTAAAGGCAAAAAGGCCATGGTGGCAAAGTAAATACAATATAGCAAGTAAAACACTGGAATGGTAGATTTGCAATGGGAGAATGTGCAAAGTAGAAATAAAAATAATGGGGTGCAAAGGAGCAAAATAAATAAATAAATAAAATACAGTAGGGAAAGAGGTAGTTGTTTGGGCTAAATTATAGGTGGGCTATGTACAGGTGCAGTAATCTGTGAGCTGCTCTGACAATTGGTGCTTAAAGCTAGTGAGGGAGATAAGTGTTTCCAGTTTCAGAGATTTTTGGAGTTCGTTCCAGTCATTGGCAGCAGAGAACTGGAAGGAGAGGCGGCCAAAGAAAGAATTGGTTTTGGGGGTGACTAGAGAGATATACCTGCAGGAGCGTGTGCTACAGGTGGGAGATGCAATGGTGACCAGCGAGCTGAGATAAGGGAGGACTTTATCTCTTGTAGATAGATATGTCTTGTAGATGACATGGAGCCAGTGGGTTTGGGGACGAGTATGAAGCGAGGGCCAGCCAACGAGAGCGTACAGGTCGCAATGGTGGGTAGTATATGGGTGTTACGGTGCGTGAATGAGGACCCAAAAGCGAATTAACTTAAACAGAGCTTCTTTAATTACCAAACATATGTAGGCTCAGACGGACCGGCAGATTCCGACAGGACAAGACAAGGTTACAGCAAACATGACGACAGTCTGGTTCAGGCATGAAACACAACAAACAAGAATCCGACAAAGACAGGAGCAGAAACAGAGAGAGATATAGGGACCTAATCAGAGGGAAAAAGGGAACAGGTGAGAAAAGGGATGACGAGGTGGTTAGGAGGAGACAAGGAACAGCTGGGGGAAAGAGGGGGAGAAAAGGTAACCTAACAACGACCAGCAGAGGGAGACAGGGTGAAGGGAAAGGACAGAGACAAGACACAACATGACAGTACATGACAGTACCCCCCCACTCACCGAGCGCCTCCTGGCGCACTCGAGGAGGAAACCTGGCGGCAACGGAGGAAATCCTCGATCAGCGCACGGTCCAGCACGTCCCGAGAGGGAACCCAACTCCTCTCCTCAGGACCGTACCCCTCCCAATCTACGAGGTACTGGTGACCACGGCCCCGAGGACGCATGTCCAAAATTCTACGGACCCTGTAGATGGGTGCGCCCTCGACAAGGATGGGGGGGGGGGGGGAAGACGAGCGGGGGCGCGAAGGACGGGCTTGATGCAGGAGACATGGAAGACCGGGTGGACGCGACGAAGGTATCGCGGAAGAAGAAGTCGAACTGCGACAGGATTAATGACCCGAGAAATACGGAACGGACCAATGAACCGCGGGGTCAACTTGCGAGAAGCCGTCTTAAGGGGAAGGTTCTGAGTGGAGAGCCAAACTCTCTGACCGCGACAATATCTAGGACTCTTAGTTCTACGCTTATTAGCAGCCCTCACAGTCTGCGTCCTATAACGGCAAAGTGCAGACCTGACCCTCTTCCAGGTGCGCTCGCAACGTTGGACAAAAGCCTGAGCGGAGGGGACGCTGGACTCGGCGAACTGAGATGAGAACAGCGGAGGCTGGTACCCGAGGCTACTCTGAAAAGGAGATAGCCCGGTCGCAGACGAAGGAAGCGAGTTGTGGGCGTATTCTGCCCAGGGGAGCTGTTCTGACCAAGACGCAGGGTTGCGAAAAGAAAGACTGCGTAAGATGCGACCAATAGTCTGATTGGCCCGTTCTGCTTGACCGTTAGACTGGGGGTGAAAGCCGGAAGAGAGACTGACGGAAGCCCCAATCAAACGGCAAAACTCCCTCCAAAATTGAGACGTGAATTGCGGACCTCTGTCCGAAACGACGTCTGACGGAAGGCCATGAATTCTGAAAAACATTCTCGATGATGATTTGTGCCGTCTCTTTAGCAGAAGGAAGCTTAGCAAGGGGAATGAAATGAGCCGCCTTAGAGAACCTATCGACAACCGTAAGAATAACAGTCTTCCCCGCTGACGAAGGCAGTCCGGTGACAAAATCTAAGGCGATGTGAGACCACGGTCGAGAGGGAATAGGAAGCGGCCTGAGACGGCCGGCAGGAGGAGAGTTACCGGACTTAGTCTGCGCGCAGACCGAACAAGCAGCCACGAAACGACGCGTGTCATGCTCCCGGGTGGGCCACCAAAAACGCTGGCGAACGGAAGCAAGCGTACCCCGAACGCCAGGGTGGCCGGCTAACTTGGCAGAGTGAGCCCACTGAAGAACGGCCAGACGAGTAGGAACGGGAACGAAAAGAAGGTTCCTAGGACAAGCGCGCGGCGACGGAGTGTGAGTGAGCGCTTGCTTTACCTGCCTCTCAATTCCCCAGACAGTCAACCCGACAACACGCCCCTCAGGGAGAATCCCCTCGGGGTCAGTGGAGGCTACTGAAGAACTGAAGAGACGAGACAAAGCATCAGGCTTTGTGTTCTTAGAGCCCGGACGATAAGAAATCACGAACTCGAAACGAGCGAAAAACAGCGCCCAACGCGCCTGACGCGCATTAAGTCGTTTGGCAGAACGGATGTACTCAAGGTTCCTATGGTCAGTCCAAACGACAAAAGGAACGGTCGCCCCCTCCAACCACTGTCGCCATTCGCCTAGGGCTAACCGGATGGCGAGCAGTTCGCGGTTACCCACATCATAGTTACGTTCCGACGGCGACAGGCGATGAGAAAAATACGCGCATGGGTGGACCTTGTCGTCAGAGAGGGAGCGCTGAGAAAGAATGGCTCCCACGCCCACCTCTGACGCGTCAACCTCGACAACGAACTGTCTAGAGACGTCAGGTGTAACAAGGATAGGAGCGGATGTAAAACGATTCTTGAGGAGATCAAAAGCTCCCTGGGCGGAAACGGACCACTTAAAGCACGTCTTGACAGAAGTAAGGGCTGTGAGAGGAGCTGCCACCTGACCGAAATTACGGATGAAACGACGATAGAAGTTCGCGAAGCCGAGAAAGCGCTGCAGCTCGACGCGTGACTTAGGGACGGGCCAATCAATGACAGCTTGGACCTTAGCGGGATCCATCTTAATGCCTTCAGCGGAAATAACAGAACCGAGAAATGTGACGGAGGAGGCATGAAAAGTGCACTTCTCAGCCTTCACAAAAAGACAATTCTCTAAAAGGCGCTGGAGGACACGTCGAACGTGCTGAAGATGAATCTGGAGTGACGGTGAAAAAATCAGGATATCGTCAAGGTAAACGAAAACAAAGATGTTCAGCATGTCTCTCAGGACATCATTGACTAATGCCTGAAAGACAGCTGGAGCGTTAGCGAGGCCGAAAGGAAGAACCCGGTATTCAAAGTGCCCTAACGGAGTGTTAAACGCCGTCTTCCACTCGTCCCCCTCCCTGATGCGCACGAGATGGTAAGCGTTACGAAGGTCCAACTTAGTGAAAAACCTGGCTCCCTGCAGGATCTCGAAGGCTGAAGACATAAGAGGAAGCGGATAACGATTCTTCACTGTTATGTCATTCAGCCCTCGATAATCTATGCAGGGGCGCAGAGACCCGTCCTTCTTCTTGACAAAAAAAACCCCCGCTCCGGCGGGAGAGGAGGAGGGGACTATGGTACCGGCGTCAAGAGCTACAGACAAATAATCTTCGAGAGCCTTACGTTCGGGAGCCGACAGAGAGTATAGTCTACCCCGGGGGGGGGGGGGTGGTTCCCGGAAGGAGATCAATACTACAATCATACGACCGGAGGAGAGGAAGAGAGGTGGCCCTGGACCGACTGAACACCGTGCGCAGATCGTGATATTCCTCCGGCACCCCTGTCAAATCACCAGGCTCCTCCTGTGAAGAAGAGACAGAGGAAACAGGAGGGATAGCAGACATTAAACATTTCACATGACAAGAGACGTTCCAGGAGAGGATAGAATTACTAGACCAATTAATGGAAGGATTATGACAAACTAGCCAGGGATGGCCCAAAACAACAGGTGTAAAAGGTGAACGAAAAATTAAAAAAGAAATGGTTTCACTATGATTACCAGAAACAGTGAGGGTTAAAGGTAGCGTCTCACGCTGAATCCTGGGGAGAGGACTACCATCCAGGGCGAACAAGGCCGTGGGCTCCTTTAACTGTCTGAGAGGAATGTCATGTTCCCGAGCCCAGGTCTCGTCCATAAAACAGCCCTCCGCCCCAGAGTCTATTAAGGCACTGCAGGAAGCTGACGAACCGGTCCAGCGTAGATGGACCGACAAGGTAGTGCAGGATCTTGAAGGAGAGACAGGAGTAGTAGCGCTCACCAGTAGCCCTCCGCTTACTGAAGAGCTCTGGCCTTTTACTGGACATGAAGTGACAAAATGACCAGCGGAACCGCAATAGAGACAGAGGCGGTTGGTGATTCTCCGTTCCCTCTCCTTAGTCGAGATGCGGATACCTCCCAGCTGCATGGGCTCAGCACCCGAGCCGGCAGAGGAAGATGGTAGTGATGCGGAGAGGGGGGCAACGGAGAACGCGAGCTCCTTTCCACGAGCTCGGTGACGAAGATCAACCCGTCGCTCAATGCGAATAGCGAGTTCAATCAAGGAATCCACGCTGGAAGGAACCTCCCGGGAGAGAATCTCATCCTTTACCTCTGCGCGGAGACCCTCCAGAAAACGAGCGAGCAAAGCCGGCTCGTTCCAGCCACTGGAGGCAGCAAGAGTGCGAAACTCAATAGAGTAGTCTGTTATGGATCGATTACCTTGACATAGGGAAGACAGGGCCCTGGAAGCCTCCTCCCCAAAAACAGATCGATCAAAAACCCGTATCATCTCCTCCTTAAAGTCCTGATACTGGTTAGTACACTCAGCCCTTGCCTCCCAGATTGCCGTGCCCCACTCACGAGCCCGTCCAATAAGGAGAGATATGACGTAGGCGACACGAGCAGTGCTCCTGGAGTAAGTGTTGGGCTGGAGAGAAAACACAATATCACACTGGGTGAGGAACGAGCGGCATTCAGTGGGCTCCCCAGAGTAACACGGCGGGTTATTGATTCTGGGCTCCGGAGATTCGAAAGCCCTGGAAGTGGCCGGTGGATCGAGGCGGAGATGGTGAACCTGTTCTGTGAGGTTGGAGACTTGGGTGGCCAGGGTCTCAACGGCATGTCGAGCAGCAGACACTTCCTGCTCGTGTCTGCCTAGCATCGCTCCCTGGATCCCGACGGCTGAGTGGAGAGGATCCGAAGTCGCTGGGTCCATTCTTGGTCGGATTCTTCTGTTACGGTGCGTGAATGAGGACCCAAAAGCGAATTAACTTAAACAGAGCTTCTTTAATTACCAAACATAGGTAGGCTCAGACGGACCGGCAGATTCCGACAGGACAAGACAAGGTTACAGCAAACATGACGACAGTCTGGTTCAGGCATGAAACACAACAAACAAGAATCCGACAAAGACAGGAGCAGAAACAGAGAGAGATATAGGGACCTAATCAGAGGGAAAAAGGGAACAGGTGAGAAAAGGGATGACGAGGTGGTTAGGAGGAGACAAGGAACAGCTGGGGGAAAGAGGGGGAGAAAAGGTAACCTAACAACGACCAGCAGAGGGAGACAGGGTGAAGGGAAAGGACAGAGACAAGACACAACATGACAGTACATGACAATGGGGCTTTGGTGACAAAACGGATTGCACTGTGATAGACTGCATCCAATTTGTTGAGTAGGGTTTTGGAGGCTATTTTGTAAATGACATCGCCGAAGTCGAGGATTGGTAGGGTGGTCAGTTTTACAAGGGTATGTTTGGCAGCATGAGTGAAGGATGCTTTGTTGCGAAATAGGAAGCCAATTCTAGATTTAACTTTGGATTGGAGATGTTTGATATGGGTCTGGAAGGAGAGTTTACAGTCTAACCATGTGTACCGAGATTGTGACAAGACCTAAACTGGTTTAAATGTGGAGAAAGAAGACTCCAAGACCCAAGACTGATATCAAGACCAACTCATCCTAAACAATAAAAGTTAAGACACTACCAACACAGTTAGCATCTCATTATTACACCAGCTATGTGCAAGTCTGTGTGTTTAGTGTGTGCAAGTACAAGAGAGATTTGAAACCGACTCAACAAGCAAATTATCTTTGATTACACAAATATGGTGGTCTTAAGAGGTTTTAAGGACTATGATAGGATGACTGCTTGACTTGGCTAGTTACTGTAGCTAGCTAGCTATCGCTAGATGGCGAATGTTTGGATTTGAAATGCACCTTCAGAAAACATTGGCTTTTTGTGTCACCTGCTGGTTGCTGTAAGGATGAGTGCGCAGAAATGACAGAGGAGGGTCATTGTGGGGACTGTTCCAGTCCACTACAGATGTGTGGTGGGCTTTCTGCACTTTTACAGCTGCAAGGGCATCACCCAGGCAAGTGCTACACTTTCAGCAGTGGAGGACTAGCAACCTACGAGGTACTGCAGAAGTCACAGAGCTCTGAAGAAAAGCTCCTAGCCTGTCTAGACGGACTTTTGCCCTGCCCTACACCATCAATGCTCCCTCCGCCCAAGCCATACTACTTTTCTAAACTGGCTTCTAACCGAAATAACTAGAGACTTGCTTTCCATCTTTTTCAATCTAATATTATTCATTTTTTTTCGGGTCTGTATACTGCCAATCAGCTTTTAGCTTTTAGCTGTAAATGTCTTGGAGGGCAGCCGGTGATGCGTTGGGCTGAGTGCACCACCCTCTGGAGAGCCCTCCGGTTGCGGGCAATGCAGTTGCGGCGATGTGTTTACATAGTACAGTCGTGGCCAAAAGTTTTGAGAATGACACAAATATGAATTTTCACAAAGTCTACTGCCTCAGTTTGTATGATGGCGATTTGCATATACTCCAGAATGTTATGAAGAGTGATCAGATGAATTGGAATTAATTGCAAAGTCCCTCTTTGCCATGCAAGTGAACTGAATCCCTAAAAAACATTTCCACTGCATTTCAGCCCTGCCACAAAAGGATCAGCTGACATCATGTCAGTGATTATTACAGGTGTGAGTGTTGACAAGGACAAGGCTGGAGATCACTCTGTCATGCTGATTGAGTTCAAATAACAGATTGGAAGCTTCAAAAGGAGGGTGGTGCTTGGAATCATTGTTCTTAATCTGTCAACCATGGTTACCTGCAAGGAAACACGTGCCGTCATCATTGCTTTGCACAAAAAAGGTCTTCACAGGCACGGATATTGCTGCCAGTAAGATTGCACCTAAATCAAACATTTATCAGATCATCCAGAACTTCAAGGAGAGCGGTTCAATTGTTGTGAAGAAGGCTTCAGGGCGCCCAAGAAAGTCCAGCAAGCACCAGGACCATCTCCTAAAGTTGATTCAGCTGCGGTATCGGGGCACCACCAGTACAGAGCTTGCTCAGGAATGGCAGCAGACAGGTGTGAGTGCATCTGCACGCACAGTGAGGCGAAGACTTTTGGAGGATGGCCTTGTGTCAAGGGCAGCAAAGAAGCCACTTCTCTCAAGGAAAAACATTAGGGACATACTGATATTCTGCAAAAGGTACAGGGATTGGACTGCTGAGGACTGGGGTAAAGTCACTTTCTCTGATGAATCCCCTTTCCAATTGTTTGGGGCATCTGGAAAAAAGCTTGTCCATAGAAAACAAGGTGAGCGCTACCATCAGTCCTGTGTCATGCCAACAGTAAAGCATCCTGAGACCATTCATGTATGGGTTTGCTTCTCAGCCAAGGGAGTGGCTCACTCACAATTTTGCCTAAGATCACAGCCATGAATAAAGAATGGTCCCAACACATCCTCCGAGAGCAACTTCTCCCAACCATCCGGGAACAGTTTGGTGATGAATAATACCTTTTCCAGCTTGATGGAGCACCTTGTCATAAGACAAAAGTGATAACTAAGTGGCTCGGGGAACAAAACATCAATATTTTGGGTCCATGGCCAGGAAACTCACCAGACCTTAATCTCATTGAGAACTTGTTGTCAATCCTCAAGAGGCGGGTGGACAAACAAAAGCCCACAAATTCTGACAAACTCCAAGCATGGATTATGCAAGAATGGGCTGCCATCAGTCAGGATGTGTCCCAGAAGTTAATTGACAGCATGCCAGGGCGGATTGCAGAGGTCTTGAAAAAGAAGGGTCAATACTGCAAATATTGACTCTTTGCATCAACTTCATGTAATTGTCAATAAAAGCCTTTGACCCATATGAAATGCTTGTAATGATAATTCAGTATTCCATAGTAACATCTGACAAAAATATCTAAAGACACGGAGGCAGCAGACTTTGTGAAAATTAATATTTGTGTCATTCTCAAAACTTTTGGCCACGACTGTAGAGTGGCAGGTAGCCTTAGTTTGAATCCCAGAGTCGACTAGGTGAAAAAACTGTCAATGTGCAAGGCACTTAACCCTACACATGGGGTGGGGGTGTGTGTCTTTTTGACAATAAGAGCTGGTGCGCGATATCTAATGTTAAAGAAGTCTTGAGGTATTGCTTGCCTGATGTACAGTACCTTATGATAAGCTGTAGACCACATTATCTACCAAGAGAGTTCTCATCTGTATTATTCGTAGCCGTCTATTTACCACCACAAAATGAAACTGGCACTAAGACCGCTCTCAACCAACTCTATAAGTTGTCTATAACAACCATAAGCAAAGAAGAAAATGCTCATCCAGAAGTGGTGCTCCTAGTGGCCTGGGACTTTATTGCAGGAAAACTAAAATCAGTTTTATAAAATTTTTACCAGCATGTCACATGTGCAACCAGGGAAAAATAAATCCTAGATCACCTTTACTCCACACACAGAGATGCATTCAAGCTCTCCCCCGCCCTCCATTTGTGAAATCTGACCATAATCTGACCTGATTCTTGCTTACAAGCACCAGAGTACCAGTGACTCTCTCAATACGAAAGTGGTCAGATTACGCAGATGCTACACTACAGGACTGTTTTGCTAGCAAAGACTGGAATATGTTCCGGGATTCATCCAATGGCATTGAGGAATACACCGCCTCAGTCATCGGCTTCATCAATAAGTGTATCGATGACGTCGTCCCCAAGTAACTGTACGTACAAATTCCAACCAGAAGCCATGGATTACAGGCAACATCCGCATCGAGCTAAAAGATAGATCTAACGCTGTCAAGGAGCAGGAGACTAATCCCTCAGACTATGCCCTCAGACGAACCATCAGACAAGCAAAGCGTCAATACAGGATAAAGATTGAAACCTACGACACCGGCTCTGACACTCGTCGGATGTGGCAGGGCTTGAAAACTATTACGGACTACTAAGGGAAAGGCAGACGCGAGCTGCCCAGCGACGCAAGCCTACCAGATGAGCCAAATGCCTTATATGCTCGCTTCGTGGCAAGCAACACTGAAGCATGCACGAGAGCACCAGCTGTTCTGGATGACTGTGTGATAACGCTCTCGGTAGCCGATGTGAACATAACCTTTAAACCTGTCAACATTCACAAAGCCGCTGGGCCAGACGGATTACTAGGACATGTACTGAAAGCATGCGCGGTCCAACTGTCAAGTGTCTTCACTGACATTTTCAACCTCTCCCTGACCGAGTCTGTAATACTTACATGTTTCAAGCAGACCACCATATTCCCTGTGCCCAAGGAAGTCAATGTAACCTGCCTAAATGATTACTGCCCCGTGGCACTCATATCGGTAGCCATGAAGTGCTTTGAAAGGCTGGTCATGGCTCACATCAACAGCATCCTCCCGGACACCCTAGACCCACTCCAATTTTTATACCGCCCGAACAGATCCACAGATGACGCAATCTCAAACGCACTCCACACTGCCCTTTCTCACCTGGACAAAAGGAACACCAATGTGAGAATACTGTTCATTGACTACAGCTCAGCGTTCAACCATAGTGCCCACGAAGCTCATCACTAAGCTAAGAACACTGGGACTAAACACCTCCCTCTGCAACTGGATGCTGGACTTTCTGACGGGCCGCCTCCAGGTGATAAGAGTAGGCAACAACATGTCTGCCACGCTGATCCTTAACACTGGGGCCCCTCAGGGGTGTGTACTTAGTCCGCTCCTGTATTCCCTGTTCTCCCACGACTGTACTCCCTGTTCACTCATGACTGCACGGCCAGGCACGACTCCAACACCATCATTAAGTTTGCTGACGACACAACAGTGGTAGGCTGATCACCGGCAACGATGAGACGGCCTATAGGGAGGTGGTCGGAGAACTGGCAGTGTGGTGCCAGGACAACAACCTCTCACTCAATGTGAGCAAGACAAAGGAGCTGATCGTGGACTACAGGAAAAGGTGGGCCGAACAGGCCCCCATCAACATCGATGGCGCTGTAGTGGAGCGGGTCGAGAGTTTCAAGTTCCTTGGTATCCACATTATCAACGAACTATCATGGTCCAAACACACTAAGACAGTCGTGAAGAGGGCACGACGAAACCTTTTCCCCTCAGAAGACTGAAACAATGTGTCATGGGTCCCCAGATCCTCAAAAGGTTCTACAGCTGTAACATCGAGAGCATCCTGACAGTTGCATCACCGCCTGGTGTGGCAACTGCTCGGCATCTGTGCATAAGGCACTACAGAGGGTAGTGCGAACAGCCCAGTACATCACTGGGGCCAAGCTTCCTGCCATCCAGGACCTATATAATAGGCGGTGTCAGAGGAAAGCCCATAAATTTGTCAGAGACTCCCCCCTCCCTTTTGTACACTGCTAGTATACATTTGGGTTTTAAAAACCTTTTATAGCTCTACAGTCTTTCTACTGTGGTAATGGGTGTGATCAAAATGTCTAATTATGTGTGTTGCTACATTTGAAAGTTTCTCAGGGTACAGTAACTCAGACAGTGTTTGCCTTGTAATCAGTGATGTCAAACTCCAGATGAGGCTCAGTCTGAGATTAAGGTTAAAATCTAGCTGCGGTTTAGCAGTCAAGCAGACATGGTTATCCTGATAGCATAATGCCGGCTTGCTTGGTGGTGCCCCTTGTGGTGTAGCAGATTCTGGGGCCTTTCAGAACAGGTGTGTATATATATTGAGATCATGTGGCACTTAGATTGCACACAGGTGGACTTTATTTAACTAATTATGTGACTTCTGAAGGTAATTGGTTGCATCAGATCTTATTTAGAGGCTTCATAGCATGGACCAATTTGCACGGACCAATTTTTTGCGGAATTTTCAATTTTCTTTGAAACAAGTTATTTTTTTCATTTCACTTCAACAATTTGGACAATTTCTTGTATGCCATTACATGAAATTCAAATAAAAATCAATTTAAATTACAGGATGTAATGCAACAAAATAGGAAAAACGCCAAGGGGGATGAATACTTTTGCAAGGCACTGTAAAACATTCCCATCAAAACCATATATATACAGAACATATTTTGATTTGTTTAACACATTTTTGGTTACAACATTATTCCATATGTGGTATTTCATAGTTTTGATGTCGTCACTATTATTCTGCAATGTAGAAAATAATACAAATAAAGAGAAACCCTTAAATGAGTAGGTGTGTCCAAACTTTATATACAGTACCAGTCAAAAGTGTTTTACTGTTTTCTACATTAGTAGAAAATTCTACACATATGGAATCATGTAGTAACCAAAAACAAGTGTTAAACAAAATATATCTTTGATGTTTGGTTCTTCATCGTAGCCACCCATTGCCTTGATGAAAGTTTTGCACACTCTTGGCATTCTCTCAACCAGCTTCACCTGTAAATACTTTTCCAAACGTCTTGAAGGAATTCCCACATATGCTGAGCACTTGTTGGATGCTTTGCATTCACTCTGCGGTCAAACTCATCCCAAACCATCTCAATTGGGTTGAGGTCAGGTGATTGTGGAGGCCAGGTCATCTGATGCAGTACTCCATCACTCGCCTTCTTGGTCAAATAGCCCTTACACAGCCTGTAGGTGTGTTAGTGTCATTGTCCTGTTGCAAAACAATTGATAGTCCCACTAAATGCAAACCAGATGGGATGGCGTATCGCTGCAGAATGCTGTGGTAGCCAAGCTGGTTAAGTGTGCCTTGAATTCTAAATAAATCACTGACAGTGTCACCAGCAAAGCACCATCACACCTTCTCTATGCTTCACGGTGGGAACCACACATGCAGAGATCATCCGTTCACCAACTCTGGGTCTCACAAAGACACGGCGGTTGGAACCAAATATCTCAAATGTGGACTCATCAGACCAAAGGACAGATTTCCACCGGTCCAATGGTAATTGCTCGTGTTTCTTGGCCTAAGCAAGTCTCTTCCTCTTATTGGTGTCCTTTAGTAGTGGTTTCCCTGCAGCTATTCGACCACAATGACCTAATTCACGCAGTCTCCTCTAAACAGTTGATGTTGAGATGTGTCTGTTACTTGAATACTGTGAAGCATTTATTTGGCCTGCAATTTCTGAGGCTGGTAACTCCAATGAACCTATCCTCTGCAGCAGAGGTAACTCAGGGTCTTCCTTTCCTGTAGCGGTCCTCACGAGAGCCAGTTTCATCATAGCACTTGATGGTTTTTGCAACTGCACTTGAGGATACTTTCAAAGTTCTTGACATTTTCTGGATTGACTGACCTTCATGTCTTAAAGTAATTATAGACTGTTGTTTCTCTTTGCATATTTGAGCTGTTCTTAACATAATATGGACTTGGTCTTTTACCAAATAGGGCTATCATCTGTAAACCTGTAAACTACAGCGTGACAGCGCCCTGACCTTAGCTGATGCCTCTGCTTCCGTGGAACAGGACCATGGATCGTTGCCGGAGGCTCTGGACCGTGGATCGTCGCCGGAGGCTCCGGACCGTAGATCGTCGCCGGGGCCTCTGGACCGTAGATCGTCGCTGGAGGAACCAGACCGTGGATCGTCGACGGAGGAACCGGACCGTGGATCGGCGCCGGATGCTCTGGACCGCGGATCGTCGAAGGAGGCTCCGGACCGTGGATCATCCCCGGAGGCTCCGGACCGTAGATCGTCGCCGGGGACTCCAGACCGTAGATCGTCGCCGGGGACTCCGGACTGGGAACAATCGCAGGAGGCTCTGGACTGCCGCCCATCGTTGGAGGCTCTAGGCTGCAGACCGTCGCTGAAGGCTCTGGACCGAAGACCGTCGCTGGAGGCTCTGGACCGCAGACCGTCGCTGGAGGCCCTGGACTGCAGACCGTCACTGGAGGCTCTGGACTGTCGACCGTCGTTGAAGGCTCTGGACTGCAGACCGTCACTGGAGGCTCTGGACTGCAGACCGTTGCTGGAGACTCTGGACCTTGGATCATCACTGGAGGCTTTGGACCATGGATCATCACTGGAGGCTTTGGGCCATGGATCATCACTGGAGGCTTCGGGCCATGGATCATTACTGGAGGCTCCAGGCCATGGATCATCACTGCAGGCTCCGGGCCATGGATCATCACTGGAGGCTTCGGTCCATGGATCATCACTGGAGGCTTCGGGCCATGGATCATCACTGGAGGCTCCGGGCCATAGATCATCCCTGGATGCTTCGTGCGTGGAGCGGGCACAGGACGTATCAGGCTGGAGACACGCACTGGAGGCCAGGTGCATGGAGCTGGCACAGGATATACTGGACAGTGGAGGCGCACTGGAGGTCTGGAGCGTAGAGCTGGCACAACCCATCCTGGCTGAATGCTCACTTTATCCTGGCGAGTGCGGGGCGCTGGCACAGAACGCACTGGGCTGTGAAGGCTCACTGGCGACACGGTGCGTAGAGCCGGCGCATGATATCCTGAACCGAGGAGGCGTACTGGAGACCAGGAGCGCTGAGCCGGCACAACTCATCCTGGCTGGATGCTCATTTTCGCACGGCAAGTACGGGGAGTTGGCACCGAGCGCACCGGGCTGTGAATGCGCACTGGAGACAGTGCGTATCACCACATAACATGGTGCCTGAATGGTCATATTCTCCTTAAAGAAAGTGTGGGGAGTTGGCTCTGGTCTGAAACCTGGCTCCGCCAACCACCCCGTGTGCCCCTCTCCCATACTTGTGTCGTGGTTGCAACCCCCGGAGTCATCGTTGATGCTCCTTCTCTGCTTCCCTTGCAGGCTTTCATATCTCTCCAATACTTCCTCCCAAGTCCAGGCTATTATCACCTCAACCTCCTCTATAGACCAGGATGCCATCTCCTCCCGGGCACGCTGCTTGGTCCAGTGGAGGTGGGATCTTCTTTTCCGTTCGTTGATGGAATGAGACCAAGGTGCAGCGTTGTAGGCGAACATCTTACTTTACTTTAAAACGAACACATAAACCCAACAAAATACAAAACGAACGTAAAGTTCTAAAGGCTATACAGCAACTAACAAAATCACAAGATCCCACATACTAAAGGTGGAAAAAGGCTGCCTAAGTATGATCCCCAATCAGAGACAACGATAGATAGCTGCCTCTGATTGGGAACCATACCTGGCCAACAAAGAAATAGAACAACTAGAATGCCCACCCAAATCACACCCGGACCTAACCAAATAGAGAAATAAAAGAGCTCTCTAAGGTCAGGGCGTGACAGTATGTAAATGTTTGACCCACTGGGAATGTGATAAAAGAAATAAAAGCTGAAATAAATATTATTTAGAATATTATTTCACATTCTTAAAATAAATTGGTGATCCTAACTGACCTAAGAGAGTGAACCTGTATTAGGTTTAAATGTCAGGAATTTTGAAAAACTGAGTTTAAATATATTTGGCTAAGGTGTAAGTAAACTTCCGAATTCAACTGTTGGACAAGAGCTGGACAAGAGACTTGTAAACAATGAGGGTATGGGGAGAATTCTATCGTCCAATGTATTTCTTAGTTAGGTTGGCTGTGTCACAACCGGCCGTGATTGGTTGCAATTTCAGTTTCATCTACCAGAAAAGACAAAACAAATAATAGAACAAAAAGTATTATTATTATTATTAATCACATCCGACCGTGATTGGGAGTCCTTTTGGGCGGCGTGCAATTGGCCCAGCGTTTCTCTCCCTCTAAAAACAGAAATAAATGTTTTGGCCTTCACAAATATTATTTTGGCCTTTATTCAGTTTACAATCGCTCACTTTCATTCAAAATAAATAAATAAATAATCTCCAAAATATCATTATATATTATTAGTTGATGGCACAGTCATATAGCCCGGCACCTACATAAAGCTGAGTGACTCACTCATTCATGGCTTTGTATCAAAATAAATAAGAACCAACATTATTTCTGATACCCTTTAATAAAGAAATGTTTTGGTTATCCTGACCTGGACACCATGTACAGTATCTAAATAGCCCTCCCGAAGACACTGCATCGCAGTGCAAAATTGCTTTGCGACAGGTTCGATACCAGTGCTGGCCTCCACCGGGAGACCCATATGTAATCTCACTAGTGTTGAGTAATGTGCTGTTAAAAGTTGTGTAGGTCTTATTTATTTAAAGATCATAGCAAAGTTAGGCGCAATAGGATTTTAAGCAATTGCCTACCCACTGTGGTCACTATTTGCGCACTGAGACAAGCATGGGGACTGGTCTTGATAAATCAATGAGATTTTTATATTCACTGAATCTCCTTTTGGGTATTGGTTAGACTACAATTATACAATTAGTGTGTGGAAATGTTGTGCTCTTAGTACTGTAACCTACTGCTGAACCGAGGAGGCGTACTGGAGACCAGGAGCGCTGAGCCGGCACAACTCATCCTGGCTGGATGCTCATTTTCGCACGGCAAGTACGGGGAGTTGGCACCGAGCGCACCGGACTGACACTTTGTACAGCGCCATATTTTCCATTCCATCTTTCCACTCCATTTTTCTTGGAATAGAAACACCATAATATTAATCAAATTCATTAAGCAAAATTTCTTAAAATCAGTCCCATATACTATGTTCTTACAAAAAATATGTTAAATTCTCTAGTACAGCCACTATTGAAGGCTATCAAGTGCTTCTCAAAGATGCCTTCTGGTGGTCAAACTAGCACTAACTAGCATTAATGGTTCCAATGGTTGGCCATGCAAGCTGTGCTGCAGTACGCTGCAACTTTTTCTTTTTGTGAAGAATCAACAACAAGTGGGACACAATCATGAAGTGGAAAGACATTTATTGGATATTTCAAACTTTTTTAACAAATAAAAAACTGAAAAATTGGGCGTGCAAAATTATTCAGCCCCCTTAAGTTAATACTTTGTAGCGCCACCTTTTGCTGCGATTACAGCTGTAAGTCGCTTGGGGTATGTCTCTATCAGTTTTGCACATCGAGAGACTGACATTTTTTCCCATTCCTCCTTGCAAAACAGCTCGAGCTCAGTGAGGTTGGATGGAGAGCATTTGTGAACAGCAGTTTTCAGTTCTTTCCACAGATTCTCGATTGGATTCAGGTCTGGACTTTGACTTGGCCATTCTAACACCTGGATATGTTTATTTTTGAACCATTCCATTGTAGATTTTGCTTTATGTTTTGGATCATTGTCTTGTTGGAAGACAAATCTCCATCCCAGTCTCAGGTCTTTTGCAGACTCCATCAGGTTTTCTTCCAGAATGGTCCTGTATTTGGCTCCATCCATCTTCCCATCAATTTTAACCATCTTCCCTGTCCCTAATGAAGAAAAGCAGACCCAAACCATGATGCTGCCACCACCATGTTTGACTGTGGGGATAGGGTGTGTTCAGGGTGATGAGCTGTGTTGCTTTTACGCCAAACATAACGTTTTGCATTGTTGCCAAAAAGTTCAATTTTGGTTTCATCTGACCAGAGCACCTTCTTCCACATGTTTGTTGTGTCTCCCAGGTGGCTTGTGGCAAACTTTAAACAACACTTTTTTGGATATCTTTAAGAAATGGCTTTCTTCTTGCCACTCTTCCATAAAGGCCAGATTTGTGCAATATACGACTGATTGTTGTCCTATGGAAGGAGTCTCCCACCTCAGCTGTAGATCTCTGCAGTTCATCCAGAGTGATCATGGGCCTCTTGGCTGCATCTCTGATCAGTCTTCTCCTTGTATGAGCTGAACGTTTAGAGGGACGGCCAGGTCTTGGTAGATTTGCAGTGGTCTGATTCTCCTTCCATTTCAATATTATCTCTTGCACAGTGCTCCTTGGGATGTTTAAAGCTTGGGAAATCTTTTTGTATCCAAATCCGGCTTTAAACTTCTCCACAACAGTATCTCAGACCTGCCTGGTGTGTTCCTTGTTCTTCATGATGCTCTCTGCGCTTTTAACGGACCTCTGAGACTATCACAGTGCAGGTGCATTTATACGGAAACTTGATTACACACAGGTGGATTGTATTTATCATCATTAGTCATTTAGGTCAACATTGGATCAGAGATCCTCACTGAACTTCTGGAGAGAGTTTGCTGCACTGAAAGTAAAGGGGCTGAATAATTTTGCACGCCCAATTTTTCAGTTTTTGATTTGTTAAAAAAGTTTGAAATATCCAATAAATGTCGTTCCACTTCATGATTGTGTCCCACTTGTTATTGATTCTTCACAAAAAAATACAGTTTTATATCTTTATGTTTGAAGCCTGAAATGTGACAAAAGGTCGCAAAGTTCAAGGGGGCCGAATACTTTCGCAAGGCACTGTATATATAGGATTAGATGGCAGTGCAATTTCCTTTTTTCCCCATTTCCCATTTCCCTTTTTTTGTGAACAAATGTGTAATGCACTTTCCAAACTGTGAAAGGCAGCAATGAGTAACAAAGTGTCGTCTTCCGGGAAATCCACACAAAGAGGTAAAAGATTCAAGTTTGAGCATGTCCGTTGACAGTTCTTTGTAAATTCTGATATAAGAACATGTGACAATAAAGAATTGTAAATAATATTGTAACGCCCTTAACCCAACATTGAGCAACCTTGTCATAACGGTTAAAAGTACTATATGAGGTGTTATTGCCTAACACTCACATAGTGTAACAGTGTTAGCACCAAGCGCAGTGTTAATTTAACACTGCAATGCGTGGACCCATATACACATTGGCCCAGAGTTAAATTTAAAACTATCAGTGTTGATTCAATACTGTAGATTCTGCTGTGCAGAAACACCAATGAGCTAGAGCTAGAGATGAGAAGTGGACATGAAACACGTTTGACAATTCAGGACCCATGTGGATCTCATTGCCTCAGGAATGGTTCTGTTGCTTTCAAAATTACTCATTGTAGATCCTCCAGCTCTCAACAACTTCTGAATGTTATGAAAATGATGGGTTAGGTACAGAATCTGATAAAACAAACAATGGAGGGCCCTATGCAAAACCGGTAGGGTGCCAGTAGGTGTCATTTGCCATAAACCAAGGCTTATTCTTGTATAAAATGGAGTCATTACATGTACAGTACAGACCATTAAGCTAATATCACTTAAGTAGCTGAGAAACAGATTTATGGCTGACTTCAGGACACGGAATGAACTAAAATGATTTGTTTATAACAGCTATTTCTATTTTTGTACAATTTATCCTGGCATGATCTCCGAAGAGATAAACATGGTCCATTTGTGGGAGTACACCTCAAATACAACTCACACTGCCATGGAATGATTTTTCCCCTCCATGTGGAAGGATGTTAACTTTCTCTATCGTCAATAGTTATAGTCATTGCTTAACCTTTTGAGTTCCATTTTTACAACTCCCTCCCTGACTAGCACCATGACTAGCACGAATCTCTTGTGAGATTAGCCAATATTCAAATAATAATATACCTAAGTGTTCCAAACTGATTTACAGTATATCACCTCAACATGGACAGAGGAAAATCCGTTCTTCGATACTGAGTCCTTGAGATCAACCCACCAGATGTGGCATACATGATAAAGCATAATATGTCTCGACACGGGAGGACTGGGTGGGTCTCCAGTGGGTCACACTACACATTTCCCAGAGTGCCACTTCTCCAAACCCAAAGTTAAAGAAAGCTATGGAAATTACAGAGTTGCCTTAGAAGGAAAAAATAGATACGTTTTGATCATCCTTAAGGCTATTTATTAACGTACTTACTGTGCTCAGCTATAGCATTAGTTTTGTCAGGGATAGTAGAAATGAAAGAAGATTCAATCCTAGGTTTTCTTGTAGCTTACCATTAATGCTACCAAGATTTGCAAATTAAGATTTGCCTTGTCTTTCAGTGATCACTAAGAGACAGAACAATTCATCATAAGAGACATGATGCAGTAATTGGTGGCTAAATGTCTAAAAATGGGTAGGATGCACACCATCTTATATTCATTCTTCACATGGGTTCCGCATAGGTTTTATTTATTTATTTAAATATATATATATATATATATTTAACCTTTATTTATCTACCTGCTGTTACCAAATTGGAAACAACAGTTATTGTCCCTTTCCCTGTAACAGATCATATATGTGATTGGAATTGTTTTGGAACTGGAACAATGATTGGATTTGGAAAAGTGGAGGCTGCGAAGGGGAGGACGGAGTGAATGGAATGGCATCAAACACATAGAAACCATGTGTTTGAAACCATTCCACTTATTCTGCCCCAGCCATTACCACGAGCCAGTCTTCCGCAATTAAGGTGCTACCAACCTCCTGTGATTTGGAAATATATTGGAACAAACTCTGCAGAATTATAAAGTAAAGTAGAGCCATTAAAAATAGCTTCTAATAGCACAATGACTGAGAACCGCATTTAAACCTCAGATCTCTGACAGCTCATAGAGAATATGATTCTATACAACTAATCTAATACATGGATTGTAAAGACATTAGAAGAAATTAGCCTACAACAATAAAGGTGCATGCACAAACTAAAACAAAACAGTTTCATTTTCAGATGCAGAGTGCCTTTACATTTAGAAAAGCACAAGAAGTGAATGTTGTTTTTCCTCCTTCCTTTGTCTGTGGTGTGGATATGTATAATGGGAGACCAATGTCTGGTTCCTAACCATACTTTGCTCTATAACTGTTGATTTTTGCATCCATCCTGTTCCCTCATGTGTGAAATGACCGTCTGGTCTGGGCCATTTAAAGATCCAGGGCCAAACTCCAGGGGAGCTGTCGCCTGCCCAGACACACACGTGTAACATAGCACCAGATTGCATACACAGGCCATTAACAGCGGGAGGAAAAGCCATTTCACTCCAGTTAACTCCAATATCGAAGCAGTATCTGTCCTTACATACATACTTTTTTTAATCATAGTGAGACCCATACCCCAGGATACTTTGTTGCTTATGTTGAAGTTGTTTTTTAAAAAACTGTTGCGGGACATCAAATAAAAAACATTTGTTGGGTTGCACAACCATTCAAAAACAACATTAGCATTATTCCAGGAGGTGTCTCTGAAAGGAGGGGAGTGGACACGGTCCCAGATTGACCCCTTGCAGGGTACACCCAGTGGTCATCAGACACAGCTGAACACAGCCGGTCAGTGAGCTTAACTAGAATCAGTGTTAAACAGAACCCACGAAGGAGGGAAACTTGCACAAGACCTAAAACACACGTAGAGCTCATCCAGGCCAGGTTTGAAACTTATCGACCATATCGAAACACACTTAGGTCTAATAAAAAGTGCAAGAGTAAAATGCCCTCCGTCCACGTGAAAACACTGGCGTTAACTGACGTTAAACTCTTGCCAGATGTATGTCAGACTTCTGCTCCTGGGCACTTTTCCCAAAAACTATGAGCATAAAGAAATACTTGCACTTATGATTGGCCTAAATTACTTAATTGTGACAGAAATAGATACATGTCTCCTTCCTTCTAGCTCATTTACAAGTGTTAAAGATTATTCATAACAATACTCTCTATATTTACTGAAGCTGGGTTTTAAAATGAGGAATACTTGATGTCAAAGCAAACTCAGTGGTTGTAGAATTACACAGTATTTAGTGTTCAAACACAATGAGTTTTTATTTTTGAACAATTAATTTGCAACATAAATTAGTATTTCCTTAATATAGAGTAATTAATACTTTTATTTTCAGCCATGTCCATTTTCATAAAGTCTGCTGCCTACGTGTCTTCGGAAATTTTTGTCAGATGTTACTATGGAATACTGAAGTATAATTACAAGCATTTCATAAGTGTTAAAGGCTTTTATTGACAATTACATGAAGTTGATGCAAAGAGTCAATATTTGCAGTGTTGACCCTTCTTTTTCAAGACCTCTGCAATCCGCCCTTAACTTCTGGGCCATATCCTGACTGATGGCAGCCCATTCTTGCATAATCAATGCTTGGAGTTTGTCAGAATTTGTGGGTTTTTGTTTGTCCACCCGCCTCTTGAGGATTGGCCACAAGCTCTCAATGGGATTAAGGTCTGGGGAGTTTCCTGGCCATGGACCCAAAATATCGATGTTTTGTTCCCTGAGCCACTTAGTTATCACTTTTGCCTTATAGCAAGGTGCTCCATCATGCTGGAAAAGGAATTGTTCGTCACCAAACTGGTTGGGAGAAGTTTCTCTCAGAGAATGTGTTGGTAGCATTCTTTATTCATGGCTGTGTTCTTAGGCAAAATTGTGAGTGAGCCCACTCCCTTGGCTGAGAAGCAACCCCACACATGAATGGTCTCAGGATGCTTTACTGTTGGCATGACACAGGACTGATGGTAGTGCTCACCTTGTCTTCTCTGGACAAGCTTTTTTCCAGATGCCCCAAACAATCGGAAATGAGATTCATCAGAGAAAATGACTTTAACCCAGTCCTCAGCAGTCCAATCCCTGTACCTTTTGCAGAATATCAGTCTGTCCCTGATGTTTTTCCTGGAGAGAAGTGGCTACTTTGCTGCCCTTCTTGACACCAGGCCATCCTTCAAAAGTCTTCGCCTCACTGTGCGTGCAGATGCACTCACACCTGCCTGCTGCCATTCCTGAGCAAGCTCTGTACTGTTGGTGCCCCGATCCCGCAGCTGAATCAACTTTAGGAGACGGTCCTGGCGCTTGCTGGACTTTCTTGTGCGCCCTGAAGCCTTCTTCACAACAATTGAACTGCTCTCCTTGAATTTCTTGATGATCCGATAAATTGTTGATTTAGATGCAATCTTACTGGCAGCAATATCCTTGCCTGTGAAGCTCTTTTTGTGCAAAGCAATGATGACGACACGTATTTCCTTGCAGGTAACCATGGTTGACAGAGGAAGAACAATGATTCCAAGCACCACCCTCCTTTTGAAGCTTCCAGTATGTTATTCAAACTCAATCAGCATGACAGAGGGATCTCCAGCCTTGTCCTCGTCAACACTCACACCTGTGTTAACAAGAGAATCACTGACATGATGTCATCTGGTCCTTTTGTAGCAGTGCTAAAATGCAGTGGAAATGTTTTTGGGGGTTTTAGTTCATTTGCATGGCAAAGAGGGACTTTGCAATTCATTTCAATTCATCTGATCACTCTTCATAACATTCTGGAGTATATGCAAATTGCCATGATACAAACTGAGGCAGCAGACTGTGAAAATTAATATTTGTGTCATTCTCAAAACTTTTGGCCACGACTGTACACAGTAACTGCAGTAGAAAACTTTCACATGCATATGGTCGTTTACACACCAAACATTCTATTTCCATCTTCATATGTATGTACACAGTGGAAATTGAGGGTGGAGACATAGAGCAGGACAGGATGGCCAAATGGTCAAATTTATTTCAGGATGGCCAAATTCTACCCTTTGTGGTTTCCATATTCAAAATATCGGTCTGATCATTGAATACAGTATGTCCCACAGAGTCCTCAATGTGGATTTACATTATAACTATTGCTGTCTATGGTTTTAAAGGAAATGGTTTAGACATACCACAGTGAACATGTGCATTGCGTGCTGTATCATGGGCAATGGTGTACTTCCTCAAACAAGTTATTGTATAATTTGGTTATTTAAACATTTTATTTACATTATTCTAATTGGGGAATGTGTCTGGTGAATGGTCCTTAAATTGGAGTACTACACTGAGTCCACAGACACTGTTAGTATGCAATAAATATTACACACTGAGCATATAAAACATTAAGAACACCTTCTCTCTCCTTGACATAGACTGACCAGGTGAATCCAGGTGAAAGCTATTATCCCTTATTGACGTCACCTGTTAAATCCACTTCAATCAGTGTAGAGCAGGTATTCCCAAACTGGGGTAGGTACGCGCAATGCCGTCGGGGGTACGCCAAATAAAAATGTGATTCATATTTTTATTTTTTTATTTTTCGACACATTTTCAAACAGTACATTTATATTTTCCAACGGGATATACATTTGGGTGAATATTCTTCTCGCCTGAGTAGCCTCGTTTTACGGCCCAAAATGAAATTAAACCATCTACTGTTCTAGGAAATAACAACACAATGTCAAATACATGTATCCTAGTCAAATAATTAACATCCAATCACATCAACTGTTATTCTCTCGTGGAAAACCTTCACTCTTGTGCAGACATTTAGAAACGAAACATGACAATTTGAAAAATAAGCCACAGGAGTTTTTTGAGCAAGAATAAAGATGACTTTTGAGTATTAGGACATGTATAAAAGCAACAGACACCATTAATAAGAAGGGGCTAGACGCATTTTATATGGTGAGCTATCGAGTGGCTAGGACAGGCAAGACCCATATTATTGTGGAGGACTTAATTCTTCCTGCTGCCACAGATATGGCTGGGACAATGCTGGTGGAAAGGGCCAAAAAACTATACAGACAATTACTTAATCAAACAACACTGTTTCACAACACATCAGTGAAATGGCAGGAGATGTTTTTCAACAATTACTGCTTTCGCATACAAGCCAGTGAATTCTATGCATTACAGCGGATGAGTCAACAGACGTGGCGGGCCCGGCACAGTTCCTGGTATATGTCCGTTACGTTCATGGGTGGTCAATTAAGGAAGACATCCTCTTTTGCAAACCACTGGAAACTGGGACAACATGAGAGAATATTTTTAAAGTACTGGACAGCTTTGTGACATGAAATGGACTTTGGTGGTCAAGATATGTTGGTATTTGTACTGATGGTGCAAAAGCCATGACAGGGAGACATAGTGGAGTGGTAACTCGTGTGCAAGCAGTTGCTCCCGAAGCCACTTGGGTACACTGCAGCATCTACCGAGAGGCTCTTGCTGCCAAGGGAATGCCTGACAGCTTGAAAGACGATTTCTGGATTGGGCTGCACTCGGAGTATCCTGCCTTGGCAAATCGTGCTGTTAAGACACTGATGCCCTTTGCAATCACGTACCTATGTGAGAGTGGATTCTCGGCCCTCGTTAGAATGAAAACGAAATACAGGCACAGACTGTGTGTGGAAAAGGATATAAGACTGAGACTCTCTCCAATACAACCCAAGGTTGCAGAGTTATGTGCATCCTTTCAAGCACACCCTTCACCATTTTTGATGAACAAAAAATGTTTTATATGTAAGATCGCTAAATAAAGAATGAAAATTATTGAGTATTATTCAATTATTATTTGTGCCCTGGTCCTTCAACAGCTCTTTGTCACTTCCCACGAGCCGGGTTGTGACAAAAACTCACACTCATTCTTATGTTTAATAAATGTATCGTATAGTGTTTGTGTGGCAGGCTTACAATGATGGCAAAAAACAACATTTGAGAGTGCGTTGACCCTGGTGCTAGAGAGGGTACGCAGCTGGAGGTTGAATGTTTGAAGTGGTACGGGACTAGAAACATTTTGGGAACCACTGGTGTAGAGGGAGGGGACAGGTTAAAGAAGGATTTTTAAGCCTTGAGACATGAATTGTGTTTGTGTACCACTTAGAAGGTCAATGGGCAAGACAAAAGATTGAAGTGCCTTTAAACGGGGTATGGTAGTAGATGCCTGGCGCACCGGTTTGAGTGTGTCAAGAACTGCAACGCTGCTCGGTTTTTCACGTTCAACAGTTTCCTGTGTGTATCAAGAATTGTCCACCACCCAAAGGACATCCAGCCAATTGACACAACTGTGGGAAGCATTGGAGTAAACATGGGCCAGCATCCCTGTGGAAGGCTTTCGACACCTAGTAGAGTCCATGCCCTGACGAATTGAGGCTGTTCTGAGGGCAAAAGGGAATGCAACTCAATATTAGGAGGTGTTCCTAATGTTTAGTATAACTCAGTGTGTTTGGACCAGTAAGATTGCAAATTCCCCATAAAACGTGAAACTAATGATTGGGTAAGAAGCAGACACAGTGCCTAGTGGAATTCGTCACACCCCTTGCACGGCTGTCGAATGTTGCTGCCTTAAAGGGATAGTTCATCCTAATTGCAAAATGGCATATTAGTTATTTCCCTGTAAGCAGTCTATCAACAAGGTATGACAGCAATCCATGCTTTGGCTTTGTTTCCCTGACCACTGTTTCAAATGCTAACTTTTTAACAATTGTGGCACAAATTCAATGCAAATAATTGGATTTGGGGCGGCAGGTAGCCTAGTGGTCAGACTGTTGGGCCAGTAACCGAAAGGTTGCTGGATCGTAATCCCCGTGGTGACAAGGTAAAAATCTGTCGTTCTGCCCCTGAACAAGGCAGTTAACCCATTGTTCCAAGGTAGGCCGTCATTGTAAATAAGGATTTATTCTTAACTGACTTGCCTAGTTAAATAAAGGTTAAAAAAAAAACAATGGTACCTATAATTATTATCATTTCCGCGCATTATGTCCAAATCATCCTAAAGTATCTAAAAATGGATTGTGTAACTGAATGAAGTTACTTACAGAGGATTTTGAAGTGAAATTAGAAAATGCTAATATAGGTACCATTGACTTGCATTGGATTTGTGGAAGCTACTCTGTGTAGCTTCCACAGTTAGTGTGAACCAGCTCACCCCTAAGACTACACACAAACTCTGGCTCTGTGAGATCCTTCTGGCAGGTATTGCACACCAGACCCTTATCCAATTTCAGCATTCTTTTTGAGGCTTGGGCCTGAGGGGACAAGAGATGAATATGAATACAATGCACAACATGTACTAATAAAACGGAGTCTACTTCCGCATTACGGAAACCCTGAAGATTCCCATTGTAAACAAAGCAAGTGCATCCCTGAGAAAATATTGAAGCGTGTGCTCACCCAAGTGTACTTGTGTCTAAGGAGTTCTACCTGGGCCAGGCCCCTCTCTACCCCTGCCATTCGTCTTTGATGGAAAGTCCCTCGAAGGGACCCCAACAGGAACTGGGAGACCAGCTGAACAGACCAGGAATCCGGCAGAACCTGGAGGACTGTATCCAGGTCAAAAGCAGCAGTGTTGGCATTCAACAGGTCCACGGCCGCACTCGCTAGCTCATTGGAGCCCAGGTAGATCCGGAGCAGGGTGAGGAAAAGGGTGTGTTCCAGTTCCCTTTCCTGCCACCCAGCAGCCCTCCTGCAGTAGGCCCCTGCAACCTGGAGGTCTCTCTCTTTGTGGACCAAGGTCTGTAGGGCCTGATAGTGGTCACCAGCTCTCCCGAGCAGGATGGCCTGCTCGGTGTGCAGGACTGTCGGCTGGATGGCCTCTGTAATATCAGTCATACTTATATTATTATAAAACAATAATCACACACACTATTCAATCTAACCTGGGAATCAGGTTTCGAGAGAGAAGAAAAAACAAATATGAATGATGAATGAATAGAAGTTTATTAAGCTACATCAATCCGAATGAATATAGAGTTTAGTAAGCTACATAATTCTTAGAGCAACAAGAGTAATAATTATATTTATCCTGTTAAGTAGTTTTGATTAAATAGTTAGGTGAGTAAGGACTTCCTACATTCATTAAGCATGATACATTTTCATATGACTCACATACCATGTACTGTCATGGTGTCATAGAGGGAAGACTGCCACAGCAACTGTTGCAGTTTATCTCTGGTCATTCCTCCATCTGAATCCGTACCCTTTCCATTCTGTAAGGCTCTGAGTATATGGGTGACATATGCGGTGGCCAAAAGGGTATGATGCTTCTCCTCCTGAGAAATGATAAAAAGGGGGGGATACAAATATGTGCCTTTAATTCATTTCAAACAACAGTTTAATATGGGTAAAAGTGGTGTGGTGCTATTGATATACTGGTGGTACCAACCTTGCTTTTCAAATCATGGACCAGAAATTCCAGGAACAACATCAAAGCTAGAGAGTAATTCTTTAAAAAAGTGAGGACATCCTCCTGTGCAAATGTGTCTTGGTCTTCTGGATCTCTTTTTGTGAAAATCTGGATTCCAACCTTAAATGTTACAGTAAAGAAATTACACTAAAATCGGTCAACATGAGGTATAGTTCCGATCAAATAATGATGTTATTTATTATAATTATAATATTTTTTATACTTTTCTACAGTTGCGCTATATGGATACTCAGATACCTCCTGGTTTCTTTGGAGAGCCCAGTCTGCAAACGTCCAAACCACGTCTCTCTGTTTTAGTCGACTGAGAGTTCTCACAATGTGCTCATACACATTTGAACATGAGCTGTCTTCATATTGCCCATCAGTAATTTTCACCCAAGTCTGCAACATCATAAGGACTTTAAGTTCTACCCGAAGTCAACCAAGGTCAAATAACATTTGTGATGACCGTACTTTTACACATCTTATTTTCAGTATGGTCTGAAATCCTAATTTAAGCAGAAACTACATTATCTCATTGTTCACTGTCTTATAACACAAAGATGGTACAAAGTAAGATACAAAGAATATGCTATTGATTAGACTGGCTAAAATAAATGCAAATCATCTATTTATTGAATGCTAAACTCAGAGATTACCTGGATTGCTTTGATATGGTGACCATGACTCTGGTAGAGTAATCCAAGTGTGAAAAATCTGAGATGACAGTATAATGAAATTATAGCAGTATTATATTAAATGAAGCATTGCAAGATTCAAATATGTTGTTCTCAGTTTATACTGAACAGCCACCCATTCTCACCTCTTGTGCAGCTCAAGGAGAGGCACACATTTGTCAATTGAGCAGGAATTGGGAGAGGACACAAGTGCATCCAGGTCTACTCTGTCACCTTGCTCTGTGTACATTCTCAGTTGTGCAGTATCGATATCCTCACTGCACTCAACTCCCTGCTTCGTCCCTCGAACCACCATTAGGAAATCGCCCAGGAAGTCTAGATACTGTTGAAATGTGGTCCTGTCCTCTTGCCGTAGTGCCAAGAGCTCCTTTGCATTGTTCACTTTGACCAGCTGGGAATGAAAGGTCTCACAGAGTGGTTCCATCTCTGGATACAAGCTGATGAGTTCTCTAGGGTCCAACTCCCCTTTGCTGTCAAAAACAGGAATGAATGATTGAAACATTATTGAAATATTTCAACAGACAGCAGAACTAATAATTCAAACTGTTATAACAAAGCAATACATAATGCTAGTGACATGATCTACTTTTACTATGATTGAAGGTAGTCTCTTTAAATTTAGGGGTCCATACTGAAAATAAGATGTGGAAAAGGACTGTCCTCACATAAAAAGTTCTTTGGCCTCTGAAAAATACCCCTGGTAGAATTGAATGAATCCATCCATGCAAGTGATGATCTTATGCAGCTCCTGTCAAATCAAATACAACATTTGTCAACTCAAATAATATCACTTATCTTCTAAGATCTGGTACATATTTACAAATAAGCATATTTTAAATCAATTTATTTTTCTCAAGTCACTGGGGCTGAAGTTAATGTATTTGCAACTAAATCTTACGAGCAACACGTTAATGTATGTCTAAATTTAGTACCCACAAACCCAGATTTCAAAGCTTTCGAGACAGACAAAGTATAATGAAAAAGTCATGAACAGAAGGCATATTCATTCAAGAATACTCAATTCAACCCTCAACCTATAACTTGAGAATCTACCATGATTCCAACAAATCTCTGATACCATCTGTTGCCTTCATCATACACCATGTGCAGCTCAATAACTGATGAACATGATTACCCCGATGAAATATTACATTATATACCATGTTATGAGGGTATTCATTTATTTAATGTTGTCTACACATCAGTTATAAAGTTGTAATATAGAATAAGGTTCTGATGCAATTTTGAACTTGTAGTCTTGTGGATTAGGCTATTGTAGTATGTTTGATTTGATTTTGATTTGATTTGGATCTCTTTTAGTCCGAATTTGGACTAATCTTCCAAGAGTCCTTAAACATTAAAATACAATTTATAATACAAACACACTTTCACATATAAAAAATATTGATTCTTCATCTACTATAGTCCCACAACATTTCTATATACTATATTAATTTTTTTTTAAAATAATGTTTAAATCTATATATTGAAAGGTTTCTAGTTTGCTCAGTTAATTTATTCCATTCCTTTATTGCTCTAAATCGAAATGTTCTTTTGCCTATTTCTCTTTTCTGTCTGGATAACACATGGTGGACAATCTATTCCTAGTATTTACGGAATGTCTGTCTCTTACCAACTGAATACCGTTGTGAATAGAACTTGGCCGTTTTAAATTATGTATATTATAAAATAAAATAATAATGTTGTTTTTTTCAATAACTTGTCGATTGATGACCAACCAAGAACACGGCGCATGACTGCAACAGAAGAACCATATCTCCACCTTAAAATAATCCTTGCTGCTTTATTCTGCAGTCTCCTAACTTGTGAATATGTGAATAGTTGGATTTGTTTTTGTCTTTATTTTCTAGGATGGAAGAGTCAAGGAAGATGAGAGATTAATCATCTGTTAAATTTGTTAAAATCTGTGTTTTACCTTGTAAGAACCCTTGGGTACAAGAGCTTGCATTGTCTGGGTTCGACTTTCCTTTCATTTTCAAAGTCATAACCATGTTTGATTAATTACGTGAGAGTTGTAGTTCTTATTCTTGGTGTTCAGTTAGGCAATTTGATTCAGAGTCAAAAGGAGATCCTGTTTATTGTCAGGGATTACCTTGTAAGAAACCTGTGGAAGATGAGCTTGAACTCCACCAAGCAGTCCCAGTGCCTCCTCCACTCTCTCATACCTTACCAGGGTTTGGATCTGCTCCTCAAATGGTACATGGGACAAACCGAGGATCTCTCTCTCCATAAAAACGTACACACCCTCTAAAGAGAGGATAACATTGACATGTTCTGACAGAAACCCAAAACAGAGTATTTGAACCAGAGTGGAAGTCACAGTATGCAGAATGACCACAATTAAACATTGTCACATTGTCATTGTCACTGACTGACTGACTGACTGAATGAAATGAATAAACATTTAAATGTGTTATTGGGTGGCAGCTTGATTGATTTGTTGGTCAAATACACTGTAAACCATTTCTTGTAAATTACTGCAGAAAAAGGTACAGTATGTTACCATACTGTATTTTTGCAGTATTCAATACTGTTACTGTGATCTTTTTTTACTATTGTTTTTATTGTAAGTAAGCAACTGGCTGCCTGTAAGTTACAGTAAAACAACAGTATAATGCAATACAGTGATCGTATTATGGTAATTGTAATGAATGAACGAATGGGTTAATTCATTAATTTAATTAATTGGGGGTGAAATGGGGTTTGTATTTTACAGTATTTTACCATAATTACATTGAATTGCTGCAAGCAGGTTGGCTGCTAGGTAATGTGTTTACATATTACAGCATATCAAGGAATGCCAGTTTGGAAGCCTTTGTTAAGGCCTCCAGAAGTGCAAGTGATATAAGATCACAATTTGGTCATTTATATCACTTGCAATTCTAGAGGCCTTAACAAAGGCTTCCAAATAGTGACGGGGCTAAACAGACCAAAGGACATGTCAAATACTCAACCATTAAAGGTTTAAGATTTGCAGAAACTCCAAAATGTCGCTTATATACATTTAATTTATAGGACACCACTACCACATTTCAGTTAAATTGGTACAGCACTCTTGGAACATCACAAGGCACACAAGGCATGCCTCAAAATATGTTAATGAGCCAGAAACAACAATACCATGCACCCACTAGTGGTCAAAAGGTTTGGGCGCTCCAAAATACTGTACTGTACTTTTTTCTGTGGGGTGGAAGTTACAAGCCATTGGAAATGCAGCACCAAATAACATATTTCTTACATTAAAGAATGTACTTTGATTTTGTCAACCATTATACCGTTATATTTTGAAAATTCACAAATACAGTCAGTAAGTGAACTGCTACTGTATTTTGTATAGCATATTTTATGGTAATGTCCAAAATACGTAAAATATTTCCCAGACGTTGAATATTTTCACATAATGCTGTTTTTTTTACGGTAATCTACTCTATTCAGTTTATACAATGATTTAGAGTTTTTATTTTATTTTACCTTTAGGCAAGTCAGTTAATAAGAACAAATTCTTATTTTCAATATTTTCAATAGGAACAGTGGGTTAACTGCCTTGCTCAGGGGCAGAACGACAGATTTGTACCTTGTCAGCTCGGGGATTACGATCTTGCAACCTTTCGGTTACTAGTCCAACGCTCTAACCACTAGGCTATGCTGCCGCTCCAAGAGTGATAATAACAGGATGGTTTTACAGTGTACCTGTTGTTGAGAGTAGGCCCCTGGCCCTAAGCAGAGGCACAGTCTGTTTGAGATGCTGATCCACCATACTGTAGACATAGAGAGCCTGAGGCTGCAGGGCCAGGATGTAAGGGTAACACACCACCGCTGCCAACAGCTCCTCAGACCACTGCACTGGAGGCCGCTGGCATATGCCATTCTTCATGACAAACATGCCTGTGGAAAATAAATAATAGTACATCTATACAACAAATATCCTATAGATACGTAAATTGTACCAACCAACACGTTATTTTAAATAACACATATTAGCCACTCATTTTGTAGTTTATAACGATATCTTACAGTAAATGTGTAAAAACAGGAAATCTATACTTTTCCCAGCAGTGGATTTGTATCCTTCTGTGTTCACTGCCGTGATGAACGGCGATATAAACATGACCATTTATACAACTACTAGTGTGTAGTTGTTTATATTATGTACAGGCACAATGCTTGACTATAAAATCAGACAAAGTAGCTGTCTATAAGGTGTCTGCGTCTGGTGTGTTTGTCCACAGGCATTCTTTTGAAGGGCACAGAGCATGTGCTGCGTGCGAGTGTAATTGCTTTCATGACAGCAGCTCTTACCCAAGGAGCCGGGCCCATTTAAAAGGAATTCCCCTTTTCCTGCGGTGCTCACAATGATATTCTGCCTGCTCAGGTTGTGAGGGAAGAGATCAACGGTGCTTCCACTCTTGTGGTCGTGGAGGAAATACCTGTCACTGGTGGCCACACACAAAGTGTTATCATACACAGCTAAGGCCACAGGTTCCTGGGGTAGAGACACCTCTTTAACACAATCCCATCTCTCCACCCCCACAACATGGATCCGGACCACTCTGCTCCTGCTAGAAGCTGTCACCAGCTCCACACACACAGACTGCGATGAGGTTGACAGTGCCGATTCACACACCTCAAAGAAAGACACGTGTTGGATCCGCTTCAGGAAAGGAAGGGGTTCTAGGGAGAACATGTTTAGGGCGCTAACGGAACGATCCCACAGAACCAGAAGGTGATTGAGAACTGGTATCACCCTTAATTGGGTGACTGGGCTGCTTGAGCCTAGCAGTTTCATCCTCCCCTCCCGAGGACTTTGACTGGAGTCCTTCGTGTCACTGCTGCTGGGTAGGATAAGGTGTTGGACCAATGAGTCTTTGGTTCCAATGTATATATTTCTGTCATAACACTCCAGGCTATGGATGCTGAATTTGTCTTTTTCTTTAGGGTTGGGAAGTTTTTCATAGACTTGCACTTGAGTGAAGGCTTTCAAACTCATTGCTGCTGTATTTGTTGATGTATGCCGATGCTGTTCTCGATATTAGATTAGAATACCCTAGACAAAAAAAATAAAGCAAATCATGTTTCATCAATGATCTACAACTGAACCCAAAAAAGTTGGAAATGAAATGTATTTCACCAATGTTGTCACACAGACAATAATGTAAATCTATAATCAAATGAAAAAGTATATTCACGGGGTTTAGATGAACATCTATTCATATTTATTCTAATAAATTGTCCATACCTCGATCTTGTGTTGTTAGAAATCCCTTCTCATGTGAAGTGTAGTTTGACCTCATCATGTGACTCCCATCCTGAGAGGAAGTCTGTGTCAGCCTTTTACACCACTTATTCTCAGCCTAGGAGTACAATTGCACAATGCCACCACAAGTTAAACCATAAAACAGTTTTACAAGGATGAAAACAATCTGTGTGTTGAGGAATTATATTTTGACGTGCCACAAAACCTCAAATGAATTGTAGTGTTTGGTTTGTGGTCAGTCGCAAATGTGTCAGGAAACAGTAGGTGAACAATTCAGTATAAACTGGGGTATGTTTGGTATGGTGCAACATTCAGAATGTTATAGAAATGTAACAGGCCTTTCTGTAATATGGGAAAGAAAGTGCTCTTCCAAGATGTCATGTTTATTTGAAAAGTGTTTCAGCCTTTTAAATAAGCCAGAGAGGACTTACAACTTTTCTATGTACAGTATACACTGTTGTCTATTTTGCAGCAAGTTTAGTGCACTGTGTGTGTGACCTGACATAATTGGTTACGTCCTCTGGGTGGCATCATTGCTACAGGTTTCTTCCCAGAAACAGCCCTCAAAATCTTTGGTGCAAAGGACAAAAGGGCATGATCACATACGTTTTATTAATTAAAGCAAAGCAGTGTCATTCATTTAACACGACAGATACATTCAATTTTAGGCATACATAAAAGAGGGTCACATTTTTTAGTTGAACAAAAGATTGTCACCTTATTTGAACTACTACAAAACAACTACTACATTGATGTGAATAATGATGAACACATAACACGCAAACAGGACAGACTAATGTGCAGACAAAATTATTGGGGTCAACTACATTCCTTTGTCATGTAGATCATCACAAGTTAAATTGTTCTGTGAATTATACATTTAACTTGGCAAACAATTATATTACTTCTCTTGAAAAGGGAAGCTACAGGTGGACATCAAAGGGTCCTGTCCTCAAAATCATCACACTAGCAATGAAACAACAACAACAATAAAACAATTAAAGGTAAATATCGTGACCATCCTCTGTCACTTCTTGCTGGGTAGGGATTTGTTGTGGTGTTTCAGAATACGTTGTAGTAGTAATGTTTCGAGTGTGGTGCGACCATTTGCTGGATTGTTACAAGGTCATAAGGTCGTGACCTCACCCACTAGAGACACGGAGCACTGCATGCAGGTGAAAGACTCACTGTACCGCTGGTGCTCCTCAAAGGAGATGTACTTGGTTCCTTGCCAGACCTGCCACACAGATTCAGACACAGATATGCACACATATAAACACACCTACTGTATCAGCACAGCACACTATGCAGAATAATGCAAGCATAGACAGACACACACTTACAAGTACACACATATGATGTTACAAACACAAACACCAAGAGACAACATGTGATTGCCTGGCATCAACAGAGAATATTCATGGAAAATCTTAGCCTGGAGGGTGAGAAAATAAATGACAATATTTGTAGGGTGACTCACCGGTGACCAACAATTTACGACATTTGGAATAAGATTGACGTGAGGTAAAGAGTTCCTTGGTGCCCTGACTACCTAGTTAATTACATTTACATGATTAGTTTAATCACATAATATTGATTAGATTTCACATTTAATGATGCGAAAGACATGACAGTGGTGTGTGAAGTGGTTTAAACTACAACTCTATCAAAGGACAAGACTACACCACGTGGCACATTGGCTTCACGGCTGGAAATGGTTCAACTCAGAGACTATCGATTCACTACAGAATAAATGAGAAATTCTAGACGACACAAATTACTAGGCTGCAGGTAGAAATTACATAAACCTAGGACGAGAATACAGACAACCGCCGAAGCACCTAATCTATGGGAACATTTCTGAAGGGTACTCTGAAGTATCCATTCTAACCAACTACAACCACAAAATACTTTATGACTTCAATTAATGTTAATCTGAGACTCTGATGAACCCTACAGGACGATCAAGGATTCCAACAGAGAAGACAACAACGACAACAACGTAAATATATATACATTGTAATTATTCTTGAATGAGCAGCCGTTCATGTGCAAAGATTTAGCAATTCAATGAATATAATAATAGACTGTGTGCAATGAATCCATTTTTTTCGTTCCCGCTCTTTCTTAGCCCCACCCCTTTCATTTTGTCTACCAAGCTGTCACATCGGCTTAGCCCACTAGGGACTTTTCTATCATTGTTAGTAACCAATATCTACTGTTTGTTTGTTATGTACTTCTGAGATTATTTAGTTAGTTAGTAAATCAATAATTAAGCCAATTTGTATATTGCTGAATGATAATTTATACTATGGTTCGTGCAGGTAACCAATCATTTTACAATGTTTGGAATGAGAATAACAAGGTAATAATAATAATAATAATACATTCATGACAATGACTAATCGATCAGATATTAAAATATCTGAAGAGTTATATTCTGAATAATATAGCTCTGTAAATCAACATTTTCCGTGGTGCCATTAGTTTAATCACGTAATAATAATTACACATAGAGTATTGATTTGATAAAATCTTCACATTTAATGACATTACAGGCATGACATAAGTAATATGCCTAAGTCCAGTTACAGCTTGTTATGATCAAGTAGAAACAAAAAAAGAAGTGTATTTTTCATTGTTTTTTTGGTGGCATTACAAATGTGAATTCATATTTACAAAACATTTTACCAAACAAAAGACATTACAAAGTAACCTTTACTTAGGCATGTCATTTAAGAACACATTCTAATTTATAATGACAGCCTACCCCAGCAAAACCCAGATGAAGCTGAGCCAATTGTGCACCGCCCTATGGGACTCCCAATCCCAGCCGGATGTGATACAGCCTGGATACGAACCAGGGACTATAGTGATGCCTCTTGCACTGAGATTGTTGTTCAATTTCTTCAACAGATGATCAGGTTTATATACAGATGAAGTCAGAAGTTTACATACACTTTAGCCAAAAACATTTAAGCCCAGTTTTTCAAAATTCCTGACATGTAATTTCAGTTAAAATGTATTTGGCTAAGGTGTATGTAAACTTCCGACTTCAACTGTATATTCGTCTTCATTTCAGCACCAATTGGTCGATAAAAAAATACTCTGATCTTGTATATTATACTATAAAAGAAATAGTGGTTTGATTCATCCTGAAAGTTGACATATTAAATTGTTCAATCCATGAAATATTGGAAGGTGAGAAGCGAATATGGGTGGAACAGTAGTCCTATAAATCACACACATCCTCACTAATCATGTTACTGTGATGACAATGGTCCAGTCGTTGTGAACCGTGTGCCAGGCTCCAGGTTTAAACTACTACATATGGTCTGCGTTGCAAAATGATTCAAATAGGCTACATTTCCCAAAATATTTCACAACTTGTAATAAGTTAGCCTAATATGATTCACTATTACTAGCGATCTTCGGGAACAACCACATGAATATGACACAAAAAAGAAATGTAAACTAACGGCATGATGGAAAATAACACTGAAGTGACAGTTATACATTAAACATTTATGTGGGTGTAACAGACGGTGGCTGCCGATAGAGGGTAACATTTAACACAATACAAATTGTAAAAAATACAGAAGCATATACACTGTTCAAAAGTTTGTTGTCAAGTAGAAATGTCCTTGTTTTTTAAAGAAAATATATATTTTTTGTCCATTAAAATTACATCAAATTAATCAGAAACACAGTTAAGACATTTTTCATGGTGTAAATGACTATTGTAGCTGGAAACTGATTTTTAATGGAATATCTACATAGGCATACAGAGGCCCATTATCAGCAACCATTACTTCTGTGTTCTAATGGCACATTATGTTAGCTAATCCAAATGTATAATTTTAAAAGGCTAATTGATCATTAGAAAACCCTTTTGCAATTATGTTAGCACAGTTGAAAACTGTTGTCCTGATTAAAGAAGCAATAAAACTGGCCTTCTTTAGACCAGTTGAGTATCTGGAGCATCATCATTTGTAGGTTTGATTACAGGCACAAAATGGCCAGAAACAAAGAGCTTTCTTCTGAAACTCATCAGTCTATTCTTGTTCTGAGAAATGAAGGCTTTTCCATGGGAGAAATTGCCAATAAACTGAAGATCTCTTACAACGCTGTGTACTACTCCCTTCACAGAACAGTGCAAACTAGCTCTAACCAGAATAGAAAGAGGAGTGGGAGGCCCCAGTGCATAACTGAGCAAGAGGACAAGTACATTAGTGTCTAGTTTGAGAAACAGATACCTCACAAGTCCTCAACTGGCTGCTTCATTAAATATAGTACCCACAAAACACCAGTCTCAACATCAACAGTGAAAAGGAGACTCCTGGATGCTGGCCTTCTAGGCAGAGTTCCTCTGTCCAATGGTTGTGTTCTTTTGACCTTTTCTTTTTATTGGCCAGTCTGATATATGGCTTTTTCTTTGCATCTCTGCCTAGAAGGCCAGCATCCCAATGGTAGCCAGTTAGCTTGGGTGCTTTACTACTGTTGTTAAGTCAGTATGCTCAGATCAACCCTACTCCTCGGTCAAGGCATCCAGTGTGCACCAACGCTCCAAGAGAGAAACACTCTGAATTTACGAACGGAAAATCTGACAATGCTCTGAGTTTACGAACACCCACAGCACACTCTGGCACTCCAGATTAAATTTACGAACACACCCATAGTATAGCCAGCCTTTAGTCTTGAAATCTTTGGTTGTTTAGTACATGGGCTCACATGTGAATCCTTAAATAGATGGGTGGGGCTAAAGCTTAAGAGGGTGTGAACAATGCTGAATGGGTGTAGACAAAGAAGAGCTCTCCAGTAGATACCAAGATCCTCAAAAGGTTCTACAGCTGCACCATCGAGAGCATCACTGCCTGGTATGGCAACTGCTCGACCTCCGACCTCAAGGCACTACAGAGGGTAGTGCATACAGCCCAGTACATCACTGGGGCCAAGCCATCAAGTCCTGCCATCCAGGACCTCTATACCAGGCAGTGTCAGAGGAAGGCCCTAAATATTGTCAAAGACTCCAACCACCCAAGTCATAGACTGTTCTCTTTTTTTACCTGCATTTTTGGTTAGGGGCTTGTAAGTAAGCATTTCACTGTAAGGTCTTCCTACACCTGTTGTATTCGGCGCATGTGACTAATAACATTTGATTTGATTTGAAAATATTCAAGGGCCATTTTCTCAAAAGTGAGGTACAAGTTTATCAACTTTCAAAGCAGAATTACTTTCCCATTGTTCCTCAACTGTAGTGTATGATACACGAGATCTTCAGTTTCTTGGCAATTTCTCACATGGAATAGCCTTAATTTCTCAGAACACGAATAGACTGATGAGTTTCAGAAGAAAGTACTTTGTGTCTAGCCATTTTAAGCCTGTAATCGAACCTACAAATGCTGATGCTATAGAAACTCAACCAGTTTACCTTCTTGTGGGCCGGTGGCAAGATTCGGAAGTTCGGATGACTGACATGCCCAAAGTAAACTGCCTGTTACTCAGGCCCAGAAGCTATGATATGCATATAATTGCTAGCATTGGATAGAAAACTGTTCTAAAACTGTTAAAATGATGTCTGTGTGTATAACAGAACCTATATGGCAGGCAAAAATCAGAGGATTATCCATCCGTAAAAAAAAAAATTTGAGCTGACCACCCATTGAAAGGATTGTTTATGGGAAAATCAAAGGAAATCCTCCCAGATTGCAGTTCCTATGGCTTCTACTAGATGTCAACAGTCTTTAGAAAGGGAAAGGGTTTCAGGCTTGTTTTTTGAAAAATGAGCTAGAATTTGTAGTTTTTCAAGGTGGCTCTCATTTTGACTGTAGTCTTGTGGGGTGCGTGGATGAGGGTGCGCACTTCATTATTTATCTCCGGTATTGAACACACTATTCTCTGTCTTAAATTTGATTGTTTATTTACATATTTGGGTACCTGAGGATTGATTAGAAATGTTAGAAATGACTTGTTTGTATGAAGTTTATTGGTAGCTTTTGGGATTCCTTTGTATGCATTTTGAACGAGTGGAACAAGTGGATAACTGAATCAAGCGCACCAACTAAACTGACTTTTTTGGGATATAAAGAAGTACTTTATCGAACGAAACTACCATTTGTTGTGTAGCTGGGACCCTTGGGATTTTAAACAGAGGAAGAAAGTCAAAGGTAAGGGATTTATTTTATTGCTATTTCTGACTTTTGTGATGCCTCTGCTCGTTTGGAAAATGTTTTTAATGCTTTTGTACGCGGGGCGCAGTCCTTAGATAATCGTGTGATATGCTTTCACCGTAAAGCCTTTTTGAAATCTGACAAAGCGGCTGGATTAAAAAGAAGTAGCAGCAGCATAAAAACAAAGGGGAGGTTCAATGTAAATAGTCCGGGTGGCCATTTGATTAGCTTAGTTGTTCAGCAGTCTTATGGCTAGTAGAAGCTGTTAAGGAGCCTTTTTGTCCTAGACTGGCGCTCCGTTTCCTCTTGCCGTGCGGTAGCAGAGAGAACAGTCTATGACTTGGGTGACTGGAGTCTTTGACAATTTTTGGGGCGTTCTCTGACACCGCCTTGTATAAAGGGTCGGCAGGTAGCCTAGTGGTTAGAGCGTTGGGCCAGTAACTGAAAATTTGATAGATCGAATCCCTGAGCTGACAAGGTAAAAATTGTTCTATCCCTGAACAAGGCAGTATACCCACTGTTCCTAGGCCGTCATTGTAAATAAGAATTTGTTCTTATTTGTTCTTAAATAAGGTCCTGGATGTCAGGAAGCTTTCCCCCAGTGATGTACTGGGCCATACGCACTACGCTCTGTAGCGCCTTCCGGTCAGATGCTGAGCAGTTGCCATACCAGGCGGTAATGCAAGTGGTCAGGATGCTCTCGATGGTGCAGCTGTAGAACCTTTTGAGGATCTGGGGATCCATGTCAAATCTTTTCAGTCTCCTGAGGGGGAAAAGGCGTTGTCGTGCCCTCTTGACAAATGTCTTTGTGTGTTTGTTGGTGATGTGCTTGGTGATGTGGACACCAAGGAACTTGAAACTCTCAATCCACTCCACTTCAGTCCCATCGAGGTTAATGGGGGGCTGAAAGGCCCTTTTTCCCCTATAGTCCACGATCAGCTCCTTTGTCTTGCTCACATTGAGAGAGAGGTAGTTGTCCTGGCACCACACTGCAGGTCTCGGTGATCAGGCTGTGATCAGGCTACCACTGTTGTGTCGTCAGCAAACTTATTGATGGTGTTGGATTCGTGCTTGGTCACGCAGTCGTGGGTGAACAGGGAGTACAGGAGGGGATTAAGCACGCACCCCTGAGGGGCCCCAGTGTTGAGGATCAGTGTGGTAGATGAGTTTCCGTCAGGAAGTCCAGGATCCAGTTGCAAAAGGAAGTGTTTAGTCCCAGGGTGAGTGCTACGGGTAATCATTTCGACAGGTTACCTTCGCTATCTTGGGCACAGGGACTATGGTGGTCTGTTTGAAACATGTAGGTATTACAGACTCAGCCAGGGAGAGGTTGAAATTGTCAGTGAAGGCACTTTGGTGAAGGCCAGTTGGTCCGCGCATGCTTTGAGTACACATCCTGGTAATTTGTGTGGCCCCGCGGCTTTGTGAATGTTGACCTATTTAAAAGGTCTTGCTCACATCGGCCAAGGAGAGCGTAATCACACAGTCGTCCGGAACAGCTGGTGCTCTCATACATGCTTCAGTGTTGCTTGCCTCAAAGCGAGCATAAAAGGCATTTATGTACTCTGTTAGGCTCGCGTCGCAGGGCAGCTCACGGCTGGGTTTCCCTTTGTAGTCCGTAATTGTTTTCAAGCCCTGCCACATCCGACCAGCGTCAGATCCGAAGTAGTAGGATTCAATCTTAGTCCTGTATTGAAGCTTTGCTTCTTTGATGGTTCGTATGAGGTTATAGAGGAATTTCTTATTAGCGTCCAGATTAGTGTCCCACTCCTTGAAAGCGCAAGCTCTAGCCTTTAGCTGGGTGCGGATTCTGCCTTTAGTCCATGGCTTTGGGTTAGGAAATGTACGTACGGTCACAGTGGGGACGACGTCGTTGATGCATTTATTGATGAAGCCGGTGATGGGGGTGGTATACTCCTCAATGCCATTGGATGAATCCCAGAACATATACCAGTCTGTGCTAGCAAAACAGTCCTGTAGCATAGCATCCGTGTCATCTGACTACTTCTGTATTGAGCGAGTCACTGGTACATCCTGCTTTTAGTTTTTACTTGTAAGCAGGAATCAGGAGGATATAATTATGGTCAGATTTGCAAATGGAGGGTGAGGAAGAGCTTTGCTAGCATCTCTGTGTGTGGAGTAAAGGTGGTCTAGAGTATTTCCCCCCTCTGATTACACATGTGACATGCTGGTAGTAATGAGGTAAAACAGATTTAAGTTTGCCTGCATTAAAGTCCCCGGCCACTAGGATGAGCATTTTGTTGTTTGATTTTGTTTGATTATGGTGTTGTTTGATTATGGCCTTATGCAGCTCGTTGAGTGTGGTCGTAGTGCCAGCTTCGGTTTGTGGTGGTAAATAGACGGCTGCTAATAATATAGATGTGAACTCTCTTGGACGATAGTTTGGTCTACAGCTTATCATGAGGTATTTTACGCTCACTATTTTACGCTTAGTCTATGAGACAAGGCTGATAAGACTGGTGGAATCGTTCATAGAGGGTTCTCTGCAATGGGTTCTACCTAGCACCAAAAAGGGTTCTCTATGGGGGAAACCGAAGAACCCTATATGGTTCTTCTCAGCACCTTTTTTTCAAAGAGTGTAGTTTTTCATGTACAGTATATACACAGGAAGGTCAGTGACTGAGAGGAATGCATCTTATGTTATGGGCTTTTCCTCTGCTGTCTACTCCACAATTCTCGCTAATGTACATAATTAGAATGTAGCATCACTAGTTGGTCGATGTTTAGTGGGAGGCAGACACTATTATATTTACTTTGTAATGTGCTGAGTAAAGGGGACTGTTGAAGAATCTTTGTCAGATAGCAGAGGTTTAATTAGTCTTGGCCTGTAGTATTCATGTGAACCTTATCAGCTTAATATAATGTTAGCTATCATGTTTGCTAACTTCACAAGTTTGAGGACGCAAATACTAATTATACTCAGATGGACTCAAAGTCACAAATGCTGCAAAAGTTGAGACTGTAGATCCAACTACACTTGAACTATTCACACACTTCTAAAATGTGTTGCTTTCATTGGCATGTCTTTCTGTAATGTAATGTACAAAGACAGAGTAGATGTGGCCTATATTTATGAGCAAACAAAAGGGCACAGATCTCATGCTGTGGACTGGCTTAATCTCACAGTGGTTGTGAAATAGCACTTCTGTGTTAACACTACTAAACAAACATTAACACATTGAGGTTTGCTAGTTGAGCACTATCTGTCAGACAACAAAGCGGCTGCATTGGCTTGAAAAGTGATGTGTAATTTCTATTGAAATCCAGCCAGAGTGGAAAAACCCTCTCAGTAACGGGTGCAATAAATGTATGTTATTTACCGACATCCAAAAATTGGAACTGTTAATTTAGAAGGACTACGAGGGTACAGGCATTTGACTGATGAGACTGCCTGGAACATCTAAACCGGAACAACCATCTCAGTAATGGGTGCAATAAATCCAACTACAAACAGATTGGATTCGTTTGGAAAAATATGTTATCTATGGCTGCATTAGGCCTTGAACAACGAGGCTTCAAGAAAGTGTGATTATTTTACTTTGTTGGGTACATTAAGGTGGTGACTTGTTGGGGAGGTGGAGTGATGTTTCACATTGAGGCACAAAGCTTCCCTGCAATGAGCCTTATAGTTGCCTGGTATGGTGATGACAGGATAAGTGGATCCATTGGGTTGAGATGGGGCTTGTTCTAGTGGTTAATGAGAGGCCTCACACAAACCTGTTCCTCAGAGCCAGGCGATACACTTTTTCCGCCATGGAGACCCAAGGTCCAGGCTCTCAGCCAAGTACTCTGCCTAAACAGGATAGCCTCAAAGGGAGTGGGCAGGGGACAAGTAGGAACAATCGCAAACTCTGTGATCTAGCAAAACCTTACACCTCTTCAGGGCTAATCTGTGAGTGCCTGTGAAATTGGTTCCCACCCACTCTTGCCAAGTGAGTCATCGTAAGACAAGACCTGTTAGCGAGCCAGACATCTGATCCCTTCTTCTAAGGAGGAGTTAAAAGCTGTAACACGTTGAATAGAGTAAACATCTACTATTATATATTTTGACAATGAGAGTAGGGTAACAATGATTACATACAGTAATCATGCAGCATGCATCTGACAGGTTTGCTGGTATAGCACGTCATCAATCAACTATTTCTTGATTGATGAAGAAAAAATCTACATGTTCAACCAGAGTCAAGGAAAATGGCTGAGAATAGAAGGATCCTCAAAAAGTTCTACAGCTGCACCAGAGAGCATCTCGACTGGTTGCATCGTCGCTTGGTATAGCAGATGCAAAGCGCTGCAGGAGGTGGTGCGGACAGCCCAGTACATCACTAGGGAAAAGCTCCCTGCCATCCAGGACCTCTATATCAGGCAATGTCAGAGGAAGGCACAAAAAATTGCAAAAGAGTCCAGCCACCCAAGCCATAGACTATTCACTCTGCTACCTTCCGGCAAACGGTACCAGATCAACAGGTTCTGAGACAGCTTCTACCCCCAAGCCATAAGACTGCTAAATAGCCTGCCTGCTAAATAGTCAAGTAATGCTACCCAAACTATCATGACTGACTATCTTGCACTGATACACACACTCACTAGACTCACTTTGCCTTCAAAGTATTCACACCCCTTGACTTTTTCAAAATGTTTTTTTTTGTTGTTGCAAATATGTTTTTTTTTGTACAAATACGAGGTATTTGAGGTAGGGTAAAGTGTCTAGGCATTAGGATAGATAATAACAGTGAAATAAAGAACAGAGAAGCAGCAGCAAAATGATAAATAAAATTGTGTGTGTGTGTGTGTAGGTGGAGGCACATTTATTTAGTTTTGGCACTCCCTGCATATAGCTCCATTCTTGTGTATTTTATGTTATTATTATTAAACTCTGCATTGTTGGGAAGGGCTCGTAAGCAAGCATTTCACTGTAAAGTCTACACCTGTTGTATTCGGAGCATGTAACAAATACAATTTTCAACATTTTTTTTTTTTTACAATTCTGTGTTGAATTGAAACAATAGCTGTTGATGACTTCGCAACTGGTATTTAGGCCTAAATGGCATCATTGATTACATATGACTGATATGGTTCTATTTAATTTGCTCTGTGAAACTTATCCTTTGAAATGACTTCCATAGCCACAGTGAATCTATTACATTGTTAAGTGGAGATCATTCAACAATCATTCTCACAATTGATAATAGTCAATGACAAATATCATGGCTGGGCTTGGTTAAAACCCTGGATGGGAGATCAGAGGTTAGCTGTAGATAAATCAGGTGCTGCTGCCCAGCCTTTTTTCTTTCTGATAGTGGATATAATGTTGAAGATCTGATGTTGTTTAAAAGGTACAATTTCAACATATTTTATACAAGAGTTGTTGATGCTGAAAATTGGTTACCATGATGACATAACCCCGTGGTTTAAATTTTTACCTATTTTCCGCGTAGATTCCATGCCACATGACCTTGACAAATTACATTGAATCAACGTTGATTCAATCAGTTTGTCACCAGTGGGGTGACTCTTTTAATAAAAAAAACGTGTCTCTGCAGGCCTTTTATTTGAAAGACAGAGTGGTTTAAGGATCTCTACAGATCGGTGTCCCATCCGTTTTGTTCAAGAACTTGTTGCGTTAGATAGCAAACGTGTCCACACTGGTCTTGGCACGTGTTCTCTAGCCAGCTCAACAGCTTGCTGATAAGCCTACAGTGTGGGTAGTTTACCTATATTATGAGATTATTATGGATAAGAGCAATATTTTTATTTGTCAAACAGCAGCCAAGCATCAATCATCATGTCACCAGAATAAGACCCTCAATATTTATTGGAAAGGAGCATCAAGCTTATCATTGTGCACTTTCACCACCATGTGAAGTTCATCATAACTTATGTAATCTGTAGCCTAATAAACTGTATGGTTTGTATGAGTCATAGTGGGAGGACCGCTCAACATAGCATGACATACCATAGGCCCACCCACTTGGGAGCCATGCCCACCCACTGGGGAGCCAGGCCCAGCCAATAAGAATGAATTTGTCCCTACAAAAGGGCTTTACAGACAGAAATACTCCTCTGTTTCTGTCTGTCTGGGTGTCTGGTCTCAGATGATCCCACAGGTGAAGAAGCCAGATATGGAGGTCCTGGGCTGGCGTGGCTACACGTGGTTTGCGGCTGTGAGGCCGGTTGGACATACTGCCAAATTCTCTAAAATGACATTGGAGACGGCTTACAGTAGAGAAATTAATATTAAATAATCTGACAACAGCTCTGGTGGACATTCCTGCAGTCAGCATGCCAACTGCACGCTACCTCAAAACTTTAGACATCTGTAGCATTGTGTAGTGTGACAAAACTGCACATTTTAGAGTGGCCTTTCATTGTCTTCAGCACAAGGTGCACCTGTGTATTGATCAATCTGGTTAATCAGCTTATTGATATGCCACACCTGTCAGATGGATAATTTCTTGGCAAAGGAGAAATGCTCACCAAAAGGGACGTAAACAAATTTGTGCACTAAATTTGAGAGATATAAGCTCTTTGTGCGTATGGAACATTTCTGGGAACTGTTAAGGATCGGGGTCCCGTTAGCGGGACAACTTCCGGTGAAACTGGAGGGAGCGCAATTCAAATCAATTCTAATATTTATATTATATTTGAAACATTTAGGTAAATATAAGTGTCTTATATTTGCTGAAAGCTTAAATTCTTCTTAATCTAACTGCACTGTCCAATTTACAGTAGCTATTACAGCGAAAAAATGCCATGCGATTGTTTGAGGATGGAGCCCCACATCAAAATATTTTCCCACTGGCACAGGTTTCATACATTCACAAATAACGATTAAATATTCACTTACTTTTTGCAAATCTTCCTCTGATTTGTCATCCAAAGGGTCCCAGCTATAAAATGTAGAGTCGTTTTGTTAGATAAAATACTTCTTTATATGCCAAAATGTCAGTTCAGTTGGTGCCATCGATTTCAGTAACCCACTCCTTCAACTTGCAGTGAAAGGAATCCGAAAATCTACCCCTAAACTTAGTTTCAACAAGTCAAAATAAGTTTCTATTTACTCCTCAGATACCCTTAAATGTAATCAAACTACATCATTTATTTCGGAAAGAAGTATGTTCAATAGGAACCGACTTTAGCAGGTGCATCATTTCTTCAGGGCGTCCCCTGACACGGATTTCCAAGACTGTGTCCTTCTACAAAAACTGTTCTTTCTTATTTGTTTTTCAAGTTACAAGCCTAAAACCTTGAACATAGACTGCTGACACCCTGTGGAAGCCATGGGAATTGCATCCAGGGAGCTATTTTACAATATGGCCTTTCTCTTGCATTTCTAAGAGGATGGTCTCTCAAAAAAAAACATTTCCGGGTTGGTTTTTTGGATTTTCTCCTACCATATCTATTGTGTTATATTCCCCTATATTATTTTAACATTTCTACAAACTACAAAGTGGTTTCTTTCCAATGGTACCAATTATATGCATATCCTGGCTTCAGGGCCTGAGCAACAGGCAGTACTTTGGGCACATCATTTAGGTGGAAATGGAGAAAAAAGTTGCCTAGCCCCATTTTACATGTTGCGTTTATTTTTGTTCAATGCAAATATAAACAATATTGGTTAGTCTGTAAGAAATTGTAACCTCCATTTGTATGCGGACGATACTGTTGTGTATTCTGTTGCTTAAGGTGGCCAGATTTCTGAAATTAAAACCGGGGACATTTCCAGTTCGGCGGTTAATATATCATTAAAATATCCAATGTTACTATCTATGAAATAAAAAAAAGGGGACAATTCCAGTTTCATGTATTTAGTAGTGCTCCAAATTCGCTCCATTCATTAAAATCAACATCTATTTGTTGGACTACCTGGACCTGCCATTTGGTTTTTAAGGTTTGAAACCAAACTATTTGAATTAAAAGTATTTTAAATTAACAACATGAAAAGGTTACTGTAAGAAATAGAAATAGGCTAAAATGTTGAAATAGGCTACATGTTGTTTTAATTGGCATATAAACACTCTTTTAATAGGTCAGGAGCCAGAAAGGTAGCCTAAGAAGGAAAGAAAATGTATTATTTTGGCTATGTTATTAGCCTATTTCAAGGATGTAGCCTATAAAGAAATACATTGTGAAACATTTGAGAGTGCGACACACTAGGCTGGTAGGGACATTAAGCTCTCCGCAATTAAACAATATTTTGTTGTATTAAATCATTATAGCCAACAAATTACACATATGGGCTTTCACTTAGAATGAAATGCCTTGTTAGGCTCAGTCTACAGTGCCTTTGAATTCATTTTTAGAAACACTAGTTTGGCTTCAGGAGAGCAGGCCAGCAGGGCTTGCAGAAGAAACAAGAACAAATTCTTATTTACAATGAAGGCCTACCCCGGCCAAACCCGGACAAAGCTGGGCCAATTGTGCGCTGCCTTATGGGACGGATGTGATACAGCCTGGATTCAAACCAATGACTGTAGTGACGCCTCTTGCACTGAGATGCAGCGCCTTAGACCGCTGCACCACTGGGGGTGCTAAACACCGTTCAGGCCACTCTTGCCAGGCTGGGCAGGGATGCAGAGTTTTTGTTTTATTTTCTATATGTAGGCCTAAAGGTTTTTAGGCAAAATAACCCTATCAAAACGGAAAGCTCCTTGAAAGAGGTAATATGTTAGGCCTATTGGGCAAAAATCAATTATAGCCTATTGTATAGATAATATAATATTTAAGAGATCAGATTTGTTGTTTATACTGTACATACTTTGCTACAATGACACACTTAGCAAGCTACCTACTTGTTCCTTTCTGTTAGCATGTGCACATAGAAAGTACACCATGCTTTTGGGATACATCTTTTTTTCAGATTCCATTATTATTTTTTGTTGTGGACACTGTATCATTGCACTCCCACTCTTACGCTTGGTCCTCCTCATAAGTCACCTTGATTTTGCATGTTTTATCAGTTTCTTTATGAAAATATTTAGCAAACTCCATGACAATAGGTAAAGCAAGGGGTTATAGCAGCACACAAGTAGCCTACAATTGCATGCTGGGATGGTAATGCCCTGAGCTCAAAGTGAGCGGTACTGGAGAAAAATTGGAGCGGGTGAGAAGGCTGGTGCTCAAGCCTTTGGGAAACTCGCTCACCACTCCAGTCAAATTGGGCACGATCCCGCTCACATACTTTGGTCAGGAAGAGGTTGAAAATGCGAGTGAAGACACTTGCCATCTGATCAGCACATGCTCGGAGTATGCGTCCTGGTAATCCATCTGGTACGGCGGCATTGTGAATGTTGACCTGTTTAAAAGGACTTACATCAGCCAAGGAGAGCGAGATCACACAGTCGTCGGAAACAGCTGATGCTCTCAAACTGCGAAGCGAGCATAGAAGGCATTTAGCTTGTCTGGTAGACTTGTGTAACTGGGCATCTCGCAGGTGGGTTTCGCTTTGTAATCCATGAGTACTGCCACATCCAACTCAGTCTTGTATTGACGCTTTGCCTGTTTGATGACTCGCCAGAGGTCCTAGTGGGAATTCTTATAAGCCCTCTTGCACAAACTTCAGCCATACCTTACTTCATTGTTAACCTACTGGTAAGAGCTACCAGTCCCGTTGTCAGGGATGTCTAACTTTGGAGATCCCTTCGATCTCCACTTAGGGTTAGGTACATCTGCTTTCAGTGTGTTTTTCTTTGCACCTTACTTGTGTGATAATCTCCTAAACTCTCTACAACTGGATGAATTGGTGCCTCTAGGGCAATTCAGCCAGCTGAATGTGGAAGTTTTTACTAAAGAATATGTCTAAGAGCCAGCTGGCATATCAGAAGAGCCGAATCTATATGAATAATTAAAAGATTTAAATAAATAGATTTACCTAATTCGGAAAAAAAATATATAATAATATAGGCCTAAATGCTCAAGCGCACACACATTCGTTCTGACTGTCTGCTGCTCAGACTTGACATTTTTTTATTTTATTTCACCTTTATTTAACCAGGTAGGCTAGTTAAGAATGAGTTCTCATTTAAAACTGCGACCTGGCCAAGATAAAGCAAAGCAAACAACAACACAAAGTTACACATGGAATAAACAAACACACAGTCAATAACACAATAGAAAAAAACAAGTCTATATACAGTGTGTGCAAGGTAAGATAAGGGAAGTATAAGACAATAAATAGGTCATAGTGGCGAAATAATTACAATTGAGCAATTAAACACTGGAGTGATAGATATGCAGAAGATTCATGTGTAAGTAGAGATACTGGGGTGCAAAGGAGCAAAAATAAATAACGGTATGGGGATGAGGTAGTTGGATGCGCAGATAACATGCGCAGTTATCTGTGAGCTGCTTTGACAGCTGGTGCTTAAAGTTAGTGAGAGAGATATGAGTCTCCAGCGTCAGTGATTTTTGCAATTTGTCCCAGTCATTGGCAGAAGAGAACCGAGAGGAAAGGCGGTCAAAGGAGGAATTGGCTTTGGGGGTGACCAGTGAAATATACCTGCTGGAGCGCATGCTACGGGTGGGTGCTGCTATAGTGAGCTGAGATAAGGCAGGACTTTATCTAGCAGAGACTTATAGTTGACCTGGAGCCAGTGGATTTGGCGACGAATATGAAGCAAGGGCGAGCCAACAAGAGCATACAGGTCACAGTGGTGGGTAGTATATGGGGCTTTGGTGACAAAACGGCTCTCTGATAGACTTCATCCAATTTGCTGAGTAGAGTGTTGGAGGCTATTTCGTAAATGACATTGCCAAAGTCAAGGATCGGCAGGATAGTCAGTTTTACGAGGGTACGTTTGGCAGTATGAGTGAAGGTTGCTTTGTTGCGAAATAGGAAGCCGATTCTAGAGTGTTTCCTAGCCTCGGTGCAGTGGGCAGCTGGGAGGAGGTGCTCTTATTCTCCATGGACCTTAGTGTCCCAGAACTTTTGGAGTTTGTGCTGCAGGATGAAAATTTCTGTTTGAAAAAGCTAGCCTTTGCTTTCCTAACTGCCTGTGTATATTGGTTTCTAACTTCCCTGAAAAGTTGCATACCGTGGGGGCTATTCAATGCTAATGCCGTATGCCACAGGATGTTTTTGTGCTGGTCAAGGGCAGTCAGGTCGGGAGTGAACCACGGGCTATATCTGTTCCCAAGTTCTACATTTTTTGAATGGGGAATGCTTATTTAAGATTGTGAGGAAAGCACTTTTAACCTCTCTTGGGTGGGGGGCAGTATTTTGACTTCCAGATGAAAAGCGTGCCCAAAGTAAACTACCTGTTAATCAGGCCCAGAAGCTAGGATACGCATATAATTGGTAGATTTGGATAGAAAACACTGAAGTTTCTAAAACTGTTAAAATTATGTCTGAGTATAACAGAACGGATATGGCAGGCGAAACCCCGAGGACAAACGATCCCCCCCCCCCCCAAAAAAAAATCAGCCTACCCCTATTTTCAATGTCTATCACTTTTATTATAAGGCCAAGTCCTCCCAGATTGCAGTTCCTAGGGCTTCCAGTAGATAGTCTTTAGAGTAGTCTTTAGAAAGAGTTTCAGGCTGGTTTTTGGAAAAATGAGCCAGAAATTGTAGTTTTTCTAGGTGGCTCCCCTCTCACATATGGTGTCCAGGGCACAGCTTTGAGCAGAAGGTGGTCTATAGCAAGCAGCAACGGTGAGTGACTTGTTTCTGGAAAGGTGGATTTTTAAAATAGAAGCTCGTGTTTGGGCCCAAGCTGTGTTTGGGCACAGACCTGGATAGTAAGACCGAACTCTGCTGGCTACTGTATCTCTGCAGTAAATTGCAACTCCGCCCCCTTTAGCAGTTCTATCTTGATGGAAAATGTTATAGTTAGGGATGGACATTTCTGGGTTTTTGATGGCCTTCCTAAACCAGGATTCAGACACATCTAGGATATCCAGGTTGGCAGAGTGTGCCAAAGCAGTGAATAAAACAAACTTAGGTAGGATGTTAACAGGCATGAAACCAAGGCTTTTGGGGATGAGAGCACCTGGGGAATAGGAGTGGAGCTAGGCACTGCAGGGCCTGGATTAACCTCTACATCACCAGAGGAGCAGCGGAGGAGTAGGATAAGGGTACGGCTAAGGGCTATAAGAACTGGTCGCCTAGCATGTTTGGAACAGAGAGTAAAAGGAGCAGATTTCTGGGCGCGGTAGAATAGATTCAATGCATAATGTACAGACAAAGGTATGGTAGGATGTGGATACAGTGGAGGTAAACCTAGGCATTGAGTGATGATGAGAGAGGTATTGTCTCTCGAGACATCAATTAAACCAGGTTAGGTCACCGCATGTGTGGTGGGTGGGACAAGAGGGTTAGCTGAGGCATATTGAGCAGGCCTGGAGGCTCTACAGTGAAATAAGGCAATAATTACTAACCAAAACTGCAATGGACAAGGCATATTGACATTAGGGAGAAGCATGTGTAGCCGAGTGATCATAGGATCGAATGAGTAGCTGAATGGGCTGGAGACACGGCGATTCAGACAGCTAGCAGGCCGGGGCTAGCAGGCTAGCAGAAGGGCCTTAGAGGGATGTCACGACGGAAGAAGTCTGTTGTCGCCCCCTCTTGCGGTCACGTCGGCAGGCCAGTCATGATGAATCAGCAGGGGTCCGTGTAGTAAAAGGGTCCAGGCCAATTGGCAAAATAGGTATAGTAGCCCAAGAAATTGACTGATGGACCACTTCAACTAACAGTCCGGTATGCTCTAGACAGCTAGCGGGCCACGGCTAGCAGGCTAGCAGATGGGCATTCAGGGGATGTCGCGATGGAGTTGCCTGTTGAAAAACCACCTCGGGCGGATTATGTCGGTAGTCCAGACGGGATGGATCGGCGGGGCTCCGTATCGGCAATAAATGGGGTCCAGGCCAATTAGCAAATAGATATTGTAGACCAAGGAGTGGCTGATGGACCTCTTCAGCTATCCGGAGATATGGAGAAAGGGAGTCTGATAAACTCTGGGTTGAATCAGGCTGTGCAGACTGGCAGGAGTTGTCCAGGTTTAAGGTTAGCTGATGACCACTAGCAGTGGGTAGCTGACTACTATCTAGTAGCTAGTTAGCTGGCTAGACTCTGTTGGGGGATCCGGTTCTAAAGTAAAGAAAATAGCAGAGAGAGTTGCAGGAGAGTGTATTGAAGTTGGGGTTAATAAAAATCAAAAAATATATGCAAAGAAAAAAAAATAGAGCGAGAGGAAGTCCAGCTGTGAATACAACAGCAGGAAAATGAGTCGGAAGCACAGTAGTATTTTGGATGCATTTTAATAATGTGGACAATGTTAGCGCACAGTGTAGAATTTGCCAAAACAAAATCTCATATAAAGCCGGATCTATGCACAACCTACAGCGTCATATGCGAACTGTGCACCCAACTGTGAAGCTAGCTGTAGCGGAGCTTCGAGAAACTAGCAGGCCTGCTAGTGATAGTGGTGGAGCCAGCACCTCCACACGTGGAGATGTATCTACTCAGTCAAGTAGGCCTACTCCACGACCCACAGCAACGCAGTCTTCTATGGAACAGTTTATGCCAAAGTCTATGTCTGTAGCAAAACAAGGCTAAATTGATATTGCTTTGGCTAAAATGATTGCCACCTCGATCGTGGAGGACAGAGGTTCTTAGAAATGATAGCTATAGTCTAAATCCAATGTACACAATTCCAAGTAGGAAATCCCTTTCAAAATCACTTATTCCACAATTGTACGAGAGCACACAGGCTTCAGTGCGGGACCTGATAGTAAGAGATGCTCTGAAGATGATGAAGCCCACTGTTGTTACGGTGCGTGAATGAGGACCCAAAAGCGAATTAACGTAAACAGAGCTTCTTTAATAACAAAACATACGTAGGCTCAGATGGACCGGCAGATTCCGACAGGACAGGACAAGGTTGCAGCAAACATGACGATAGTCTGGTTCAGGCATGAAAAACACAAACAAGAATCCGACAAAGACAGGAACAAAAACAGAGAGAGATATAGAGGACTAATCAGAGGGAAAAAGGGAACAGGTGGGAAAAGGGGTGACGAGGTAGTTAGGAGGAGACAAGGAACAGCTGGGGGAAAGAGGGGGAGAAAAGGTAACCTAATAACGACCAGCAGAGGGAGACAGGGTGAAGGGAAAGGACAGAAACAAGACACAACATGACAATACATGACAGTACCCCCCCACTCACCGAGCGCCTCCTGGCGCACTCGAGGAGGAAACCTGGCGGCAACGGAGGAAATCATCGATCAGCGCACGGTCCAGCACGTCCCGAGAGGGAACCCAACTCCTCTCCTCAGGACCGTACCCCTCCCAATCCACTAGGTACTGATGACCACGGCCCCGAGGACGCATGTCCAAAATCCTACGGACCCTGTAGATGGGTGCGCCCTCGACAAGGATGGGGGGGGGGGGGGGGAAGACGAGCGGGGGCGCGAAGAACGGGCTTGACACAGGAGACATGGAAGACCGGGTGGACGCGACGAAGATATCGCGGAAGAAGAAGTCGAACTGCGACAGGATTAATGATCTGGGAAATACGGAACGGACCAATGAACCGCGGGGTCAACTTGCGAGAAGCGGTCTTAAGGGGAAGGTTCTGAGTGGAGAGCCAAACTCTCTGACCGCGACAATATCTAGGACTCTTAGTTCTACGCTTATTAGCAGCCCTCACAGTCTGCGCCCTATAACGGCAAAGTGCAGACCTGACCCTCTTCCAGGTGCGCTCGCAACGTTGGACAAAAGCCTGAGCGGAGGGGACGCTGGACTCGGCGAACTGAGATGAGAACAGCGGAGGCTGGTACCCGAGGCTACTCTGAAAAGGAGATAGCCCGGTCGCAGACGAAGGAAGCGAGTTGTGGGCGTATTCTGCCCAGGGGAGCTATTCTGACCAAGACGCAGGGTTGCGAAAAGAAAGACTGCGTAAGATGCGACCAATAGTCTGATTGGCCCGTTCTGCTTGACCGTTAGACTGGGGGTGAAAGCCAGAAGAGAGACTGACGGAAGCCCCAATCAAACGGCAAAACTCCCTCCAAAATTGAGACGTGAATTGCGGACCTCTGTCCGAAACGACGTCTGACGGAAGGCCATGAATTCTGAAAACATTCTCGATGATGATTTGTGCCGTCTCTTTAGCAGAAGGAAGCTTAGCAAGGGGAATAAAATGAGCCGCCTTAGAGAACCTGTCGACAACCGTAAGAATAACAGTCTTCCCCGCTGACGAAGGCAGTCCGGTGACAAAATCTAAGGCGATGTGAGACCACGGTCGAGAGGGAATGGGAAGCGGCCTGAGACGGCCGGCAGGAGGGGAGTTACCGGACTTAGTCTGCGCGCAGACCGAACAAGCAGCCACGAAGCGACGCGTGTCATGCTCCCGGGTGGGCCACCAAAAACGCTGGCGAATGGAAGCAAGCGTACCCCGAACGCCAGGGTGGCCGGCTAACTTGGCAGAGTGAGCCCACTGAAGAACGGCCAGACGAGTGGGAACGGGAACGAAAAGAAGGTTCCTGGGACAAGAGCGCGGCGACGGAGTTTGAGTGAGTGCTTGCTTTACCTGCCTCTCAATTCCCCAGACAGTCAACCCGACAACACGCCCCTCAGGGAGAATCCCCTCGGGGTCAGTGGAGGCTACTGAAGAACTGAAGAGACGAGATAAAGCATCAGGCTTGGTGTTCTTAGAGCCCGGACGATAAGAAATCACGAACTCGAAACGAGCGAAAAACAGCGCCCAGCGCGCCTGACGCGCATTAAGTCGTTTGGCAGAACGGATGTACTCAAGGTTCCTATGGTCAGTCCAAACGACAAAAGGAACGGTCGCCCCCTCCAACCACTGTCGCCATTCGCCTAGGGCTAAGCGGATGGCGAGCAGTTCGCGGTTTCCCACATCATAGTTACGTTCCGACGGCGACAGGCGATGAGAAAAATACGCGCAAGGGTGGACCTTGTCGTCAGAGAGGGAGCGCTGAGAAAGAATGGCTCCCACGCCCACCTCTGACGCGTCAACCTCGACCACGAACTGTCTAGAGACGTCAGGTGTAACAAGGATAGGAGCGGATGTAAAACGATTCTTGAGGAGATCAAAAGCTCCCTGGGCGGAAACGGACCACTTAAAGCACGTCTTGACAGAAGTAAGGGCTGTGAGAGGAGCTGCCACCTGACCGAAATTACGGATGAAACGACGATAGAAGTTCGCGAAGCCGAGAAAGCGCTGCAGCTCGACGCGTGACTTAGGGACGGGCCAATCAATGACAGCCTGGACCTTAGCGGGATCCATCTTAATGCCTTCAGCGGAAATAACAGAACCGAGAAATGTGACGGAGGAGGCATGAAAAGTGCACTTCTCAGCCTTCACAAAAAGACAATTCTCTAAAAGGCGCTGGAGGACACGTCGAACGTGCTGAACATGAATCTGGAGTGACGGTGAAAAAATCAGGATATCGTCAAGGTAAACGAAAACAAAGATGTTCAGCATGTCTCTCAGGACATCATTGACTAATGCCTGAAAGACAGCTGGAGCGTTAGCGAGGCCGAAAGGAAGAACCCGGTATTCAAAGTGCCCTAACGGAGTGTTAAACGCCGTCTTCCACTCGTCCCCCTCCCTGATGCGCACGAGATGGTAAGCATTACGAAGGTCCAACTTAGTGAAAAACCTGGCTCCCTGCAGGATCTCGAAGGCTGAAGACATAAGAGGAAGCGGATAACGATTCTTCACTGTTATGTCATTCAGCCCTCGATAATCTATGCAGGGGCGCAGGGACCCGTCCTTCTTCTTAACAAAAAAAACCCCCGCTCCGGTGGGAGAGGAGGAGGGGACTATGGTACCGGCGGCAAGAGCTACAGACAAATAATCTTCGAGAGCCTTACGTTCGGGAGCCGACAGAGAGTATAGTCTACCCCGGGGGGGAGTGGTTCCCGGAAGGAGATCAATACTACAATCATACGACCGGTGTGGAGGAAGAGAGGTGGCCCTGGACCGACTGAACACCGTGCGCAGATCGTGATATTCCTCCGGCACCCCTGTCAAATCACCAGGCTCCTCCTGTGAAGAAGAGACAGAGGAAACAGGAGGGATAGCAGACATTAAACATTTCACATGACAAGAGACGTTCCAGGAGAGGATAGAATTACTAGACCAATTAATAGAAGGATTATGACAAACTAGCCAGGGATGGCCCAAAACAACAGGTGTAAAAGGTGAACGAAAAATTAAAAAAGAAATGGTTTCGCTATGATTACCAGAGACAGTGAGGGTTAAAGGTAGCGTCTCACGCTGAATCCTGGGGAGAGGACTACCATCCAAGGCGAACAAGGCCGTGGGCTCCCTTAACTGTCTGAGAGGAATGTCATGTTCCCGAGCCCAGGTCTCGTCCATAAAACAGCCCTCCGCCCCAGAGTCTATTAAGGCACTGCAGGAAGCTGACGAACCGGTCCAGCGTAGATGGACCGACAAGGTAGTGCAGGATCTTGAAGGAGAGACAGGAGTAGTAGCGCTCACCAGTAGCCCTCCGCTTACTGATGAGCTCTGGCTTTTACTGGACATGAAGTGACAAAATGACCAGCGGAACCGCAATAGAGACAGAGGCGGTTGGTGATTCTCCGTTCCCTCTCTTTAGTCGAGATGCGGATACCTCCCAGCTGCATAGGCTCAGCACCCGAGCCGGCAGAGGAAGATGGTAGTGATGCGGAGAGGGGGGCAACGGAGAACGCGAGCTCCTTTCCACGAGCTCGGTGACGAAGATCAACCCGTCGCTCAATGCGAATAGCGAGTTCAATCAAGGAATCCACGCTGGAAGGAACCTCCCGGGAGAGAATCTCATCCTTTACCTCTGCGCGGAGACCCTCCAGAAAACGAGCGAGCAAAGCCGGCTCGTTCCAGCCACTGGAGGCAGCAAGAGTGCGAAACTCAATAGAGTAGTCTGTTATGGATCGATTACCTTGACATAGGGAAGACAGGGCCCTGGAAGCCTCCTCCCCAAAAACAGATCGATCAAAAACCCGTATCATCTCCTCCTTAAAGTCCTGATACTGGTTAGTACACTCAGCCCTTGCCTCCCAGATTGCCGTGCCCCACTCACGAGCCCGTCCAGTAAGGAGAGATATGACGTAGGCGATACGAGCAGTGCTCCTGGAGTAAGTGTTGGGCTGGAGAGAAAACACAATATCACACTGGGTGAGGAACGAGCGGCATTCAGTGGGCTCCCCAGAGTAACACGGCGGGTTATTGATTCTGGGCTCCGGAGATTCGAAAGCCCTGGAAGTGGCCGGTGGATCGAGGCGGAGATGGTGAACCTGTTCTGTGAGGTTGGAGACTTGGGTGGCCAGGGTCTCAACGGCATGTCGAGCAGCAGACAATTCCTGCTCGTGTCTGCCTAGCATCGCTCCCTGGATCTCGACGGCTGAGTGGAGAGGATCCGAAGTCGCTGGGTCCATTCTTGGTCGGATTCTTCTGTTACGGTGCGTGAATGAGGACCCAAAAGCGAATTAACGTAAACAGAGCTTCTTTAATAACAAAACATACGTAGGCTCAGATGGACCGGCAGATTCCGACAGGACAGGACAAGGTTGCAGCAAACATGACGATAGTCTGGTTCAGGCATGAAAAACACAAACAAGAATCCGACAAAGACAGGAACAAAAACAGAGAGAGATATAGAGGACTAATCAGAGGGAAAAAGGGAACAGGTGGGAAAAGGGGTGACGAGGTAGTTAGGAGGAGACAAGGAACAGCTGGGGGAAAGAGGGGGAGAAAAGGTAACCTAATAACGACCAGCAGAGGGAGACAGGGTGAAGGGAAAGGACAGAAACAAGACACAACATGACAATACATGACAACTGTGGACAAAGTTAAAGCAACTGTGGAATACTTCCACAGGAGCGCAGTAGGTGCTGAAAAACTAAAGTCTACACAACTCCAGATAGGGATGTCTGAGCTGAGGCCTAAAACAAGACTGCACTACAAGGTAGAATTCAACATGTTGAAGCGGTTTCCTGAGTCAAAGGATGCCATCATCTCTACCCTGGCCATTGTCAATGCACCTGTTGATGCTCTGACCCAAGAGGAATGGGAGGTGGTGGAGGAGGTGTGCAGAGTCCTGGAACCCTTTGAGCAGGTCACTGTGGAGATCAGTGGAGAAAGGTACAGTAAGCACTTATTCCTACATCATTATTTCATCCAGTATTATATATGTATATGATGCGAATGTAGTATCAGTAGACAAAACAGGAACCTGAACTAATAAGTTACTGTTCTCTCTTTTCAGCTATGTGACAGCCTCACAAATGATACTCCTGTGTAAGGGTCTGCAGCGAATCACAGCCAGCTGCCAGAGAGAAGCACATGTAACCACAGGACATGTGACGGACACCCTTATGTTCATCAATGGACAGAAAGTTCCACAGAATGGTATCAGAAACCGCTGCAATTTGACCCCATGTTTAAGAAGTTAGCCTTCAGTGATGCCAGAGCGATTGATGAGGCTCTTCAAAGAATAACCTCAGCAGCAGGGAGGGACAGCCCCTCCTCCAAAGAACTGCAGATCTTCTGAGCTGGTGGAAGAACAAGGCCTCTGTCTACCCACGGCTTAGACTCTGCATAGCGGCCTCTGAGAGGGTAGTCTCGAAAACGGGACAAATAATTAAGAAGAAGAAACCGCATCAGCCCCTCGAAAGTGAGGCAGCTTGCATTTTTGAATGCAAATCTCTCATAAAAGCGAAATATGGGCAGCATCGCTGTGTGCTGCTGGCAATAAAGAAGAGAGAGAAGAGAGAGTAACGAGGGACCAGTTTAATGTTATAAGTGGGATGCTGCAGTTTTGTTATTTATTTTTCTTTCATATTGTTCAATATTCTATTATTATGTTGTTCAGATTGTATGTGTTTTGAAATGCTACATTTATATTCACTTTGTTTATATACATTAAAAAGTTATACTTTAAATGCAATTATTTTTCATAACAAACCAATGCATTTTTAAATACATTGTGTCTAAGGTAGAGTATGAATTAATTTAATAATTTAATTAGAATTGTTTTAACACCAATCGTAGTCAAAATATTGCAAACTGTTTGACTTGAAAAAATGCTAAACATATATTTTGAAATGAGCCGTTTGGGAGCCAAAAGAGCCGGCTACGTTTTGGTGAGCTGAGCCGAATGAGCCGGCTCACAGAAAAGAGTCGGAATGCACATCACTAATGTCAACACTACCACATATCAGTTAAATTGGTAGAGCACTCTCACAAACGGGTGGCAGAAATGTAGCCCCTTATAAGGCATGCCTCCATGTATGTTGATGAGCCAGAAACAACAATACCATGTAACCACTAGTGGTCAAAAGGTTTTTGGTGTGCCAACCATACTGTACGATACTATATTCTGTGGGGTGGAATTACAGAAAAATTTGAAATACAGCAATTCTTTGCACCATCATTTACAAAAGGTTGCCAGCATCCCACCATACTGTGCGGTGACAGTAATGTACTGTTAAACCAAAGTTAATTTGAAATTTAAGGAATCATTTACTGTTTACACCTAAAATCCCCGACTGCATTGCCATTTATGGCAATTTACTCTAAATAATTCATATGGAACTTTACTGTGAGTTTTATTGTATAATACTGTAAAAACAAGATTATTTTACAGTGTACAGTATCCACACTTAAGATTCATGCAAATCTTGCATTGAATTCTATCATGCTTATCTAAAGTTAGGGTTTGGCCCGCCGTGTCCAACTGAGACCATGGATCAATCTGTGTCAACTCTGCATGTTCGAAGGGATGATTGTGAATGCCAGAGTTCTAGTGAGGATCTTGGGTAACTAACAGCCAGAGAATTGAGGCGCTACCATCCTAACACTGGGCCCTTTTTTTTCAGGATCCTATACTGGTCTGAACATGTTTTTTTTTACAGGATCTAAACAGGATTAGCTAAAGTCTGGGATTTGGGACACTCTTCATTTAGAAGACTTTCTTATTGAAACCTTATGAACATAACATTTAGTCAATCTGGCACATTGTCTTCCAATCAATATGTAACGTATATGAACAACTTAAAACGTATTTTATTTTATCGATTTCTTTATTTTCTTGACACTAAAACACATTACAGTTCAACACAACATTTGGCAAAATACAATGATTTGGCAAAAACCTTGTAATGATTGATTCAACATCTCTTCCAGTAAACTGGCAAAAAATGAGCATTGTTCAATTAGGATTCGGCAAAACATGAAGAATGCACTTCAATGTCCATGACACTAACTTTGTGCCAACTTGAATAAGAAACACATCCTAAGCTGCTCTCCTAATACACTCACTCACAGACTTGAAAAGGGAGAACAGAATTTGTGCAAAGAAAAAGAGAGATCAGAGAACAAACCTTTTGCGACAGATCACCACCACATTGAACCTCAGTTTCATTTCTGTACAACAAAACAGTTTCATAATCATCTTCTGGGACAGTTCATGAACTCACAATAGCTCAATTTGAGACAGCCACCAGCACAATGAGTTACACATGAATAAAAGTTATACATCTCTGCTGAATTTCTAAAAGATGGTTGAAATAAGGTAATGTCACAACAGGATTAGCATCTAAGCCAATAATTGTCTGCATTCTCCTTTGTGTAATTGTCTCACTGGTGGAAAAATGTCCTTCCCACAACAGTATTACCACTGTCTTCAACACTGGCTCTCCGGTTTAAGTGTCTCTTTTCCCCCCATCATTCATGAGCTGCTTTGAAGCACCAACATTATTCAAAGCTGAATACACTTGAACGTTAGCGACTGAAATATTACAAATACAAAACATACACTATATTATGCTACAGTGTTTAGAATGCCGTTTGACGGTCTTGATTGACTGTATTTTATTGCATAATTTGAAAATATGATTGGTTTATACAACTATGACATAGCCAGAAGATCGAAGCAAGGCAATGCCAGTGGCTGAGCTGAAGAATACAATATTTTTATTAGCTACAATCTGTGGCTGTAAAAATGTAGTGGTCTGCTGACACTAATAGGCTATGCGCTGTCATTTTATTTTACTAGCAAGTTATTTATTAATACCTACCTCTGCAAGTTGGGCTCCCGAGTGGCGCAGCTGTCTAAGGCACTGTATCTCAGTGCAAGAGGTATCACTACAGTCCCTGGTTTGAATCCATGCTGAATCACATCTGGCCGTGATTGGGAGGTGTGATTGGGAGGTACACAATTGGGCCAGCGTTGTCCGGGTTTGGCCGGGGTAGGATGTCATTGTAAATAAGAATTTGTTCTTAACTGACTTGCCTAGTCAAATAAAAAAAAGTTAATCTATTAGCCAGTAGTTGTTGGCCTATTCACTGGGCATTATTAGCTAGTGAGAATTAGTGTTAGCAATTTGCTTTCCAAACTTAAATAGCTATTAATGGACAAGCTAACTTAGTTGGAGTATAGGTCAACTCTGGGCTCCCGAGTGGTGCAGCGGTCTATGACACTGCATCTCAGTGCTTGAGGTGTCACTAATGACCCTGGTTCAATTCCAGTGTGTATTACAACCGACCGTGATTGAAAATCCCATAGGGCGGAGCACAATTGGCCCAGCGTCGTCCGGGTTAGGGTTTGGCTGGGGTAGGCTGCCATTGCAAATAAGAATTTGTTCTTAAAATGACTTGCCTAGTTAAATAAAGGTTATAAAAATGGACCAACCAAGGGTAGCCTACATATTACTGTCAGCTGCCTACAATATCAGCTAGATTGATTGACTTTGCTGTGCAGCTCACCCTTGACTGGCGGCAGGCTATAATGCACTGCTGGCGCAGCTCTGCTTCAGCCTTTGGAACTAGGCTATGTCACAGCGGTATAAACCAATCACAGACCGGAACAGTGGAACAAAAAGCCATTTGTTGAACGGCCTTCTTAAATCTTTCTACACTTGTTTTTAAAATGAAAGTTACAGAATTCCGCTTGTCTACCTATAGGCATTGATATGTGTCAGTGGACTAGTTTGTTTGAAGGATGGAACACACCATTACGAATGTCGGCCGTGCACAGTACTCTAGATCATCTTCTGGGAGTCAACAAAAGGTGACGTTTGGACATGTAGAGGCTATGATTGTTTTTTTCCCCCTACATAGTCTATAAGAAAAATACGTATTTACCCTCTTTATACAAATGGTCCCACACAAAAATGAAAGCAGCCTGATAGTTGTTTACACCGTTTGCTCTAAGATTCAATGGTAACCCTTTAGGTGACAATATCTTTGAAGGTTGCATGTATAACTTGATTGAATGCGTATCGTGGAAGATGGCGCAAGTTGATATTTAAAGGCAATGTCACTGTGTTTGCGGAGACTGCATTCATGGTAAAACGCTGTGTATGTTCGGCTCAAACGGAAATGACCTTTACACTTGAATTGCGCCATACTGCGGATCTTCTGCGAAATGGATTGAATCAAGCCCGAACTTGGCTTGAAAGCACCACCAGCAGCACTGCATTGGTGATGTAGCTTTTTGGTAGCGCAGCTTGCTCAAGGTGTTTCAAGAGGGTTGTCGTGTGTTGCGAGGCAGAGGTTATTTTCTCGGTGTGAGCTGGAGGAAGTGGCACGGCTTAGCAAGCACAGTGACATCCATTACTCCTACATAAAGCATTGATAACAGCATAAGAAACATTCATAACACATCCATTAAGGTATAAGTCACATTTATAAAAGACCTTCCATAGTGCATTCGTAAAGCATCCACAGAAAGAACTCAACATTGGGAATGGTGGTAGTTCGGAACACTGAAATGTCCTTAATGTCCTTAACTTTTAAATTCAACTTCTCAAACCTTTTATTATTACTTTTATTGATTGCATTTTTACATGTGTTTGCAAAACATATAGCCAGATACTGTAAACATCTGGTGTATTTCTAGAGCATGTAAGCAACAGAAGTTATATTTCCCATTCGGTTGACCGGTCAGTCTAACTCTGAGGTTCATATATTTGAGGATCAACTGCATGTCATTAGTGACATTAGTCCACAGTTAATTATTGTTTCATGACAAATATAAACATTTTCTTATTTCATGTTTTGGTTGATC